>NC_033794.1:20435643-20441736 GCF_001876935.1 Asparagus officinalis | reverse complement strand
GCTCACGCACATCTTGTTATAATTTAGACAACAACCAGCATGAATAATAATTAAACCAACCCCCAAATCAATCAAGAACACTAATTTTTGACAAAGCTAGGCCTGTTTCGGTTCGAGTTCTACCAACTGACGCCCTAATCGCGGTGGAGGAGGGTGCGGGTGAGCTCGCGGGTGGTGTTGAAGTCGGTCCAGTCGATGGAGGCTCGGTCGGTGCGGGAGGAGACGAAGATGATTTGTTGGGTGAGAGATGAGGGTATTTTCGGGAGCCTATGGAAGACACGTAGAGTACATGAATTACAGTGGGCTTCTGGGGCTTGGCCACACTTTTTACACTTTTTGGGGGCTAAAGCCTAATGGAAATAATTTGTGGGGCTGGGCCACATCCGGTTCTTCAATTTGGGGCCTTGACACATTTTCCCAAACAAGAAAGCAAAGCATGATTTAAATAAATTAAATCTGACATATTTTCCAAACATGCGATTGTAATTAAATAAGAAAAATTTAAAACTAAAAACTCATATTGTAAGGGGTTAGCCCCATCTGTAGACAAAAAAAAAAAAAAAATTAAGAAGAGAACTTTTTTTATTTTTATTGCAAAACTAATGTTTTACAATATTTGAAAGGCCTACAAAATAGTGACTATTCTATACTCGAGAACAGGATTTATAAAATATTTCACTCCTCCAACCCTCACTCTCTGCACTTATTTATAGCTTACATGAACCAATCTCAACCCTTGAATCAAATTTAGGTTCCACGAATCAATTTTCGATTATAAGAGGCATGTCTAGAAACATCTGCATGATTTTAAAATATTTACATTTCTGCTACTAGTTCATTAAAATGATCATAACTTGAGTTCTACTACTCCAATTTGACTCAAACTTGATTTGTTAGATTCATAATTGAAAGAAAAATAATCTTATATGATTCGTATCTAGATCAAATAAAATCATTTTGAACACTTCCATGTGAAACATGTTAGAACACCCAATCGATGAGCTATCTTGGCTATTTTGCTCCTATTTTTCTTGGGCTTTTAAACTTTGTTGAGTTGGTTTCTCTAAGGTGAGCTATCTAAGTAAGCCTAAGTTCACTGTGCAATTAAGCTTGTGGAATATTTCTATTTTTAATGACCTATGCGTAATTGGGTTGGGAGTCATTTGTCCAAAGCTAGTACACGATCATTGTATGCATGTGTGTCACATAGACAATTGCATGCGCGCACACACATGTATATTCTTGGAAAATAAAAGCAATCAAGAGAATTGAAAACTAATTGAAACAAAGAGTTAGTATGTTCTTTTTAGAATTTTAAATAAAAGTTTCTAAGTTAAACTTAGTTTTGTATAACTACAATGAAAAGATTATCTAACAAATTTATTTTAGAGTTATGCATTAAAATATTTTCTTAAGAAAAACTAGTTTTAATTAGTTTGTTTGAAGATATCAAATAAATAAATTAATTTTAATTTGAGTTTGACTCTTGTCTGCAATTTGGAGGTGAACAGGGGGACATCTTCAACTTTTTTTATGGAGATTAAGTGAAAAATGAAATACAGAAAGAGAATTCAAAGATTTTAGGGAAAATAAATTCCTATATAAATTAATAAATTAACCATTCGTGGTTAATGACTAACCATCTATGGTTAATATTTTGGAAGGAATATATAGTCAAGGGAACTATTTCAAAATTATACGATTTGAGGGATCTAAAGTCCATTTCAATAATTTGGGGAATTAGTATCAAAATACTAAATATTTGAGGGACTAATATAAAAATAATCCTATTAAATATCAAGTAGAAATTCACAATTCTTTCATTTGAATAAACATTTTATTTTTGACAAAATTAATTATATGTTTAATGAGGGAATATTAACCATATTTGTGAAAGAAAAGATAATCAAAGGACTAGTTTGGCTATTTTCTAACAACTGACAAAAATACCCAATTCCATCACAAAAAAAATCATTTCTATATAATTACCATTATTTCTTAGAAACCCTAATCATGTGCTGAATACGCATATAAATTTAATAAAAAAACTAACAAAATGTGGATGATGTATCAAAGTGTAATCGAAGCTTTAGGGTACAAAAATGTTAGGAAAAATATTTGACGGATCAAAATGTAGTGGACAAACTTTGGGGTATCAAAGGGAAAACAGCCGTCAATTATTAGTCCCTTAGATCTTTTGTATTTTGAAATTAATCCTGCAAATCACTGAAAATGTTATTAAGTCCCCATATTAAGCTTTTGAATTAGCCCCTCAAATCTTTGAAATTCTTATTAGATCCTCCTTCTTAAGTTATTTAAAATTAGTCTTTCAAATCAAGAATATAATTAACAATTAGAGGGATCTATTTCAAACAAGTTATGACAATTGAGAGATCTAGCTAATAGAAATTTCGATATACAACTATTGGTTCAAAAGAAGAGCCCCAGAATATTTCTTAATCTTAGATGTGCTTGTTATAACCTACAAATAACAAAGTGTTAATCTTTCTTGGGGAGCCAACACATGTCCTGCTCTAAGCCAGATTATACATGATCAGAGCCCAAACGACTCGAACCGCTCCTGTAGCCGACAACTTACATGGCCAACTCGAGAGGTGGTACTTACCGACCTACCTATCAGATCTAACCCATAAGCCTCCACACTCGGCCCACTATCTCACTCGACAATTTTTGAGACCGAGTAAAAAGGTGGTGTTAGTCGGCCCTCCACCAAGCGACTAAAGAGGTGATACTCCTCCCAACTCGTCAGGCCGAGTCAAAAGGCGATCTTCCTCGAGCCCCCCGCCACCCCCCCCGCCAATAGCCAGTCACCATCATATTAAATACATGATCAAAATCATCATTGCTCTAGGCCCAAAAGTCTTTATGACTCACCAGGTTCCGTCAGCACCAAGCAACTACTGCCTCTTTGCACTAACCACGTGAATGACCATATTCACCAGCGGCCGATACCTGTTAGTTGTCTGCCGAGTCAGTTGCCTGTCTGGACTCGGCATTAGATGTTTACCTCTCTCAGCTAGGTATATATATATGGACTCATTGCCTACTAGTGGAGGGGACTGGAGGGGGAAGCCCCCTGGAGGGTCACAGCTCTCTTATACAGACAAGAGACCGAACTTCAAAAGAGATGAGGGAACCCACATCACTCATATCGACCTTAAGACCCCTTGCTAAACTCGGGATTACCCGCTAATCTCACTGTTTGATCTCAGGACATCAACAGTTTTGGCGCCTACCGTGGGGCCGCTTCATCTCTCTTTTACAAAAGAATGGTCAACCCCTTGTACTCAAAGCTTGTAGATAAAAAGCTGTCATTACAATGGGCTAAAATGCCAAACTTACCATGAACGTTTTGGGGATTACCTCTCCAAGCTATGGTCATTCCTCTTATAAATAAGAGATATTTTTATGCTACGTATTAACATGTGCACAACTTTTGCCATTCAATCTCTATCGACTTGGTCTACTTCTGCCACTAATCTTAGCATCATTTTCATGTCTACGTCCAAAGCACATATGGTACTTCTAATGGTAAAAAATTAAAGATACTATCTTTAAATTATTATATTCTTTGTGTCATGTACCTATGTGCAGACATTGACTTTGACTCAAAAGACCTTAACATCATTTTCATGAGCAAGACCAAGGCAAATTATCAACTTGGTTGACTCCAATACCCAGACCTTGGCACCTTTTCATGTCTAAGCCCAAGGCACATAAAACTCCCCAAGGTAATTAAATTAATGGTACTATCTTCAAACAAAATATTTTTCCCTGCTGTATATGTGTAGCTTTCATTGATCGATAATCATCGATTTAGTCATCTTCGACTCAAAAGACCTTGTCACCTACTTAGTGTAAGACCAAGACGCGCCATCAAAAAAAAGCCCGTGGTACCCTCTCAGGGTAAAATCAAGGCATGCCTCGATTTGGTCGGCTCCGACACCAAAGACCTTGGTGCTTATTCAGGGTAAAATCAAGGCACACCATCGATAAAAAGACATTTGTACCTTTTTAAGGTAAAACAAAGGTACGTCAACTCAATCTACCTCGACAAAAACAACCTTCGCATCTTCCTAAGCCTAAGGCACATACCAAAGATCTTGATTTCATTTTAAATAAATCCAGTGCACTAATCCGAGTCATCTCAACCCAAAAAACCGATAGATACTCAAAGGTACGCGGTTCAAATTAATAAAAATAAAATACTTCTGACAGTGTTTACAGCTTAGAAAGTGCTGAACAACAAACACTGAGATCTTGGTGCCTACTCAATGTAAAACCAATGCATATCGACTCGGCCTACATCGGCTAAAAGACCTTAGCATCTTTCTAAGCCCAAGTCACGCACCCTAAGACCTTGGTGTCATTGCGAGTAAAACCAAGGCACGAATCTGAGTCGTCTCAACACAAAAAACAGATGAATGCTCAAAGATATGCGGTTTAAATTAATAAAGACAAATATTTGCGTCTAAAATATTTGTAGCAAGACCTTGGCATCTTCCTAAGCCTAATGCATGTACCCCAAGACCTTGGTGTCCTCACAAATAAATCCAAGGCACGAGGTCGAGTAGCACTACTCCTCATAGGGGGCTGAGTAGTCTCGACTGGTCCCTAAAGGTACATAGTTCAAATTAACAAAAATAAAAATATTTCTATCTAAAAATGTCTACAGCAAGATCTTGGCACGTTTATAAGCCTAAGACACACATTTTAGAACCTTGTGATCATATTTAATAAACAAGATATGGGGTCGAGTTCCCCATTCGCCATAACGACTAAGTCACATCAACTCTATAAAAACATGGACTCAAACAAAGCATGAGACAAATGCAAGCAAGAAAGATACAAATATGGAGAAGACAAAAATCTAACTTTTTATTCAACTTTTACCTGTACTCGGTTAGCCGAGTTCGAATGAAAGGGGTCCATTGTTATAGCCTGCAAATAACAAAGTGTTACTCTTTCTTAGGGAGCCGACACATATCCCGCTCCATGCCAGACCAGTCTACTTACATGGTCGACTTGAGGGGTGTCACTTGCCGACCTACCTATCAGATCGACAAGCAACCCGACTCATCACTTCTTGCTAGGCCGAGTCGAAAGACGATCTTCCTCGATTCCCCTGTTAACAGCCAGTCACAATCACATTAAACGCATGGTCAAAAACATCATTACTTTAGCCCTAAAAGTCTTTATGACTTATCACGCTCTGTCAATACCAAGCAATTGTTGTCGCTTTTCACTAACCACCTGAATGACCATCTTCGCCAACGGCTGACACATGTCAGCTGTCTACCGAGTCAGCTGCCTGTCTGGATTCGGCCACAGTTACATATTTACCCCTCTTAGCTGGGTATATATATAGACTCATTGCCTACTAGCGGAGGGGGACTGGAGGGGGAAGCCCCCATGGGGGCCACAACTCTCTTATACAGATAAGAGACTGGACTTCAAAGGAGATGAGGGAACCCACATCACTCATATCAACCTTAAGCCCCCTTGCTAAACTCGGGATTACCCGTTACTCTCATTGTTTGATCTTAGGATATCAACAACGCTCATATCAATGAAACAACTAACTTAATATTTCAATCAGTCATTTCTTCGAATAGAATAATATTATGTAAACATTTATTTGAAATCTCATTTATTAGAGTCCGTTGTCAAAAATTCTTCTAAAAAATTAGCCATGATATCTCTGATACATACATAGTATCAAGAAAAGTGGATACAAAATTTTCACTGCTACTTAATATGGCTGTAGGAGCAATGAGTCTGAAAAAATATCTAAAAAAACCCATGATAGACTTGTTTAGAATAGATTCCATTTTGAGAATTTTGAAAAACAAAGCAAACACGTGCAACGCATGTCCCTCCGCTCACTGATACTCTCAAAAAGCTCAAGGGCTTTTCTGAAAAACAAAACAAACCCGTACTGTGCATGAGCTCCGCACGTGCGCAGAAAACGAGTAAAGCGATCCCCATTTGTATTTGGTTCCTCGCTGGCATTTTCCCGTTGTCTAGGAGACAATGCTACGCTCGCACGTGCCGTCACGTGTCTCGACGGCG
>NC_033794.1:20386772-20435633 GCF_001876935.1 Asparagus officinalis | reverse complement strand
CTCACCTCTCATTTCTCCCGCCGTAAAGATGCAATCTTGGACTAGCCCTAATTTGATGACGTTGATCTCCTTCTGTGTCGCAAGGTTTCATGCAGCAAAACTTGCGTAGCTGTGAACTGCGACAGTGAGTTAAAGAAAATTTTGAACTTTGGGTAGCTTTTCAATATTTGTTAGTCTCTAGATTTTTTCCCAATTTTTTGAAAATTTATCAGCTATCGGGATCCGATACGGGAAGTATTGTGGAGTTGGGTGGTCGGGCTGTCCAGGAGAGAAGCCCTGTGATGATCTTGATGATTGTTGCAGGCTTCATGATGATTGTGTCGAGAAAAAAGGTATCTTTTGTTTTTATACTAATGAATTAATTACTTTTTAGTTTCATTATTTTTAACGAAGTGTGATGGATATAATTGGTTCTGTTTCATTTTTTTTTTCTTTTTGATTATAGATATGGGGTCTTTTAGATCTGGAAATAAATTGTGGTTCATCTTCTTTGTGAGTAATATAAGAAATAATTCGTCGCTAATCTGCTTTATGACTAACGTGTTTATGCAAGATGAGCTTGGAGTATTTGTAATGTGCAGTTGTTTGGAGGAAGTAGCTCGAGTCTCAATCCATTTTGTTGAACTTCTATAGTGACTAACAATGTAGAAAAAAGACCTGTTTTTGAATCTCGTTATAACTCGTTTTGACACCTAACGGAGCCATCGTTATAAAAGCTACAAGAAACCCATGTTGCATCATCATAGACAATAACACTAACAAACACGTATCTGCTTTACGTTAAGTGTTATGTAACGCTTGTTAAATTGATTTAAACTAGTGATCAGATTTGGATGTGTGACAATTTCTCTAGCGTCCAAATCAGTATTACGCTAACCCAAATAAGTTCTCAATCAAATCCCCGACCCTAATTTTGCGCACGTGAAAAATCCTAGCAGTCCCTCGACCCCCTCTGTAATACCCCAACCCTTGAGAGGATGATGTGATTAGTATTGATAGATTTGATTGGAATACTCATACCACCAAGATGCATCTTCTTTTTGGGAACCCAACTCTTAGAAACTCCAAAGTTAAGCGTGCTTGGCCTGGAGAAATTCTAGGATGGGTGACCCCCGGGAAGTTTTCCAGGGAGCGCGTGAGTAAGGACAAAACGTGCTGAAAAGACATGTGGTGGTTTGTGAGGCCAGTCCATTAGATCTAATAGCGTACCGACTCCGGGATTCCGGGGCGGGGCGTTACACCCTCTCTAGCGCCACCCTCATCTCCGTCCTTCCATCTCATGCCTTCTATGAAGAAGAAAACATCTCCATCTCTTCTACCTCTCGCGACTTCGACAAAGACAAAACCTCTTGCTGACGACAAGACTCTTCTTGTTCTCTATCTCCATTGACGACATGGCTTCTCTCTAGGTCCTCCTTGGCTCCCCCATCTCTTATCTCCAATGTGGAAAATCCTAACCTCATCTCCACTTCTTGTGCTTCTCCAACTTCTAAACCCTACCTCTCTCAATGAAGACGAATGCTTCTAAATCCTAACTCCTCTTCCAGCCCTCCCCCATGTTTGAAAATTTTGATAATTCTAATTATTAAAGTCATTATGAATAGTTTATATTTATAAAATTTTTAAATAATTAGCAAACAAAATAGCCTACATTGTGTGTTACGGGTTTTTACGGTTTTTTCAATTAACCCTTAACAAGAGTAGAGCATTATGTTATATGTTATTGTTATTTTATATGTTATTGTTATTTTCAACATTGGTGACTACTAGACATGTGTAAGCAAAAGGATTTCTCATAAGATATTTAGAAGCAAAAAAGGTGGGGGAAGTTCTTAAAAATATTAAGGAAAATTATAAGTAAAAGAAATGAGAAGCATTCATAAAACAAGGAAGTTTAAGTATAAACTAATCGTACAAATAGTGAACCAGTTTTTATATAAGTACAGGAAAAATGGGACTATGGGAGGGAGATGGTCAGGCAAGATGAAGGGAAGAAAATAGGGTGAAGACAGGAATTTAAGACAACAATAGCTTGACAATCAAGGAAAAAAGGAGCAGCCATAGTAGAAGATCAGATTACAAAGAAATAGCTGCGATGGTAGAATAAAGATCATCAAATTTTTTTTTGTGAGTGTGCATTGACTTGCAAGACTAAAAAGTCTTAGCTTCGAACCTTATTAAACTATTGGATACATTTATCTCAACCAGATTTTTTTACCTTACAGGACGAGTCATCTTCTCATCAGAAGCTTGCTTTGTTTCTTCATGAGTTTGCTAAAAGTTTCTTGCTGCCTAAGCCATTAGCTTGAGCTTGTTGTTAATAGTGGTTATCTGATGTGTTTTTCTTAGAATTATGAGATTTACATCATGAATCGTCATGCAGTTTAGATTTTAAGTTCTGTTAACTTGAGATACTGGCATGAGGAGAGAATCTCCTTATACTGCATAACCTGTATCTTTTATTTAAAAAATGAGGTTCTCAACTAGCTAGTGTAATCTTGAATTACAACATTAGAAGATTTAGAATGGTCAGTGGAGGAAATTTGGGTTTAGGTAAAAGTATCATATGATGTCTAGATCTCTATTAGAAGAAAACATGGGCAAGAAAAAAGAATCTAGTAGGCAAGAGAAGAAGATACGTAGAAAACGTAATATTCAGCAAGCACATACTTGGTTATCCTCCTCCATTACTTTCTCAATGACATGCTCAATCTTTCATTATTTTTTTAAAGTATACTTTAACAGTACTATAGAGAGGACAACACAACCAAATATTCATTTTTTTTATTATGTAAGAAATGCTTAAATTTTCACAATTTCTACAGCACATATCCAAGATAGATGAACATTTTTTGGTCACCATAGAAGGATGCATGTACTTTTAGTATGGAATAACAGGCATGCGCTATGTATTAGTGGTTTTTTAACATCAAACTGCACATATAAACTCAATAATGCATGTATTTGTAAGGTGTGACTGGTCTCATGACAAATTTTTTAATCATTACTCATAAAGACTGATTTTGTTGAGGTCAACTAGTTTTACTGACAAATGGATGCAAACTTGAGATAAACTGTATTAATATATCAAGGGGTCATACTTGATTGGTTCAGTTTCATTTAGCTTTCTGTTTCAGTGCTTTGTGGGCTTTATCTTTGCTCCAGCTGACTTAGCCAGCTGCCTACAACACCGATTACCATTTTAGCTTGCGTTGACAGAATTCAATTGTTGTCAGCAATAGAAACTCAATAGATTACATTTGTTGCACCATCGTTTAGTCACCCTCATCTTTGCCTGTGACTCCCTAGTTTTTTTTTTTTCATTTTTTAAATATATTATTAGTATTTGTGCAACCTTTTCACCTTAACTCCTGCAACATAAGGGCCTTTTTTCTTGCTTGCAATCTCCATCTTCCCTAAACAGAAGATTAACTGTTTATTCATCTTTAAATATGCCTTTTGCCTACAAAAATGGGTCTGACTACGAAGGCAGTCTTTAACTCTTTGCCATTACTCATAGACTGATTTTTTTTCAGGTCAACTAGTTTTACTGACAAATGGATCCAAACTTGAGATAAACTCGATTAACATATCAAGAAGTCATACTTGATTGGGTCAGTTTGGTTTTAGCTCTCTTAAGTGCTTTGTGGGCTGTATCTTTGCTCCAGCTGACTTAGCCAGCTTACCTACAACACCGGTTACCGTTTTAGCTTGCATAGTCTGAATTCAATTGTTGTCAGCAACAGAAGCTCAATTGACTACACTTGTTGCACCATCTTTTAGTCAACTTCATCTTTGCCTGCGACTTCCTAGTTTTTATTTTTCTTTTCATTTTTTATGTATTATTATTAGTTGTACAACCTTTCACCTTAACTCCTGCAACATTAGGGCCTTTCTTCTTGCTTGCGATCTCCATCTTCCCTAAACAGAAGATTAACTGTTTATTCATCTTTAAATGAGCCTTTTGCCTGCAAAAATGGGTTTGACTATGAAGGCACTCTTTGTCACTAGTCATAGGTGGTAGGATCTAGCAATTTATACAACCATGCATATATCACCAACCTCTCTAGTCCAGATTTGTATTCTTAGCCGAGAGACAGAGAGAGCAGCCTTTCATGAAATTTGATGACTTTATATGTTGGTGCTTCCACCTGCTATAGAAAAGAATTAATCTAATAAATTTGTTTTGCTGCCTATAAACAAAAGATGGGTACTGGTGAACCATGTCCAGTGAAGACGGCCAAAATAATTTGTAGCACAAGGAATAGTCATGAACTCGTCAAAGTTTCACGAAGGAGATCACGGTATTGGAAGAGACGATGTGGAGACTTTTCGGTTTTGAATGCCATAAACCGAGATCCAAACTCCATTCTTGATTTTGTCATGTAGTTCTGTGTAAAATCCATTCTTCAGCTTATTTGATGGATGCTTTGGCAGCCTTATGCCGTCAAACTGCTATCTATGTCAACCTAACACCCACTTTGTGCTGCATTCTAGCTGAGGAGTTTGTAGATGCTTTCCGTATAACTCAACACCGGTAGACAATTAACCAACAATTGGCAGTTCAAGCTCATGAAATCGGGATGAAACAATCACGTTGTGAAAAGAGAATAGCGGGAAATATTTTCTTTGGTAATTTTATATCCACTATCCTTCTGATAAATGTACACTCCCTGTCTAAAGGATAATTTTTGTACGATATTTTGGTCTAAAATGAGAAAACTAGTGACGTGCTTTCAGGTACATTATCTCCTAAGAATAGCTGGAGAGAAAAATTTCTTTACACTGATTTTTTTCTTGCACAATATGTGTTTGAAATCTCCAAACTGTATCGGTCCTTGGCATTTCTTTATTGTTGCAAATATAGTTTCTTCTGTAAAGCTATTTATATTACTATAATTTCCTGTTTTTTTATTTTCTTCTTCTTGGACCATATCTTGAGCTCAGAGTCTCAGACCTTAGATCGACCACTTTTCATGGGTGAAACACACTACATTTGAATCCTAGATGGGCTTGGAGATGATATAATTTGTTTCCTCGTTATCAACTCTCAGCATGATAGGTAATAACTGAAATCATATGAAGTATGGAACTGGCATCGAGAAATAAATGGGAAAGAGAAGACAAGGAATTGGTAACATCATCATGATACATCTAGTCAGGTTCTGTATTGACTTTCTACATGATATAAAATAAAATGTATTAAGAGCTCTACTCTTCACTGTCAGTTCCAAAATAAGGCTAGATTGTTTTGCATTAAAACTTATTACTGAAAACAAAACTCCTCTACTTATACATAAAAGACTTTCTTTTGTCATATTTTTGGTGGGTGACTTGTGTTTTTTCTTTAAAATTTATAATAGTTCTCTAGAGATGCAATATCATTATCATCATGTATACCAATTCAAAATTTCCTGTTCCCAAATTGTGCCCCATGGTGCCCCACGGATTTATTTTTTTAGTACTTTTCGATTGTTGGTGATACCTGTTAGGACTTATGACTATTGATATTTCAAGCAAAGTTATCTAATTTTCTCTACGAGTACCTTTCTCTTGATGTCATTCTGCTTATAACAAGAGTTAGATATCTATTATATTACTAATATCACCAGCCCACATCTATTGCTAGTTAGGATATTGCATTTGCATATTCTCAAGGGTTTATAAAAAGTTCATTCTCCTTGATGAATTATAAATTTCTCGAAATCCACTAGTTTCATGACTACGCAAAATATAATTTCAAAAACTGTTAAATTCTATTTAGCCATTTGCACTGAAATAGACCATATTCCCCCTCTCTCCTCGTGAATCCCAAGTTGCAGGCCATATTCATTAACAGGGTATTCTTGAGCATCTTAAGTGACATGAAACTGCAAACCACTTGTATACAGCCTGAAACTGTATATACAGTATGAATTTGTTATCTGAACTGTAATGTTTTCTAAGAGCTCTATCATTGGTGAGAAGGTGGATGCTAACCTTTTTCTTTTTCCTTTTTTTTTTTGAAATTCTCAGGGTTAATGAGTGTGAAATGCCATGAGAAGTTCAAGAATTGCATCAGGAAAGTAAAGAAATCAGGGAAGACTGGATTCTCAAAGGAGTGTCCTTATGAGACCGCGATGTCTACTATGATCCAAGGAATGGATATGGCCATTTTATTCAGCCAGCTTGGTGCATCGAAAGCGGAACTATAGCTAGCTTATAGCTTTTTTATATCAGTATAGACCGATATCTTCACGTCTGACATTCTTCAATGATTGATTCTGCCAGAGAATTAGAGATCTGTCGTTGTGAGACTACAGGTTGATTTTTGTTGGTGATTTGTACAAGTAAATATTCACTTGAAGATGATTGAGTTAGAGATTTTGATTTTTATGGCATATTATTGACACAGAAAATTTAGCATTTTGGAGACCTTTGGGGTTTGTACTTTACCTGTTTTTGAGACTTCAGATGTGGACCTCTGCCAAGTTGCATGAAGAAAATTTGAGTAAAAAGTTTTATGGTTACTAATATCTATATACGTATTCACAAATATATCTCTATCTGTATCCGTCAAGACACCAATATGATTATCAAATATCTATATTCTATCATATGATTATGGATATTTATATGTAGTGAAATATCCGGATCTATATCCAAAATATCCGGATATAAGTTGATCATACATGCACAACAACTTTAATCTAAATGGATTTGAGGCTAATTTTGATGATAAAAAAAAAATTATAATGTTAGGTTTTCAAATATACAGAGCATATTAATGAATTCTTTTGTGTCATATGAACTAATTTTTTTTTAATATTATCTCATTCATTTTGTATATGAACTAATTTTTTTTAATATTATCACATTCATTTTGTATATGAACGTATATCCACATGTATACCTATATATGTATCCAATTTTAGCGGGTGTGAATATGTGTTTTTTTGCTGACACATATCCTTATCTGTGATTGGTAAATAGATACGGAGTTGATAAATATCATGTCCGAGGCATACCGGTCCATTTGCACACGTAGTCCTTAGACTTTGTGTGCAAATTATTAGCAATGTATAAATTTAAGTTCCTGAACCATGTAATAGTTGGTTTATAATCCCCATTCAGAAATGGATAAAAGTGAAATACGTAGTTGAGAATTTGATTTGCTCTAATTAAAATGCTGCAAGTGCACAACTACTGTGTGTAGTATGTAAGTGTTGATTCTACGAGGAAGGTGTATTAAAGAATATCCTAAAGAGGCACTTGAAATGTGAAAGAGATGAGAGTGTAGAGTGTGGTTTGGGTGAGGTTTGTTACAAATAAAAAGGCTAAAGACAAGAAAAGAGAATGAGAGAAATAGAAGATGCAAATAAAGGAAAATAAAAAACCAACAGAAGAAGCAAATAGAGAAATAGAGAAAATCAATATAATGCACTACGAATCTAGGATTGAATTCACTAGTTATTTGGATTTAAGAACTACTCTCTTTTAATTCTTATATTAGTTAGAATTGAAAATCAATATAATACACTACGAATCTAGGATTGAATTCACTAGTTATTTGGATTTAAGAACTACTCTCTTTTAATTCTTATATTAGTTAGAATTCTGAAACATAGATTATCAAGTTATTCAAAACTAGTAACCTATCAAAAATATTTTCAAGCAATATTACCATTCATGAATATAAATAAATAACTATATAGTAATTTTAAAACTAAGAAGGTATAAACTATCAAACTATTTAAGATAAATATGGCCTATCAATTTTTTTTTACTAATTATTACTATAATTGATTATTCTAAGCATGATCCTTTAGCACAAAAAAGAGAGCAATTTAAATCCCAAGAAGGAAATCTAAGGAAAAATTGTGTTGAGGCCCCTTTTTCAAGAACCTAATGTGACTAACCCCTTCAACTTATTGGGCATGTAACTAAGCCCCCAAAATGAAGTTCTCATGTGATTAGGTCCAGCCAACTCAGCTATATACACGCTGTATACTATATTTTCCTAAAATTCTAAACTACCCCTCTCTATTTTACCCACCAAAACCTTTCATTCTTCATCTTCTTCATTGTCTTCATCCCTACTTTAATGGGCCCTTACAAGCATCTCCAAATCTCCCTTAATCTTGATGGATCTCTCTCCCTGCACCAACATCCCTACCATCCCCCCATCCACCTTCCCTCCTCCACCTCCCTCTGCTTGCCCCAACCCCTCTCCTCCACCCCCAACTCGACCAACTAGGGTTTCCTCCCTCCATCAATTCTTTTCAACCTCCAACTTTGATAAAGGCGAAGACGACATCAATTTGTCTTGGACAAATTCTGGAATGCCTACGTTGATCTTGAGCATGTGGGACCGGAGAGCGTTGGGACTATCTTGGTTTATGATGATTGCGGGTTTTAGCTTATGGCCTTATTATTTGTTCCCGATGGCCTGCCACATTGACGGCGGTTAGGCCCCCCACCGCTACCATCTTCTTTGAAGATGGTGGTGGGGTTGTCAGTAGAGATTTGGTCACCTCTGGCAGTGGCAAATTCTATTCCGGCTGTCATTGAATCGCAGTTGGGTCTCTCCTACCATGTAGTAGCCAACATTTTTTGTTGAAAGATTGAAACTTGATGATTACCCTTTTGTTGTTTAGTTCTCTTGATAAGAGGAGAGTGCAAAAGATTGAATCTTGTCCCTTGGGCTTGCTTTGCCCAAGAAGAGGAAATTTGATTGGGCCTCCTACTTATTCAAGGTTAAATGAAAAAAAAGAGAAATTTTATTGTTGACTTATTCATCTTATGTTGAAATTTGATTGGCCATCAGTTGCTCATAATTAGCGACCAACTTCTAGCCTGGGAGTCGACCAGTTCATTGTTCTGTAGGCCGGCTACAAGAGTGGACATAGCCATTAAACTACCTGGGTCGTTGACTTTCAGTCTCTTCGCCTAGAACCTCTTGAAGTAAGCTCGAAGCCTCTCCCCAGGTTCCTACATCATTTGTATCAACACATGAGGGGACAACTTTTGTTTAGTGTCAGCTGCTGATGGACTTCTTCTCAAGGGCATTCCACCAGAACTTGGAAGCTGCTGATGAACTTCAGGCTAAGCTGCTGATGGACTTCTTCACAAGGGCATTCCACTAGAGCTTGGCACTCCCTGACAAAGCGATAGGAAAACACCAACAAATGATAGCTTCTGACGCTTAGAGCATGCTCATCATATCATAATAGTTCTGGACATGCTTGGCAGGGTCTCCTTCGTCCTTGTACTTCTCCACGTGAGGCATCTTGAACTTGTCCCAGGAGGCGTTCATGAGGTCGTCAGTAAGGGGGTGTTCCCCCCGATAGCTTCGACGATCGGTCTGTACACCCGATCATATATCTAGATGCCCTATGGGTGGCCAAGAGGGCTGGAGAAGCACGCTGATGACGGGGAGTCTTAGACATTACTCCCACGGCGTGCTCTTTATGGCGACTAGAGCTGGGGCTCTCGCTGGTGGCTTCAGAGTTAGGGAGGAGGCATCGACGAGGATCCGTTGGGCGAGTTGACTGGCATGGTGGTGGAGTCACGTGTTCGACATGATCCCTCCGAAGCAGCGTAAGAAGTCCGAGGGGGACTACATGTTGAGCTTCAGAAGGGGGATGAGTCCCCGACACTGGTCTCCTGAGGGCAGAGGAATAGTGGAAGTAATTTGCTACGGTTGTGGAAACCGGCGGAGGAATTCGCTTTTGAAGGTAGTGAGCTGCTGTTGGAGGCTCTGAGAGATCTTCTGAGTCATCTCTTCAAGTTAGACTTAAGTGACGTAGCTCTGGTGCGGTCCTCCAGAAATGGATTCGTCAGCCCTATACTCAGAACCAGACATGCTTGCTCGAAAAAGAGAGAAGGCCCCACGGTAGACGTCAAACTATTAGTGATCTAAATCACACATGTAAACGAATATGAATTGAGTTGAATATGGACCGCTAACTTCTCCGAATATCTGGTTTTGAGTTGAGTTGTTCTTCCCTGCTAATACGAGTTGCCGTGCGAGCACCCTTTGGTCGCGGAATTACCAAAAAGTGGGTTGAAAAGAGGATGACCAAAACACAAGAACAATTCAGTATGGCGAAGGAAATTACCTTCTCTAGATTATGAGTATGAAAAGATTACAATCCCTCTCTCACAATCTCACTAGAATCGAGAATAACCTCTCAACTCTCTCTCTAAACCCTAATACAATTATTAGAATTTCTCTCTCCTTAAGGTCTCCCTTTTGAAACCCTACAATAACCTATTTATATCAGGTACAACGTGGGTGGCAATCTTGTAAATAAACAAGCCCAAAAGAAAGAGGAGTCTCTGTCAGAACAGAATCCAAAACGAAACAGGAAACCCAGAATTCACGATCCGGTCGACCGCCAAGCATGGTCCGGTCGACTGGCCAGAGAACTTTCTGTTCCCTATGCCCTGCAGGGTTGTCCGGTCGACCGGCATGTGTGCCGCGGTCGACCGGACAGAGAACTGCCAGTTTACCCTGTTCTTCTGCGTTTCGCTTCTTCCGACTTCTTTCGCCGTCTTCTTTGGCTCCAACCACGACTCTATTCTCAAGATATCATGAGAATCATCTATCCTCAAGCTCCCATGATGATCACTAAGCTCCCGAGACAGAAAAGAAGATACACCCGTATCATGAGTCCCCCCTTTAGGAACTTGAAGTCCCGTTCAAGTTAGAACTGAAGCTGAGGGAACTCGCGAGCCCCTCCTCCTTTTCTGAACCACCTGGCCTTGCTAAGAATCTGATCTCGACGTCCGATCAGAAATAACTCATTCATCCTGCGTTTCGTCATAGTCACTTTTTGCTCCAAGTTGCAATCCTTCATCGATGGCTTTTCTGGAAGTCTAATGCACATCGAGACAAACTTCTTGCTTGCATTCACTAACCTCTTCGCTCGCGTCACCGTCCCAAAGCTTGTCTCCCTCGGAAGAGATGCCGAACGAAATATGAACTTTTTACCACCCTTGGCCTCTCGTAGATCGCATATCTATCCTATAAGTACGGATTGCCCAGTATAATCTGACAAACATCCAATGGAACTACGTCGCATGTGACCTCGTCAATATACGACTCATGGAGCGCAAATCTTACAGTGCATTGATCAACTACACTTAGCTTCTCCTCCTTCTGAATCCACCCCAATGGATAGGGCTTCGGATGCTTGACCGTCTTCAGACCCAACTTCTGAACCAAAGCTTCGGATATCAAATTCTTCTCGCTACCCGAATCAACTATGACATCAACCAAACTGGTCTTCACTTGCAACTTAAGCACAAAGAGCTGCTCCATCGGGTCGTCATCTTCTTTAGTGGCCTGCTTCCCCGCCATAAGGTTGAGACTGCTATTGGGTTCCGTCATCCCCGGGACTTCTTTCGGACCTTGAGCTATCATGTACGCCTTTTTCTCCTCCTTCTTCTTCAACCCCATTGGCTTGAGATGAGGATACTTCTCCCAACACCGATCAGCTATGTGCCCTGTCTTCTCGCAATGACCACAAATCAGTCCTGTTTTTCCTGGATCACCCTTCTTCTTCTCCTCCTTAAACTGTGAATCACTAGACTCGCCTCCAACTTGTTTTGCATCCCCCTTTGCTTCGTTTCTCTTCTTTTGCTTGCCCTCAATGGCAATGTGCTTCACGCTCGCCTCTGCAATAGTCTCGACCGTGAATAACCTCATCTTCTTTCGGATGTAATCGCTCAATCCTGCCATATACTTCATGAATAAGGAATATTCCTCTGTCGCAACGTTAAGAACCATTGCCTGTTGCTGGAACTCCGTAGTGTATTCTTGAACGGTTTGATTGACCCTTTGACGCAAGCCATACTACTTGTACCAACGCTCCTCAAGGAATCTCATCGGATAGAACTGTTTCCTAAGTAGCTCCTTGAACTTGTTCCACGACACCGCCTTCTTCTCCTGCTTGCAATAGGATTTCCACCAAGTCAACGCGTGTCCTGAAAGCTTCAAAGTCGCGAACACAATCTTCTCTTTTGACGAATAGCCATAAAGAGTAAAATCCGTCTTCATCCGCTCGACCCAGTCATCAAGCCTCTCGACATCAACACTCCCATCATAAATAGGAATCTCCACTCTGAAATCAATCTTCAGATTCTGGTAAGAATTCTTACCCCCTTGATGCGGTGCAGCCTTGACGGTCTCGTCCTCCTCGTCGGAGCCTGAAAGCTCGCTCTCTCCACCGGACTCTATAGGTTTCTTCTTAGACCTAGAAGAAGATTCCCCCTTTTCGTTCCCTCCTTGGATGAGACCGATGAGTTTTGTGAGCGTCGACCCTATCGTCTCGATCTGCTTCTCTAATGCATCAATCCTCGCTGAATTATCTCCTTCAGCCATCTTCTCTTTCCTTAAATCCTGGACTCCTTCCAATGAAATAAGGATCTCGCCAAGCTTCTTGTATTAGGACCGAGTAAGGACCATACACAGGATGCCCCTTCACCGGATCTGATGTTCTGATACCAACTTGATACGAGTTGCCGTGCGAGCACCCTTTGGTCGCGAAATTACCAAAAGGTGGGTTGAGAAGAGGATGACCAAAACACAAGAACAATTCAGTATGGCGAAGGAAATTACCTTCTCTAGATTATGAGTATGAAAAGATTACAATCCCTCTCTCACAATCTCACTAGAATCGAGAACAACCTCTCAACTCTCTCTCTCTAAACCCTAATACAATTATTAGAATTTCTCTCTCCCTAAGGTCTCCCTTTTGAAACCCTACAATAACCTATTTATATCAGGTACAACGTGGGTGGCAATCTTATAAATAAACAAGCCCAAAAGAAAGAGGAGTCCCTGTCAGAACAGAATCCAAAACGAAACAGGAAACCCAGAATTCACGATCCGATCGACCGCCAAGCATGGTCCGGTCGACCGGCCAGAGAAATTTCTGTTCCCTGTGCCGTGCAGGGTTATCCGGTCGACCGGCATGTGTGCCGCGGTCGACCGGACAGAGAACTGCCAGTTTACCCTGTTCTTTTGCGTTTCGCTTCTTCCGACTTCTTTCGCCATCTTCTTTAGCTCCAACCACGACTCTATTCTCAAGATATCATGAGAATCATCTATCCTCAAGCTCCTATGAGGATCACTAAGCTCCCGAGACAGGGAAGAAGATACACCCGTATCACCTGCACATGTAGCAACTCGTAAGAGGGCGAGGTCTGCTTCCCCCGTTGTTCCTCTGACGATCAAGTTAGCGAGGTACTTGAATGAGGGGAAATAACGAACTGTAACAGTTCCTAAGGGTAGTTAAATGGAGAAAAGTACAGGAAAATTGCTTACCTTTGCATTAGGAATAGTTTTTCCTTTTATAATCATGTAGGAGGGGCATTTTGGTCTCTTTCGATCAAATTTGAGGTGGCGACTGAGTCAGCTTCGACTTTACAGGTATCGACTATAGAGTGGTCACGGAATGGGCGCGGTGGTCACTTCAGCATTAATGAGATGGGATAAGCGACGTATGAAGCCGGGGTGTGATCCGATGTGCCATAAATAGTATCGGGGATGCAGAAATGATGGTACCTGCCAAGTATTTAATATGATGTCGACGCGCTGTCAGCGGAGGGTTCGAGGTCAAAGTCACTTCTTAGCTTGTATCGAGGGGCGTCGAGAAGTACCGCCTCTCGAGTCGGTTCCCATGAGATGCCGGCTAATTAACTAGTTGAGTAAGCTTGTGACGAGTCATCTTTGATGAGAGAACCAACAAGTACCGTCATTCGAGTCGACCAACGAGATCGGCGAGTCAGCTAGATCGGGACTTTCGCAGTCCCAAAGGTCGAGTTGACTGAATTGGGCGTAATGTGGGTTATTTGCCTGTAGTTGACAAGGGATCATAATTTGGCAACT
Organism: Asparagus officinalis; assembly: GCF_001876935.1. Lineage (NCBI taxonomy): Eukaryota > Viridiplantae > Streptophyta > Magnoliopsida > Asparagales > Asparagaceae > Asparagus > Asparagus officinalis. The sequence continues at coordinate 20,421,757 of NC_033794.1, read as the reverse complement.
GAAAACACCATAACATATGCCAAAAATTATTAGGCGTTTAGTGAGAGTTTTAAAGGTATTTGAGATTTAGTTCTAAATAGTAAAATTATTAGGGGTTTGGTGAGATTTACTTTTACTAATTTTGAGGGTTTCATGAAATTGTAAATAAAACCCTTAGAAAATCTAAATATGTCAAAAATACTCTTTATCATTCTAAAGTTATAAATGATCAGTAAGAAATATGAAAATTACAAAAAATCCAATAAAAATAAAATATGAAAAATAGTATCCTAAAAAATTTTAACTTGTAAACAACCCCCTAAAAATCTGAAAAATCATAAAAAAACCCCTTTAAATTAGAAAATTGCAAAGAACCTTCAAGAAAATTACTACAAAACCAAAAAAAATATGAAAAGTACAAACAACCCCTAAAAATCTATAATTAGGAGCAAATCTCCTAAAAATCTAAAAATTATAATCAACCTCTTAAAAATTTTAATAATTACAAAAAACCTCTGAAAAAATGTTAGAATTATAAACATCTGATGTTTGGGGGTTTTTTTTTCTAAAAAATATTTTAGGGTAAGTGAAAAAATGCGAACTTGTAGGGTTATTAGGACAATAATGTTAGCTTTCAGGGCATAGAGTGTGAAGAGTTCATGGGGATTTCTTAAATTTTCAAACTTGAAGAGGATTATTTATAATAAGCTCAAATCCGAGGGCTTTCTCAAATTGAAATAGTTGAGGGGGTTTTCATAGACAATCCCTATAATTGAGGGGGGTTAAGTGAGGAAAGTTCAAGTGATTATTTGAAGTTTCATAGTTGAGGGGGTTCTCTACAATATGCTTAAACATGAGGGGTTTCCTCGTATTAAAATAGTTGAGGGGAGTTTTTCTAAAATTATTTCCTTATTTTTCAGATATAATATTATAAAATCCCTTTAAGTTATGACTATAAGAAACTCCCTTTAACTTTTAGATTTTATCAGAAAACCCCCTCAACTTTAAGAGTTTATCAGAAAATTCCCTTAGAATTATTGCTTTTAGAGTGATTTTCTGATAAAATCTTAAAGTTAAGGGTATTTTCTGATAACCCCTAAAATTTAGTAGATTTTATGATATTTTTAAAGTTATGTGGGATTATCTGATTATCATCCAAAGTTAATAGGTTTTTTTGTTGATATTTAGCGTTTAAAGTATTATACTTTATTTGCATAGTTATCTACACTAAATATGATATATATTGGTTGCTTAATAAATTACTATATCAAATAGGAAAGATGCAACATTTTACTCTAAGCAACCAACTTAATGGATAAGGATTTTTCTTTAAATTTTTTATTACTGAAAAATATAGTTTGAAAAGTGAAAACTTGGATATTTAGGCCTTCGAAATGTTCAATATGTATGTTAAGTAAAATAAATTATGTATATAAAATTATTCAAGTAAGGGCTCCTAATTAAAAACTAGATTCTAATTTAATGTATTTTATTTTAAATGTTTTATATTTCTAATATTATACTTTATAGACGCGTGAAAAGTGGTATAAATTAGTTTTAGCCACATAAAAATCCTTTTAATGTTCTGATCATGAGATGTTAGATATATATCATTTTAAAATATTTAGGGTCTTCACCAATTGTGCGTCTTTGAGATATTCAATAGGTATCTTAATTAAAAATAATTATGTGCGTAAAACTACTCAAATATGTGTTGTTTAAGTTTTGTAATATTTTATTATGAGATATTCAATATATAACATTTCAAAAGATTTAGGGTCTTCACCACTTACAATTATTTTGACAGCCTTGAATTAGAATAACTACATCCCATCAGAATAACACTAGCCATTAGGTATTAAGGAAAAAAAGATGAGCTCTGATAGAAGATGTAACTGAGGTAGTTGAGCTAAAAAAATTCTGAATTGCAAAAGAAATCGAATGAGATGGTGATCGAAGGATCTTTAAATAAATAAGAATATAATTCTCATTAAAAAATAAACATAATTTAAACACATGAGCAAATCTCCAATTATGTGAAATAGTCAAAGTTACTTATAAGGAAATTTTATGTCTCAAAAAATAACGAAAAACATACATACCAGCATGAAATATACTAATTGGTCATTTCACATATAGAATACGATAATGTTACCTTGGAAAAATTCTCATAATTAAGATCTATGGTTACTGGTATATAATCTTTCCTTAAGAGTATATTAGCCTCGTGGGATATCACATTAAAGTGAAAACTAATTATTAAAATTGTAAAGGGTATAAAATACTGTGAATTCATGTAAATTATAAAATGAAAACATAGGATTGCGATGAGAATGAAATTATTACATAAAAATTATTTTTTTCATAGAAGGATTTTCACCTTCATGTACTATTTATTGTAAATTGTACTTATGTGAATTGACCGTGTAATTTTGACTTTGGTTATGGTAATTTTAATACTTTTGATTAACTATATAGGTATATAGACAATAAATCATTTTTCTTTTTCATGTGAAATTAGAAGAAATGTTTTACAACCGGGTTAAGTAAGAAATAGAACAAAAAAAAGGATAATGATATTTAACCTCAAGCAACATCCAATCTAGTAAAATGAAAAGTGAAAAAAATACACACATTTTTTAGTTCGTAATGGCCTGGTAATCCTTAATAGCTATTTTGCAACAATAACAATATTGCGCTGTCAAAAGATGATTGATGAGATTCTTAAACTCTATTAAATTAGAAATTTGGATTCTCTAAAATCTTGATTGTAGAGAACACCTACAATTAGCTATGTGAACTAATACTATTGACTTATCTCAATCGGTCCCATAATTAAAAGTATTTTTATATTATTTAGATAACTAATATCATTAATGCGGTCCACCAATTGAGAAGATTACCTTGGTGATGAGTTGTAGAGGTTCTCTTCAATCAATGAAGTAGAGGATTACTGGCAGCCTAAGTCATTGATTATTAGAGATAAGGTTAATTGCTGATAGACCCCTCTTAGTCTTAGTTGTAGCGGTGCTGATAGACCCATGTATTATTTTTCAACTGAGGATAGACCCTCTGAATGAAGTCTTTTTAGTGTCAAAGAAGTTCACTTAGGCTTTTTTTTTTTCAACTCTTAATAGAGCTAAAGAAGTTCACTCAGGAGGTCTATTCAAACAAATAGAACTGTATGAAGTCTATCCACACTTGGTCATAGCACAAGCGTCTAATCCACATATAATACCTTAGGCATGGTTTGGTAAAGGAAAGGTGAGGTCCGATGAGGGATGAAACTAGAAGCCATGTTTGGTAGGAAATTCACTTTTTTTTCTTTTTTCTTGCTTTTTTTTCTTCTTCTTCTTCACCCCCCCATGTCATTGCACCTCCCCGCTCCTCACTTTCATCCTCAACAAGAATCATCCATATTCACCAATATTGGACACAAACTGACAAATCCGGATTGAGAGAGAAACACAATCAAATAAAAAATAATGCATATCGGATATAAGAAAAATGGACAAGGCTAAAAGCTTTTATCAATCGTGCGATATCAGAACTATCTAAGTACAACAGATTACATCCACCAAAGATCAATGCCCAGCACCCCAAAAACCAAAAGATAATCCCTAGGATCACTAACATCAGCTTCAAATCACTACTTTAAGAACAACAACTCCATGATATTCGATCCAAAAGTATTCGGATATTCATGCCTTGATTTTGACTTTTCTATCTAGATCAGAGTTCATATCAAAATCCTACTAAAAATAGAAAAAAAAGATATTGTTTCCTAAACGATATTATATCCGTACACAACCAGGTATGAATATTGAATATTGATATTTATTTCCCATCCGATATAAATCATAAACGAAGATCTGTCCGTGGGTATTTGTATCTGCTTATACTCATAATGCTGAAGGATAGAACCACAATGAAGGACAACAAAAGACACAAGGAAACAACATAACAGGACAAAATAATTAATCAAGATAGTTTGTCCGTTGGAGCAGAGGAACGGGTGTGTCCTGACTCCTAATCTATTCCTTTACACAAATAGGAGAATCAGAGATCCAATGTTCATGCTACAGAAATGCTACAGTAGCATTTACTGTAGCAGTATTACTGTAGCTAATAATGAATTAAAAAGCATTATTGTAGCACACGGGTATACTGTAGCATTTAAAAAGGTATTGTAGCAGAACGGGATACTGTAGCACTTTCAAAAATGCAAATCATACCATATTAAAAAGCGGGGTTACTGTAGCAAAAAATACTGTGCTTTGCACGGACCGCAAACTAGTATAAGAATATGCTAACATACTACTCAAAATAGCTTAATCAAATGCAAGAACATGCTAATAGAACAGAAAAGACACGTTACAAAATTATCTCCAAGATCCAAGTTTCTTTAATTAGTCAGTGTGAGATAACATAAGTTTATGCTCATTACGTTTATGTTCACACATCAAGAACGGGTATCCTTTTAGAACAGGGAGCCTAAAAACTATCTCAAATAGCCTCAACCATTTGCGTTAAGAGAGTATAAAGAGTTAAAGGACCTTAAATGATGAGTTGGTTCCCAGCACCCAGATCGTTTTGTGTGGTGTGCTGAAAAAGAATCTGTTTAGCTAATTGATCTCCCTTCATAGCTCCTTGTCATCAATATCTGATGAACCTCTGCACAGAACGTAACAAAAAGGAGATCAAATGATCAATCTAATCCTACATATGATAAAGGTAGCAATTTGGACATTACTAGTTATACAATAGCTGAAGGGGAAATAAACGATTGAAGAGTGAAAGGTTGCCTATCTGCTAGCATAGGTGATGAGGACTGTGTTATGCTGTGATATCATCTAGACCCCTAAAGAGAACTATGACTGGTGTCACACACAAAAAAGGTACAACCATCTAGGATACATATATATCGACCTTCAATTTGGGTTTTAGGTGGCTGGCAAGTTGGATTGGATAGTGTGCCAACAAATACACAAGGCCAGAGGTATATTGTTAAGAGCACATTTCAAGCCATTCCATTAGCAATAGTATGGATGATTTACTGTAGTCACAGGATTCACACATCGCCTTCATGACAGGTGAAAGTAATGTTTACTACTACTTCCAGATATTGAAGTGTCTAAAAGCATGCATGTTTGTATTCAAATGTACCTTGTTTTGCTGCAATGTTTGCTAAGATCTTGACAGAGGGCCTTGCTTACTTCTCCTGTTTCTATTGAACCTTGTTTTATCCACTCAGCAAGCTGCATATCAACATTTATAGACAAATAAGTTCACGGTAAATAAGCTGAAGCCCCAACTCATAAGTTCAAATAAGGAACTTTATAGCAATGTTTGTCTATCTTACACAGAAGCATAAGTGTCACAGAAAGAAAGCTCTGAATTTATTATGTTATGTGTAAGATGAAACTTCCAGGTTTAAGTCCTCTTCGTAGCTACCAAGTACTTGACAATCTAAGAAATTTATGTCAATTTTTGTACATTTGCTTCTAAGACAAATGTTTTCCATTTTTCTTCATTTTGCCTTGGTAGTTTGAGTTCTGCAAGAGGTTCCATTATTCAATCTTTTGCAACTTAAAGTCAGACGGTCGTGTTTGTCACACTCCATCAAGAAACATGCTGAACACTTTGGAACAAGAAAACAATACATTGCATTCATATTCTATAAATCCTCTACAAACCTTTTGTTTATACACTTGCTTTTCTTTAAAAAAAAAGAGTATGAAACTACAACGAGTAAGCATAAAAAATTATAATGAAATTCATATCTTATCAGAGACAAGATCATTATTCCATAAGAAAAGAACAAGTGATGGACATTAATAGAAGAGTTCCATCAGTATTAGCTTGAATATTTATCTATTGGCACCCTATTAGTTGATAGTTAACCAGCTCAGTATCCATTCAAAGATGAGAAGAGCAAGAATGGCTGCATTTGGTGCTGATGTGGCAGTGGTAGTGGTTGGTTGGGCAAAGTTCACCAATTTATATATATATTTATTTTTTTTAAATTTTAATTTTTTATTTTCTTATTTTTATTATATTTTTTTGGGATAGAAATCTAACCAGATTTTAGCAACCAGAAAACAAACACTAAACTTATAGTCTTCAAACTAAGAGGGAGAAAAAAGATACAAATTGGTTTATCATTCTGCCTCTATACATGGACCTAGCTGCACTTTTATTGACAGTTAACTTGTGTGTAATAACATACAGGTAGGCTCATATTGGTTGATTGTAGTTAAAATTTACAGGTACCTATATATTAACCTTTCTGAGTCCTTGCTTTGACATATTGTGCCTTTTCTTTTTCTTTTTTTCTTTTTTTTTTTTGTAATATGAGGGAAAACTTCGGCCAGACACGAGGATCCCCAGGCCGAAGCCCAAGTTTGATCCCTGATCCCGACCAAGTAAACCTCAGGCTTGGGGTCCCACCTCCCATTCCCACACTCCAGTTTAGGCAGATGGATTTGGACCAGCGACCTAGGGTGTTGGCAGCATTGCCATTGCGTCCCCACGCCAACTGTACTATCCGCAGTGGGTATTGTATCACTATGCTACTTCTTTTCACTTAAAAGAGATTGTATGAGGTTCATATGCATGACATAGTATTCCAAGCAATGTTGTTCTGTATATTTTAAGACTGTTAGCAAGTTAATTCAGCAATCTCATTCTATTTCATAATATATGGGAAGAACAAAACTCCTACGAATAAATCTACAGAGAAAATAATATAAAGAAATTAGATGACATGGAGACTTCTCACCTCATCTTCAGTTTCCTCCAGCAACCTGCAGATTGAAAACTAGGTTAGACTTCCATGAAGATATAAAACAGCAACTAACCATATAATTTTCAATAGACATTAAGTTATCATTGGTGTACCGATGCCAGCTTTGGAAAAAGTTAACCATAAAACATGTTAACAGGAACCATGTAAATATAAACTGCATCAGCGCTGAGTTAAAATAATGAATCACAGTATATCGGGTTAGTTTTGATTGCAAATGCAAAGGACATGCTAACTAGCTATCACTCACTAAAGCACAGAAAAGGTTTAAACAGAGCAATAGATGTCATCTCTTAAGCTCCAATTTGTGATTAAACGGGATTGATACATCTGCATTACAACTACAAGCACTAGCAAACACTCTAAGTGTGACACATGGAAAGAAAAGAACTCAAACTCAATTTGAACAATTGGGCAACAGATTTCTCTAGAATGATTAAATCTTAATAATCATAAATGTTGAAAGTAAATTTGATATTATGCACAATAGTCTCGTCTTTGATATTATGCATAATAGTCTCGTCTTTTCTCTTTCTTTTTTGTTTTTGGTCCTTAGTGGTCCCTTGGACTATCACGTGAGTTTGGAGGGTCAAAGTCTTAGGATGCCCTTTTAGGAATAGCTTACTAACCCCTCTATACTTCATTTATGGCCTGTTTGGATGGGAGGGTAGAGAGGGGGAGGGGAAGAGAAATCTAATTTTAACCTTGTTTGGGAGTTCCATTTAGGAGGGTAGAGGAAGGGAATGGGGGGAAATTTTGAGCCAAGATCTTACACCCCAAATTGGGGTGTAATGAAGGGGAAGGGAAGGAAGGGGAACTTTTCCCCTTCCTTCCCTTTCCTAAGTCATCTCCCAAACACACTATTAGACATTAATTTTTAACCCGAGGCCTTATTCGAGAAAAAGAAGGAAAAGAAAAAGATGACTGCTTCAGAAAATTTGATGTAGTGTCCAGAAAATGCATGCAACACTTTAGAAAAATTGATTTCATGAACAGACGACACGTGCTACAATCAAACTAAGTAGAGAATTATAGAAGATATACATCAAACAGTCCACTTACCTTCCGCAAAAGGAGGAAATATCTTTTGAGGATGCACGTGCTTCTCGCTTATCTATTAATCCAAAAGGACATTTGTTTAGAATCTCATGAAGAATTTCAACATTAAGTTCAACAACAAGAGAGAAGCATATCCATGGTAAATGACAAGCAAACCAAAAGAATCATGGATCATAGTTGATATCCTCATGGAATAAGAAACTGGCAGCAACTTCAGCAATCAGTTATGTATGGTAGCACATAAATTCACCCCCGTTGAAGATAGCATAATATAGAACTTCACAAGATATAGTACCTATTATCATTATAATCCTTAACATATGACAAGTTATCTGAATATATAGGTGTGTATTGTGCATCTGTATTTCTCTTTTTCACACCAACTGAAAATAAATGATGGCTAGAATGTGGAATACGAAGTTATCATCCATCCATCAGCTAATAGCTGAATAGGCTTGTAAGACTATCAAACCAGATCGACTGGCTTATAAATAGGTGACCCCTTTTTTATTAGCTGGAAATTCCGTGAAATACTGAAGGAACCCAAGTGGATTTTTTATAAGAGGAATGCAGAAGTATAAAACATGAGAAGAGAAAAACAAACTTCACTCATGGCAAACACACCCCAAGAGAGTACAACTCCACTGTATAATAATTTTTGGAACCTGTCGGAGTGCAACTCTAAACAAAATAAATACTTCAAATAGCTAGATGTGAATCTGAGACTAAAAAATGAAGATAAATCTAGTAATTTTGAGCTGTGAAAGGGAGATGAGATACTACTTTAGAAGCTAAAGAGTTGCCATGGCATTATTCTCACTATAGATACAGATTACTTTTGCTTGACAGGTCCCCAAGCTATGTCTAATATTCTGACTTACGTAAAAATACAACCAAGGAATGCAGACAAAACCATCAAGGGAAAGGATATCGACTGTCTGAACTACTATGTGCTTCAGAGCTCCAAAAACAATTGAAGATCAGACCATCACAGGGTCAATAGCCTCTGCAGATAGGAGCTTACCTAGGGGGGAAAGGAAGCATGATAGATATCATGTCAAGTCAGTTTGGATTGGTTACTAACCCACAGACTTAATATACTAACATGCTAGTCTGTGAAGCACGGGTACTACCCGTCTCGGGTGTGGGTATGTGCCCAATATGGCTTGGACACGGTAACAGCAACTGGAAGTCGTGATTGGGGGAAAATGAATAAGATGGGGTTTTCTTATCGGGTTCAAAGCAAAACGGTGTTTTGAACCCGTTAACCCATGACCCGTTTTTTAGGTCATTATCCAAACTTAATATACACCGAATCTCTCTCGGAACTGCTGTTCTCACACGTTTTTTTTCAGGCTTCCAATCGTCTTATCTCTCTGACTGCATCATCTTGCTCAAAACATCCGATGGTACCTAAATTTCATTGTTACTCAGTGCTAGAGAGGAGATTCAAGAAATTACAAAGAGGTAAGTGTGAGTTATTTATGTACTGATGTTTTAGGGCTTTTTTTTAGAGTTTTCTAATTTAAAGTTCAATTAAGTTTTTCATTTGTGTTTCTATTCTCCATAGTTCCCATTTTTTCATTGAAGTTTTGTTATTGTGAATATTTTCAATTATTTTGTTTTTTTATCAATTTGTAATGATAACTCCTCTACAGCTATGGTAAAATTGTGCAATTTATTGTGAATATTTTCAGTTTTATTTTGTTTTTTATCAATTTGTGAGAGTTACTGTTCCCATGATCCTGTACAAAATTTTATAATATTTACTTGGGTTGGTCTTGTGAACAAGCTGAATGCTATTCAAGTTCTTTTTTGATAGTTTCCTGAATAATGGCATTACACTCGACTATCTGTGATATTTTCAGTTTCATGTTCTTTTATTTCTAGGCCACCAAGTCTTAATGTCAGTATCTAATTATGTCACTTTTTTTCTTGGCCGCCTCTGTTCTACTTTTCAAAAGCTCATTACGGTCCAGTTTATGGATTCATCATCTGCAACGTACACAGTTCCTCATTTATAATCTACATGCTAAAAGAAATATAGCAAATGTGTGTGTGTGTAGTTGTATCACTGTACCCTGCTGTTTACAAATTTGCTGTGTGCCGTACCCATACCTGTGATGCATAGATGCTAGTCCAGTTTACCAGGATTACCATAGTATCCCCATAGCTAGTTGCAAAGATTTGCATAGAATTACTCACAATTATGGTAGTAAACATCATGTCAGCTTATCTTCTATCATTAATAAAATAATAGATACCCACCTTTTCCTGAGTAATTCTCCACATGGATAAACTAATTGTCCAAAAAAAGGAATCTGGTTAAGTTGTTTTCTATTTCTTATTTCAAACATAACAATTCCAATCCTCACTGTCTTTGCAAATAATATAACCAAAAGGGTAATTTGACCTGCATGAGTAGCTGAAAGAGCTAACAAAAGTCCCAAAATTTTGAGTAAGTGTAAGTGGAATTGTGAGGCAAAAAAAAATGCATCCAATCGTAAGAGGCAACGTTAAGCAAGGCAAAATGCACCTGACCATAATAATGAATGAACTTAAGGATAATTCCATATCTGCAAATAATAATAACTAGTCTAGTCATTACTTTATCAACATGTTTCTTAATTTAAAAAGAAACATATATATCAGGAGCAAAATCTCCTCTAATACTGAGCTAAATTCTACAAAATAAAGGCCAAAAGAAGTGATGATGAAGAAGAAAAAAGACGGTGCTTGCAGATTAATTCAGGTTCCAAGGTTATCACCAGCACGAAGGTTATCCCAGTTCTTCACTTTAATCCAAGCTCGCTTTCCAGAATCCAACTGCAAAAAGTTCTATTATCAAATTTCACCACAATGATTTAAATTTTACTAAATACCTGACCCTATGAAGTACCAACAGACTAAAATACAATTTATAGTCGGAAATGTGTCCTAATATATGTTAGCATGGCATTAACGAGAACAGGAGAAACGCAATCAAATGGTTACTTAATTCATATGCAGTAAACAAGTACAAGTATATTAAATTAATTGTGAAAATATACCTTTTCAAGAGCATAGTCCAGCATTTTGTCACAGAGACCATCCAGGAGTTCAACAACTCTAAGATCACTGACTCTGGTACAAAATAAAATCTCTAAACTTTGATATCAGCTCACCACTAATAAAAGAAACCAGCAGTCACAAAGATGAATGAATATGCAAGTTAACCACTATATATTATCAATATCATGATAATGCAGTTAGGTACCGTTTGGCAAAGGGTTAAGTAAGGGGTTAAGGAAACTTAACCCCTTCTTAACCCGCCAAACACAAAAAATCTATACAGTGGTTAAAGTGAGTTAACCTTTCATAATTTGCCAAACATAAAAAATATAGAAGGGTTAAGTTAACCCCTCTAGAGGGATTAAACTGAGTTAACCCCTCAAAATGAGGGGTTTACTAATACTCCTATTTAGAAGGAATAAAAGTTAACCATTCTAATTATAAAGAAAATAGTCAAAATCATTGTTATTCCCAAACACTAAAACTGATCACAAGGACTAAAATAAAACTTATTTAACGGGTTAATAATTTAGTCCTTCAAATTATCGAATGGGCTAAGTACATTAATCCTTCTCTTTAACCCTTCTTCCTTAACTCTTTGCCAAACGGGGCCTTAAAGAATATCACAGCATAGAGAAGGTTTACAAAACTCAATGAGAAAAGTATGTCTATAAACAAATTTCCAGACAAGGAAGCTGATGAAAGAAATATCAACATTCATCACTTACAGTTCAATGCATTTGGATCATTTATATATAAGAACATCCTAAATAAACTCTCATTTGCAGATAATTTCCAAGTGACCAATTCATCAAGTGAAAGGATATAAAAAGTATGGATCAGAAGTGGCTATTTTGCAGGCAAGTATGTGAGAGATGAACAAAGAAGGAAGAAAAAAGTAACAACTAAAAATATAGAAAGTGCTTTTGAGTCATGAAGTTACAATTGACTGCATGATCTGACAATGAAGTAGTCTCTTCTTAGATCTATCTTCTTCATCACCTAATACAGTTGATAGCAAGAGTTTAATCTCTTACTGACAGCACTCACAGTTCTAAGAGATATAAAACATGAAAAAACTAGTAAAGATGTTGTGTGAATTTATTTCTTTGGCAAAGCACAACAGTCTAATTCGAAGCATCTACTTCCAAATGTTTTCACCTAAACTATTGCATTTTTACAGACACAGTGGATCTTTATCTAGCTCAGTAAACTGTGGCATTTCACTCATCATACATTGTCCACATGACTACGTAAATCCAAGAGACACTGTTGTGGTTTATACAGCAGAAGATTTGATAAAAACAAAAAACTTAGTTAGTCATGTGACCCAGCTTAACAGCAAAGTAAAAAAACAGAGCCGACAAGATCCACAACAATAATGCAAATAAGAAGCTAGAATACAGGTATGCTCATAGCTTGAGCTACAAATGAATTAAAGGACAATTAAATTTTTACAGTAAAATTTGCAATGGCATGATTCAAAAGTCCTAACATAATAATTTTGAACGAGACAGCTATTCCTGGGATAAAATTAGAATGGTTCACGTTTTTATCATCAAACCTGTAATCTATGACTTTTCCTTCACGTTGGCCTTTAGAATCCAAACGATGACGCATGTCCAGATGATTTCTTGGCTTCTCCTGGAGGAAGTACAAGACGGGAAACATTTTCAATGTTTTCGACGCATCATATGATATCATATTCGTATGCATTCTAGTCACACATGAACTAGAATATTGGTGGTATTGACACCCAAAAAACAATCTCTTTTAAAAAAGAGGCATTAACAGGGTGGTATAAGTGCATTGCTTCCTGTCATTTATTGATCATTGTCTGTTTGACAGAAAAGGTATCATGGTGAAGTTCTCAATATCATCCTTGATTGCAGCAGCCACAGACAGGACTACGACAACCAAACTTGAAAAAAGATGCTCAAATAGCTAAAATTGCTAGGAAAAGAAGTGCATATGAAATTTATATCATGACCTGGGCACTTAGGAGTGTGTATATACAAAGGCAAGGATTTCACATTTCAGTGAAATATTTCCTGCGCTATAAAGCTAATAACTGAAAAATGTAAGGTATGTCTGATCAAAAAGGATTCCATCCTAGAAAGACTGCTTTGTATCAAGTAATTGGATCTTACGAATTTTCCAAGGAGCAAGTTCATATGTTGGAACACTTCTTCATAATTATGGTGTGGAAATAGACCATGTAACTAAGCTTAATGGTAACTCTATTTTTCAGATGTTCGCTTGCGCAGATTATTGTGTACATAACAAGTGTGACTGTTTACAGTTTTCATGAAAAAATAGTAGACCACGTTAATCGTAAACATCAATCATGTCAATGATAAGTGGAACATGATAGTAAACCTTCTAGATAAGTGGATGCTGACACAATTAGGAACTGATGTGAAACAACCAGATCATTTGGTGTTTATTCACAGCAATGACTAAGCTATTTTTATTTACAGGATAGGTACAAGACTACGAGCAATACAGCAAAGAACTAAATGCATAACAGAAACATGGAAGAATGAGCATAGACTTAGAATATTTCTAGTTTAAGGAAAACTTGAAAGTAATGTAAATTAGGAATGTATTCAAACAACTCAACCACACACCGATCTGAGTGTTTTAATTTTTTTTTATTATTAAATTTACAGTGAAGAGCACCTAAGGGAACTGTTGGTGTGACCTCTCAATCAGCTCACACAAAGATAATTTATATATTTCAAGCTTATGCTAATGAAAGAAATGATAAAAGAGACTGTAGAACGAACTCTGAGATTGTAGAACAAACTGTAAGCTTTACAAAGTTACATGCATACATACATCAATATGTGTGGTACATGTGCATTGTGCAAACAAATTACCGACATGCAACAAGAAACACGTGCATTCACACACAGCACACGCGTTACAAGTATACAAATATGCATGTACATGTATACATACATACATATGTATACATGCATAGATATGAATTATATACACATATACTTTACATACATTCACATATACTTTACATACACATACACATAGCTGGAAACAAGAAACCCGACAAACGTATTGAAACTAACATGGCTATTGATGATTCAAGGATGAGAACGTCAAAAGATATAATAAAACAGTCGAGTGAACATAACCACCAGAGCATGGTACAGCCTGGAGTCACATGTTCGATGACAAGAATATTCAAGTTAAACCAATATATTTATCCTACAGCATCATGCTCTGAAACATGTACTCTAATAAATTCCACAACATGGGAAAATCAATACATACAAGAAACAGGGAAGAAAATACTCACATTAGAAAGTCCAATCTCTAGTTCAGCCTGCAAATACCCAGAGCACAATTAAGTATCATTGATATATGAAAGGAAGGATAGTGTATTACACAAAAAGTACGAATTGACAAACCAATTAACTCACGTATCTAGTTCAACTTGAAAGTTATTTGTAACAACACTCAGAATCACTTTGTAAGGTTACCAAATATTAATCAAAGTTTGTCATATCCAAGAAGCAGAAAGAACCATAAACGCCCATTATTTATCAACTAGAAGAAGAGGATGTGGAAAAGAATATATTCATAAAGTAAGCATTCATCCTTCAGAAGGCTTAGAGTCAATGAAGACTGCACTTTCTGAAAAAATAATAATAATTATTTACGTTGAATTACTAAATGTTTATGATCAATAATTCAAGATTGCACAAACGTTAACACAAGACTCTGCATGCAACTCATTTTTAGAGAAACTAGTTAGATAGAAGTAACTTCTGCATCACCATAATCAACGAAATTATTGTATATTACTTGAGGTTCAATAAAGAGACTCTAATATGTCAGTTGAAAATTTGAAGATCGCAATTATTTGGACCTGGAGGCACAGAACTTTGGTGTACAAGCACTATACGTATATATATGATTATATTACGAACCAAAGATCGTGAAGTATATGCACATTGGCAAAGGGATGTGAACAATCAATTACAAAGAGCTCTATTACTCTTTTCTCTCAGGAACCTAGATTATACTAGAAAATTCTACTTCATCCTACTACAGAAAAGGTTGCTGTGATCTCAGTTTCATGCCACGATATTCCTTGTTGTCCTGGTTGCTTAAAAAAGTTGAGCAAGTGGTTATATGTGCCATCCTTTAATTTATTACAAGTTGCAGTTGCATTGATGGTTCATAGTCTTAGTACTTTATAAATGAAAATTTTTGTGTATATTGGAAATGACAATCTGATAAAAAAAGGATTAAAAAAGCATGACCCCAGAAGAAGGTATTAATGTTGTCTTGAGAGCAGCTCCAACCGGACTGCATTTCTCCAAAATGCAGCCCGGTTGGCATCCAACCGAGCTCCAAATTTTGGAGCTTGGCTGCAAAAAATCCCACCCGGCTGCATATTTGGAGTTTTTGCTCCAAATATGCAGCCCCCTCCATTTCACTATTCCCCCTAAAAAATAACAATATTACCCTTCTAACTAACTAATTATTTTTAGATATTCAACTTAAAATCAACATAAGTTTATTTCTACTAATTATTTTTAAATAAAAGTTTTACAGTTGGAAATGTTTTGTCGATACCTTCAAAATGAGACTAATATTGAATAATATTAATTGAAATATAAAATTTCAAGAACCAAGTAATTAAAAATGAAAAAGTCATTATTTCAAAGGCAAAAAAAGTTACATCGCTTCATTTCCATATCTTTCCCACAAATGTTCAATCAATGCATTTCGAAGTGCAAAATGAGCTTCTTTGTTTTTCAACCTCTTATGTCGAGCAAGAAACCGTTGGAATCGTTCAGTTTCCGTTATCTCCATATTTTCAACATTCGGAATTGATTGTGGAGTTGAAATGACAACATCTTCTTGCTCGTCGCGTTCGTCTTCGACAATCATATTGTGCATTATAATACAAGCAGTCATGATATCATGCAGAGTTCGTTTATCCCAAAAACAGGCTGGCCCCTTGATGATAGCAAATCGTGATTGGAGAACACCGAATGGAGTTCGTTTATCCCAAAAACAGGCTGGCCCCTTGATGATAGCAAATCGTGATTGGAGAACACCGAATGACCGCTCAACATCTTTTCGACATGCTTCTTGCATCATTGCAAAATATTATTTATTTTTATCATCAGAATTAGAAATGGTTTGAACAAGTGTTGGCCATTTCGGATATATGCCATCGGCCAAATAATAACCGACATCATAATTTTTTCCTTGAATTGTGTAATGAGCAGGAGGAGCAATACCTTGTGATAGATTGTCGAACAAATTAGATGACTGCAATACATTAATATCGTTATTGGATCCTGGTAAGCCAAAGTATGCATGCCATATCCATAGATCATATGATGCTACTACCTCAAGAATAATGGTTAGACCTCTATGACGGCCTGAGTATTGTCCTGCCCATGCTATTGGACAATTTTTCCATTGCCAATGCATACAGTCTAGACTTCCTAACATTCCTGGAAAACCTCTTTCTTCGCCCTTTTGCAATAACCTTGCAACATCGTCGACATTGGGGGTCCTCAGATATTCATCTCCATATACTTCTACAATTGCTCTGCAAAATCTCTTTAAACATACAATTGCAGTTGACTCACCGATCCTAACATATTCGTCAGTACTATCTGCTGATGTTCCATACGCCAAGATGCGAAATGCCGATGTAATTTTTTGTAAAGTTGATAGCCCAAGTTTGCCGACACCATCCATCTTCTGTACGAAGAAGTTGTCATGCTCACGTACCACCTCGACTATACGAAGGAATAAACTCCTATGCATCCGAAACCTTCTACGGAATAGGTTTGCACCATATGTAGGGTTATCAGAAAAATAGTCATGGTAAAGTCGAGAATTACCTTCTTCCCTCCCGCGATTGATCACCAAATGACCAGGAACTGAGCCAATACGCTTTGGCCGCTCTGCCTCTTGAGAGAGATAAGTCATTATTTTATTATTAGAAGCATGTACGCGAGCTAAGAGTTCATCTTCCTTCTCCCATTGTGTTATATCTTCCTCCCAATCTTTAATGTACTGAGAAAATATTTTGTCGTCAGAAGAAGAAGAAGAAGAAGGAGGTAGATGTGATGGTCCGACTCTATAGTTCATTGATGAAGAAGTTATTTATAGAAATAATCATATAAGTTGTGAGTTATTTAGAGATGGATGGATGAAGAAGTTATTTATAGAAATAATCATATAAGTTGTGAGTTATTTAGAGATGGATGTAATGTCATTATATAATATGACTCCCGTTGTGAGTTATTTAGAGATGGATGTAATGTCATTATATAATATGACTCCCCACATTGGATTCTTTTCAACATTGGCTTCTCACCACATTGGATTCCTTTCGTGTTGGAGACTCCCCACATTGGATTCTTTTCAGTATTGGTTTCTCACCCCCATATTAGATTCTTTTTGTGTTGGAGACTCCCCACATTGGATTCTCCTAATGTTGGACTCCCCACATTGGATTCCTTTCTTGTTGGAGACTCCCCACATTGGATTCCTGGTGTTAGAGTCCCCACATTGGATTCCTTCCATGTTGGAGACTCTTCACATTGGATTCTTTTCAGCATTGGCTTCTCACCCCTCTCCCCCCACATTGGATTCCTTTTGTGTTGGAGACTCCCCACATTAGATTCTTTTTAGCATTGGTTTCTCACCCCCCCACATTGGATTCCTTTCGTGTTGGAGACTCCTCACATTAGATTCTTTTCAGCATTGGCTTCTCACCCCCCCCCACATTGGATTCCTTTCGTGTTGGAGACTCCCCACATTGGATTCTTTTCAGCATTGGCTTCTCACCCCCAGATTGGATTCCTTTTGTGTTGGAGACTCCCCACATTAGATTCTCCTGGTGTTGGAGACTCCCCACATCTGATCCCTATATAATACTTGCACAATTTTCATATCTCCACCACAACTCTTCTTATTCTATATTTATAACTCTTTACATTCCTCCTTAGATTATGGCATCTAGTCGCGGAAAATCTTTTTTACAAGAAGAAGACCAAATTTTATGCGCCACATGGCTCGAAATTTCTCAAGATCCAGTCATGGGTTCTAATCAAAAGAAGGACAAGCTGTGGGAACGAATTTCTGCTTTATTTCATGAAAGGATTTTGAATATTTGTAATGCTCAAAGGACTCCGAAGTCTCTCTCATGCCGAATGCAATTAATTATGAAGGCCATCAGTAAATTTCGAGGATGTATTCGACAAGTCGAGCGCTTAAATCCAAGCGGTGCTTCTGAGCTTGACATTGTAAGTATTTTGAATAACATAAATCTTGATTATCATCTACTATCATGTTATTAATAAATGTTTCTTCCTCTCTTGTGGTAGATTAAACGTGCTAGGATAATATTTGCAGAAGATCCAGAAGAGAGAAAGGGGTTTCTATTTGATCATGTTTGGTCAATTTTAAAAGATGCAGAGAAATGGGCAAATATAAGTGTCAGATCGCCTGCAACTTCCAAAACTTCAAAGTCCCGCTCATCTCAGGGATCAGATTCAAGTTCTCCTGTCGTCGACTTAAATGACGATAATGAGGAATATACTCATAATGACGAAGATATGATAACAAGTCGACCGACAGGAAGGAAGAAAGAGAAGATGAGGAGGCGACAGGCAACTGAAAAGAACCTCGACTTGGAAACTCTCAATAAAAGCAATCAAGAAATTATCGATATTTTAAAAAAAAGTCATGGATAACGAGAAAATAATAGAATAACAATGCACCAGATTATGATGTTAAGGGCCGAAAACGAAAAGAAAAAATTAGATATTCAAAGGGAACGCCAGGAAAGTAAGATTATGTTGATTAATCTTGATACTATTACTGATCCTTCGGAACGCGAGTATTTTCGAATTAAAAAACAAGAGATTTTAAATAGAAACACAACCGGAGGTTCTTCATCTGATATTCCTAATCCTGAATATAGTTATGCAGGAAGTCAATACGGAATACCTGACTACAGAAGCGGTGGATATGGAGGAAATGGCCTGCCCGATTTTTAGTTTTTTTTATATACTTTATTTTTCTATGTAATGCCGCTGAATGTAATATATAAAATTTCATCATTCGGAGTAGCTGTGAAGGTTGTTCCAAATATTATGCTATATTTTCTGCTTTTTAAAATTTAAAGGCTCTTATCTATGTCTTATTATCAATTTATTAAAGATAATTAATTTTATTTAAATAATAAGTATATTATATATTATACTTTTAGTATTAATTTATAATATATTTTATATTTTAAATTAATTCATATAATTTTTTAACATTTTATATTTTTTATATTTTCAAATCTATTTAAAGTATTATAAAAAAAATCAATTAAAAATACAAAATAGAGCTTCATATGGAGGGGGTGGTTGGAGTGCCCCCCTCTAAAAAAGCATATTCCCAAGAATATACTTTGGGGAGGCTGCATTTTGCAGCCTCCCCATTGGAGTTGCTCTGAGGACATGAATGTAGCTTTGCACAGAAAGATGGTTGTCAAAGAAGGTTTCTTCAAGAAGCACATCCGGAAAGGGATGGC
Source organism: Asparagus officinalis (assembly GCF_001876935.1). NCBI lineage: Eukaryota > Viridiplantae > Streptophyta > Magnoliopsida > Asparagales > Asparagaceae > Asparagus > Asparagus officinalis. Next base: position 20,402,279 of record NC_033794.1, on the reverse strand, counting down.
TTCTTATCCTTTCATAAGAAGGTTGGCTTCGAAATCTAGTGTTATCATGCTTTGAGGACAGAATGATGTGGCTTCCTGAATCCATGAATCTCGAAAAAATCAGAATGGATAAATCATCGATAAGACGACAGTACAAGAATCCCCAAGGTCATAATAGTGATAGAGAACATAATAACCAAGTTACGCAAAATTGTTTTAGTTTGTTTTCTCACTTCCAAGTCCACATCCAAAACCAATACGAAAAGTTAAAGGGCATAAAGATACTGGATACGTTTTTCTCAAAACCAAAAACGCTAGCATATTCTTTTTGAAATTTCATCAATTGCCACGGTGAGCAAATAGGTCCGAAGAACTATTTCACAGGGTGATCTAGAATAAATAATTAATTAACAACATAACCTCAAAGAAATCGATTTTACACAAAAAGAAAAACAATTTCAAGGCAAATCCAATGAGACCCAAGCTTAAACCTTACATGTGACGCAGGCAAACTCAAAAGAAAAAAAATTAAATTAAATTCGATAATTATGCTTTACCGCAACAGCATTGCAAGCGGCGCATTTGTCATCGACGGATGAGACCAGAGATAGGGTAGCGAGGATCGCGGCGATCAAAAAGATCGAAACTTTGTGGATCTTGGTACCCATTTTATCGTCCCCTTAGATCTACGAAAATTATGGTCTTGTGTTTAGGGGAGTGGAGAGATCTCCGAAGAAGAAGATGATCCTTCTATAAATCGCCGGCGCTGCTTGAGATCGGAGATCCGTTCGATCACGTGCTCCGCATGCGTGGGCTACTAATCTTTAAAACCATACGGGCTTGGGTCTTTATAAGGGCCCGTTTGGTTGGGCTCTTTTCGCTTGAAAGCACTGTAGCTGTCAGGTTTAGTAACTAGTAACTTTGATTGGTTGTGCAAATAGAGTGATGATTTGACAGTAATAAATCTTAATTGCCAGCGTCTGATCAATTCTTCCCAAAAAGATTGTTTTGAGCGGTGGCTGTGAGGTCTAGTCTGCCAACTGGATTTCTAGCTACAGTAATTTTCACGTAGGGGGTTAGTCACCTAGAATTTTTTAAGTAAAACTGAGATAATTGGTAAAGTGGGATAATTTTTTAACACTGGGATAATTTAGTGGAACAATGATGGGTAATTCTTAAAAAGTGTGATAATTTGGTAGGATAATTTGGTGGGATAATGATGAATAATATTATGAAGTTGCATAATTTGGTAGGATAATTTGGTGGGGGTAATGGTGGGTATAAAATACTATTGTTAATAATTGTATATTAAAAATAATATAATATTGATAAGCAAATTCTAGTGATAACTATAAAATATAATGCAATAAAGCATCACTATTCATCTCAAATAATAAAATAATTTACAAATAAATAAAAATCTAAATCCCTAGAGTGACTCGACTTCCATCATCTCACATGGCTTCTATCATACCACATGGCATCTGCCATAGAATTTCTCCAAGCTTCTACAGCTGCTCGTTAAGTCTGTAACTCGTCTTCTTTATCGGAGTCATTGTCTGCATCAGCAACATTTCGTGGAGCTTCTAGTGGAGGATCATAAATGTCGAAGTTCAAATCTCATAACATCATAAAGAAAGAAAAATAAGCATTTTTCAGCCATTAACCCTTTGGACCAATCTCATCATGATCGCTGAAACCAAATCAGCAAATAAATAAAATGTATACAGGAATCATCCATGGCCGCTAAACAGATGATTGACAGATGAATTATAAATATCCCAATCAATTTACTGAGCCGATTTAATAATAATAGATATCACCATTAACCATTCAACATCTAATCATCAATGTGATCGCAAAGTTGCTTTCTAACTTATAAAAAAAACATAAATAGCCCGCATATCTTTAGCACTAACCCACCAACACTATATTCTTAACCTAAACCACTGTTGTGGAGAGAAAACTTAGATCAAACAAATAATAATAAAGTAATTTAACGTCAAAAAGCTATCAATAAAGTAATACATCTTGAAGATAATAATAAAAGATCTAATCATCACAAAAACAAAGTAAAGACAGAAAAATGAACGGATGATTGACTTCATGGCAGAGAAATTTTCTAGGCGGAGAAACTAACCAAGAGGGAGGGAGGCGACGTTTCACTTTTTTTCCCAATTGTATTCTTTCCAATTGAGAGAGGAGAACTTATGGTTATATATATAGGTAGTATAATTTGTGGGATAATTATGACCAATTATCCCAATTCTAATTCTAGTAGAATTCTACTTGACTAACGCACCAAAAAAATAATACAGTTCTAGTTCTACAAAAGTTCTACTTGACTAACACTATAAAAAAATATCTCATTTTCTAGTTCTATGTGACTAACACCTTAAAAATTTATCACATAAATTATCCCAGTTCTAATTTTAAGTTCTAGATGACTAACCCCCCAGTAATTTTCACATAAATTACATAAGGGTCCGTTCGTTTCAAAAAAAACTTGGAAATTAAAGAATAGGAAACTTATTTCCTATAATAATCATTTTGAGGTTGTTTGGTTGGGTTAAAAAAGAAGGAAATTATAGAATAGGAGATGAGATGAGATGAGTTGTCACCTTATTATTGGATGATGTGAGTGATTTTTAAAAAAAACTTGTTTTGAGGTTGTTTGGTTGGTTAAAAAAATAAGGAAATGAATTGGAGGTATATTATTGGATGATGTTTTGAGGTTGTTTGTGTTTAGTTCATTTTTAAAAATAAGAAAATAGATGAGATGAGTTGAGTTGGAGGTATATTATTGGATGATGTGACACATACTTAAGGAAATCAATTTCTTGTTTTTTTTTTTGAGGAAATGGATGGAAAGGAAGGTTTAATGAGATGAGATGAGTTGTCACAATATTATTGGATGATGTGTGTGATTTTTAAAAATGGTATAAGATGAGATGTAATGAGTTGGATGATGTGACACATTTCTTGTGTTTGGTTTATTTTTAAAGATAAGACCATCTCCAGCAGGTAGGCAAATTTTCACCCCTTCTCTCCTGCCACATCACTTTATTCCCCCACCACATAATTCAATAACACTCATTTCCCTATCAACTCTTTCTCTCCTGCCACATCACTTTATTCCCCCACCACATAATTCAATAACACTCATTTCCCTATCAACTCTACAACAGCTAGTTTTTCAAAAACTTTTTCACTTTATTTGGGACCCACCATAACCACATCACACCAACATATACCCCACCATATTTATTCACTCATATTTCTTATTTCATATATTATTATTACTATTATAACTAATATATTTATAATTATAATTTTATTAATAATTTAATATTCAATAAATAATATTTAATATTTATATATATTACTAATTTAATTTTTAATATTATTATTAAATTAACATAAAATAACACACGGTTTTATTAAGCACACGAAAAACCAAACATACAAATTATTGAAAACATTCAAGAAAACACTTTAAATTGGTAAATCTAGTCGAGGGTTGTTCCAAATTTTTGCCAAATGTGCTCGACGAGATCCTTCTTCAACTGAATGTGTTGGGCCCTATCACGTAGTTCGGCTCTAGTATGAATATCTGATTCGGATCTGGCTTGGACGTGCACTTGGAACTCGGGCAACACTTCTGTTTGAACATCGAAAGAGGAGGTAGAGTCAGAATTGTTAGATGGTTCGAAGTCGATATTTTCCCAGTTTCGTGAATATGTATCTCTCTCATCCTCGACTATCATGTTATGTAAAATAATACACGCCCTCATTATTTTTCCTAAGACATCAAGATCTCACATTCTAGCTGGTTGGCGAACAATAGCGAACCGTGCTTGGAGAACCCCGAATGCACGTTCCATGTCCTTCCTGCATGATTCTTGTTGTTTGGCAAAAAATTGTTGTTTGTTGCCCTAGGGCATTTGTATTGACTGGACGAAGACAGGCCATTTAGGATAGATTCCATCAGCTAGATAGTATGCAGGATTGTATTGTCGCCCATTCACGGTGAAGTTTACCTGTGGTGCTTCACCCGACTCAATGTCGTCAAAAACCGGTGACCTATCTAGTACATTTATGTCGTTCAATGTACCAGGCAACCCAAAAAAAGCATGTCATATCCACAAATCATATGACGCAACCGCCTCGAGAATGACTGTTGCTGTGCCTTTGTGCCCACTAGTAAACTGCACTTGCCAAGCCTTAGGACAATTCTTCCACTGCCAGTGCATGCAATCGATACTTCCAATCATTCCGGGGAAACCACGCTCCTGACCAACCTGGAGCAACCTCTGCAAGTCTTCAACATTTGGGCGTCTTAAGTATTCATCTTGAAACAAGGCTATTACCCCTTCACAAAACTTGCGAGTACACTCAATTGTAGTGGATTCTCCTATCTTCACGTACTCATCACAAGCATCTGCTGGGACTCCATATGCGAGCATGTGTATGGTAGCCGTACACTTCTAGATAGGTGTTAAACCAAGCTTGCCGGCATTATTCCATCTTTGAGTGAAATAGTCGTCGTAATTGGATAGAGAGTCCACAATTCGTAAAAAGAGAGGCCTTTTCATTCGATACCTGCGTCGGAACTGGGCATCAGTGTAAGTGCATGATTCGGCAAAGTAGTCGGCCATGAGCCTCTCATGTGCTGCATGATGATCTCTATATATGGATTTTCTCTTATGTGTTTTTTCATTTCTCCTTTGCAATTCTTCAAGCAGTTCTTGCTGCCTATCAAGTATTTTTCCTTGTAACTCCCATTGTCATTGGAACTCTTCAAGACTGAACTCATTTAGGGTTGGATCCATTGGATGATATGCTGAACAAATGGTTATAGGTATACTTATGATGTGCATTTGGTCAGTTTTTATAACGAATGGTATGTGTTCAAATAATTGACTTAACATGCAATTGCTGGGACAGGTAGTCATTTCATATTTTGTATTATTGTGCAGAGTGTAGTCATTTCATCTTTTGTATTATTGTGTAGAGTGTAGTCATTTCATCTTTTGTATTGTTGTGCAGGGTGTAGTCATTTCAATCGTATTTATTCAAACATAAACAACAATTTTATTGAAACATTAAAATTACATTACAAACAGACAACGACTCTGAGGTTAAACACACATAACACAAAACACTTCAAAAATCAAACACACAAGCATAACACATGATCTTATTTGCCAAACAGATCCTTCCTCAACATATTCAATAATTCTTCTTCTTCATCGTCTCGATCTGGTTTGTTTTTCAATAATATACACATCTCCATCTGCTTGGCACGAGCGAGGCGATTCATAGCTGAAATAGTATTTGCTTACTTCTCTTCAAAGTTATCACGAGCGGTAGCTAGATTGGATAACTCCTCCTCAATTGCGACCTTCGATTTCCTTGAAGTGGATGATTTACTAAAGGAAGCTCTAGCTTTCGAACGAGCTTCCATTCATCCACCAAAGCAAACTTCCCATCGTATTTCTCCAAATACAACTCCTGACCCTTCAATATGTAATTATCATCGGACCAACCGCTTTTCCTCTCCCTAAACTAACAAAACCACAAATCTTTTTTGTTATGTCACGGTAATGACTTTGACACCGTGTTATGGTCCTCACTTTTCCACTTGTTGAGTGCTCATTAACGTAGTCTGTAACTTTACCCCAGAAAGTGTCACCCTTTTGGTTGTTCCCCAATTCACTGTCGTTACTAAAGTGAAAGTAACCAGTGAGTAGAACTTTGTTGTCTTCGGTGCTCCAACTATCATAACTTGATCTCTTGGATGATTGCTGGGTTGGAGGTAGAAAACTATGGGGAGTATCCCCATCAATATTTCCTAGAGAGATCTGGGTGGAAAATTCCGGGATATCGGTCGATCCACTGCTAAAACGGGGTGTAACCGGCTCTGTAGTCGGACCGGCGTTCGGAAAGTTCATATTGGAGGGAGCATAGTTGTTTCCAGGATATTGTTGATACCCATATGGCATATAAGGATTATTATACGGGTATTGCATGCCCATATTTGGAGGCATCATATACGGCATCTGAAAATTTGTCGGCATCCCCGTATTCCGAGTATTTTCTGGGCGTTGCATATTAGGATTTTGAGGATTAGGAAAATTGTAACCTGGGGGCAAATTATAATTTTGTGAAGGATCCATGAAGGTTGCAAAAAAGGCTTGACAATGGAAGAAGAAAGTAGAGAGAAATGCAAAAAGGAAGAAATAAAGGGTGTAAAATCTTAAAATTTTTTTGGTGTCCAAATGACACAAATTTAGGCTCTATTTATAGACCTTGAAAAATTAGAAATAATGGTATAAAAAAAATTAATTCGAATTATTTATGCTCCAAATCTACAATTTAAATATTAGGTGAAAACAAAAAAGAGTTGGTCCAATGGGGAGAGGGCACGTTTCCATGTGCATGGCTGGTCAAAAATCGTGGGGTTGGTGGGGGCTGATGGGGCTGCGTGCTCCTCTCCCATTGGACCACTCTTCATTAATTTTTTTTCTTTTTCTTATATAGGAGGCGGGCCCCACATAAAGTGTATTTCATGCAATTTCACGGAAGGGAAATATTTCACCCCTTGGAAAGCTTTTGAAATTTCCCTTCCTATTTCCCTAGCTGCTTTATGGAAAAACCACTCTTTTCCCCTCCTATTGCACTTGGTCTAAGAAAGGAGATGAAATGAGATGAGTTGGAGGATAAAAATAATATTTTATTAGATATTGTGGGTGAGTTTTAGGGATGGAAATAGATAAAAATATTATTTTATTGATTTCCTTGTACCGATACCCAAAAAAAAAAAAAAAAAGCCATAAATGAAAATATTATTGGGCTGCTTTGGATCTTTCCTTGGATTGAAGTGGCAGATCTAATGCTTGCGAAAGGATATTCGAGTATTGGTTATTTTGTTTCTACGAAAAATAAAAATGTGTGCAAACATGAAAATTTATGACCAGAATATCACAATATTTATTTAGAAAATCTTGAAATTATACCTCATTATCTTCTTTTTACCCAAAAAAATCATTACATGTTCATTTACCTTTCTTTTCAAGAGTATGTTTGCAGGTAACTCTAATTTTTTTTTCTTTATCTTCATTTTCTTTTCTTCCCTCCCCCCCCCACCCCCCCCCCCCCCCCCCCCCCCCCCCCCCCCTCCCCTTTTTTTCCTGAGTAAGAATCACCATTTGAACTTGTTAATGAACATTATCCTAAACATGCTTCCTAGCGACTTCATCCACCAACCCCCCTTGTAATCGGGGGCAGCGGAAAAATCACCACACCATCAGAAATCCAAGGGAAAGTGACAACTCTAAAACCATCAAAAAGAGGTTCCGGCTCTGCCACCATGTTTCGAAACTAAATCCTAAATGGGTAACAAAACCAACCAACCATAGTCTTGAGTCCGTACGATAGTTCTTCTTTCACAACAACAACAACAGTTGTGAGTTAGAAACATATACGTGAAACAAATCACTTCACATGCTTCAGAGAAGTAGGCCAAATTACTGTCATTCCATTCACAAACCATACGGTATGTTTTGCAAATCATATCTTGACATTTGGTGACACCAAACAACATGTATTTGTACATATACAGATACTTCAGAAAAATGAAACAAAAAATTGCTTCTGTGCAGCAGAAACCCCCACAGTTCTCATAATTTCCAAAATTTGATCTTTTTCTCGAGTTGCGGATTCTGTCTTGGATCTATGTGTTCATACATCTATTATCATGACCGCTTCGAAATTTATGATCACAACTCAACTCCTCCACGCGGAATACATTTCCAAATCAACATCTTCTTCCCACCATGTAGCATTCTGCATTTCCAAATTACACAAAAGAAAAGATAAGCAAAGAAGCCCATTTTAATTGGTAAATTTCACAGAAGCCCCCCCAAAAGCTTTGGGGCATTTCCCACGAACCCCCCTGAACTTTGTTTCTTCCAGAAAACCCTGAAAACTTTTCCCACTAAACCTCACGAACTTTGTGGTCCTCAAATAACACCCCTAAGCTTAACTTCCTCCAATGTATTTGTTTCTTCCAGTAAACCCCGAAACTTTTCCCACTAAACCTCATGAATTTTGTGGTCCTCAAATAACACCCCTCAGCTTTTTAACTTCCTCCAGAGTACCCCTCCTAACGGCATTACTGTCCCCAATACCGTCAACAAGAAACAAAAAAAACTATAATTAAGGACATGCACACGCGTGCGCGGGCACACGGGATTTTTTGTTACTGAGGGGTATTTTGGCCAATTGAAGTCATGTACTTGTCACGTGTGGGGGTTAAAACTAGCGGCATTACTTGTGGTGTCTCCTGAGAAAATTTTTGGGGGTTTAGAGGAATAAAAAAAAGTTCACAGGGTTTTCGTGGGAAACACCCCAAAGTTTTGGCAGTTTTGTGAAAGATATCCTGTTTTAATTTTATCCAAATCTTTGCACGTAGAGCCAAAAATGTTTAAGTGAGAGATGCTTCAGAACCTTGTAACCCCTTCTGAGAAATTCAAGTGAGCTTCCTTGTTCTTCCTGTAGCCCGAGAACTCTCAGAAGTTCTTCCTTGGTCTGAAATTAAAATTTTAGAAATTCACAGATGAATCAAAAAAAAAAGTTACTGTATTAAAAGAACAAATCAGTCACACAAAAAAAATGAATTTACCTCTCCTAATGTAAAACGTGTAGCACTTTCTGCGACGCAAGCATAAGAACCATCAGCTTGCTTAAGCATAACCTGCCAAGGACCTGCAGAAATATATAATTGATCTGAGTAATTTTAAGCATTATTAGATCAATGTGAAGACATTAATTAAGGTTTAGATCTACATTGAGTCAGAGCACACTCGGAGACATCCAGCTCGATCTATAATGCAACGACAATGAATATTCTGATAACTTAAATTATTAATTTTTTCTGGGAAGCTGCATATCATCTCAATGTTTATAAAATTGATTAATAAAAGTACTAGAAAGTTATCTCATCTGAAAAAACTTGAGGTAAAGATCATATTAGCAGTGTTATGCTTCTTTGTGAAGCTGTATTATAACTCAATAATGTGCTTCTAATTATCATTTTCAAAGTGAAGCTGCACAATTTTAATTTTTATTATTTATTTATTTATTTATTTATTTTTATTTTGTGTCGATGGATCTTATTTACTAATAGCACTATGAACAAAACTTCTGTACACTATATCAGCCTCTCAACTGTAGAAAGCTAAGAAAACAAAAAAAGTAGCTCATTCTTTCCAAAACAAAACATTCTCTAAACTTCAAGAAAGAAAAAAGAACTCCCTTAAAGCTCTAAACAGCTCCTCTTCTTTCTTTTAGAAATGAACTCAGGCTCATTATGCATGGCCAAGCACCATAGTCTCTTTTGTCTAAAGTCTTAGGCTTTTTATGCCATATTGAATGTTAATCTCAAATTTAAACAAGATGAAAACATTCATCTACCTGGAACCTCTGGTTCTAAAAAATTAACTTTTTTCTGGCAGTCCAAATTATTTGTTCATATCAACTTCTTACCAGGATACTGACGAAAAAGGGCTCCGCTGTAGTTCACTATGAAAGGTGCAACTGAGACTGTCTTCAGCATCACCAAGACAAAAGTGTCATTAAATCATGATGAAGCTAAATCGCCAATAAAATAATATGTACCTTCGAGTAGTCTCTTTGTCGAATATAGAATACAGGGACAAACTGTGAAAGGAAGCGATAATGCAAGTCTTTGGTGGGGAATCCTAATAGACCTAAGTCAGAGCTGCAAAATTTAAATTATGAAACTTATATACAGTAGAACATTAAATTAATACATTAAATCTAACTTTTAGTTTGATTAAACAGACATACCGCAAGGTATCCAGCTCCAAATTGAAAAGAAGTGCAGGGATTGTGGGTGCAAATTTTTCCTAGAAGAAAAAGGAGGAAACACAATATGCATACATTTCAACATACATAGTATTTCAAATGACATAAATAGGGAAAGCATATTCAACCACAGATATTCATAAGTACTCTTTATTAAAAAAAACTTGTTTATACTCATCTCCCCTAAACAGGGGTGCTCTGGGAGTCCACAACTTTATAAATTTGAATAAAGCGATAAATTTATAATCATAATGAAGAAGTAAGATTATAACTAAGAGTTCTTAATTCAACCATTTAATCAAAATTTAATATATAGATAAAATTTGATTTTTTTTTTCTGGCTTCCTTTTTGGCTAAGATCTAAGTACATCTGTGAGACCTTAGACCTAGATTAGTATAGCGGATGTATAGAAAAAGACAGACATACCAAATATATCACTACTTCTATTTTCTGGAAATTTTAGAGTATTTATCTGAGCTTCAAGGAATTGTTGGGACTAGCAAAAGATAGAATTGTTTGGGCCATAGAAAAGAAAATTGATTGCACAGTTTTTCTTAATCCAAACCATAATTTTTTTTATAATTTTCTGAGAAAGTACATGTTTAGCAGGCCCATCTGAAGTTTACCCGAATTTAACCCAGTTCCTAGCCTATATAAAGACCTAAGTTCTCTGAGATTAGGTTTTCCAACAGCTTTTCAGATCTAGGGCCTTGGAAGAGAGAGACTAAGGCTTTGATGGAGGATTTCCTGCAGTTCAAAGGAGTTATTCATTGATCAGTCAAAGTTCTCATCTTGCTTTGTTGGTTCTATCCCTATTTTCACATCTCTTTTCAAAGTTTTCCCTTCAAAATATGATCTTGTGTGGTTTGATGTTTTACTGTGATTCAAGAATTATTTTGATAGATATAATAGTTATATGTAATTGCATGTTAAATTTGTGGAAAAAATATTGATTTTTATCATGTTAGTAATTAGGATTTCATAATTAATTGATTTTTATGCATTGAAACTCGCATGAATAAGTTAGGAAAGTCAAAAACATGCATCTAAAGGAAAGATGTGCATATTGGAGAGCAATGAGGCAATGGTAGAGTGGCCCACACTGCCAACCGGTCCAATCGGTCAGTTGATTTTTTTAATAATTGATCCCACAAAACTTCATTAAGGACCATCTCTCTATTATACTTGGCATTTGACAACTAATTTTTAAAGCAAAACCGAAAAAACTTGATTTAAAAATTTAGTCCATATGGTTGATTGTAATAAAAAATTATTTAAAGATAGTTTATGTATAAATAAACAATCAAATATGGTTTCTATAGAATGACCTTATTTTAAAAGTGGTTTCTACGGGGAGAACTAATTGTTAAGAGTTGTTCTCTTTTTCTTTAAGAATGTATGAGCTTTCTAAAAACATTCTTTTTTTATCAAAAAATATTGTGAGCTCTCGTATAAGTTTAGGAATCATCCAGTGTGATGATGACAATTGGACCACTCCTAATTACTGACAAAGGTAAGTAACTTTTTATTTCGATTTCAATACATGCATATGATTTCTTCCTATTGCATGTGAGCTCTTGTATGAGATCTTTTTTCTTTTTAGAAAATCATGTGAGCTCTTGTATAAATTTAGGAATCATCCTGTATGATGATGACATTTGGATCAATCCAACTTACTAACAAAGATAAGTAACTTTTATTTTTAATTTCAATACGTGCATCGGTGCATGTGATTCTTCCTAATGATCTCAGTGTATCATTACAAGCTATACAATAAATTGTAAGCGAGCCAAAATTAGAAGCTTTAATCGTAAAAATTAGATAATCTTATTTGGCAGGCTCTATATAGTCTTGAGTTGGAGAACAGTGCCTAATTACCCCAGTGGCAGATCCAAAAATATTCCTAGGAGGCAAAATATGAGTATTTATTTACCCAAAAATTAAAATATGATATTATAAAATAATATTTATGACAAAAATAGGATGAAATTCAAAGGGGGTGCATATATTTTTAAATTGATAAAGAGCGAATTGTAAATTTAGAAGGCTTAAAATGTAATTTTCATAATCTCGAGGGTGTAACTGCCTTTTTTTAGTAAACGTTAATAGTCAATAATGCATTTTTTGATGATGATGAACCATTTGAATAATAAATATGTACATTTTTCTTTCAATTAATAAAAATATACATGTATTCCTCTATGTTTTCTAGAACTATTTCGTCTTCTTGCAATTCTTCCATGTTTTGTGCTTGGGCTTGTTTAAAATATATTTTTTCATATGTTACATTAACTATTGCTTATAAACATGGGATTTTTGTCTTTTAACCCAAAGTTTTACACTCACTTATTTAAAAACTCACTCACTTCAATAAACACACATACATCAAAGTATCCAAATGAGTTATGTTTAAATCTAATCCATAGTATACCCTCAAAATTTATATTGTATCTCTCAAAAAAATATCCAAAATAGCCTTTTTTCTCTTCTTCTAAACAACGATTATGTTTTTCATTGCATTATGGTGACGGCGAGAGAAATTTATTTTCGCGCGTTACTCCCTTCACTTTCCAAACCCCAATTTAGCATCCTCATCTTCTTCAAAATCTCTCTTTTCCCTTATTAATATCCTATCTTTTCTTTAAAAACCTCTTTCCTCCATTTATATTTCTCTTCATAACAGATATTAATTTGGTTTTAATGTGATTTCTATTTGCAATTACTAAATATTTCTTTTGTATATTCCCAAAACCAATATAAAGCTATACAATAAAGAGATACACTTTAGTCGTAAAGAGCTATACTTCTTATATGGTGTTATACTTTTCCCATAAAAGCTATGTTTTTTAATGAAGTGTTATACTTTGCTCAACCAAAAATTAATAACTATTAAGCTTTCATATTTATATTAATTAGTTTAATAAATATTGAACCTTCCTCTATTTTTTTCCAACAACTTTCTTGACGACATACTACATACTAATAATTTCTCTTGTAGTCCTAGAATCAATAAAGAGCTATATTATAATGATAAAGAGATACGGTTTAATCTTAAAGAGCTATACTTCTATATAAGGTGTTATACTTTGCTCCTAAAAACCTATGTTTTCATATAAAGTGTTATAGTTCAGCTAGCTTTGGAGGATTTTAGGGATTAACTTCACCTAGAATTTGGGGATCGGCTTTTTGAGTTTAGTGTTTTGTAAAACAAAAGAAGAGAGAAAAAGAGAGAGCCGATGAGTTTATTTGGGGAAGTAAGACAATTTTGGATTTTAGAATTTTTTTGGAAAATACAATATAAACTTTGACAGTATATTATCAGTTGGGTTTATAAATAAGTCACAAACAGTATGTTGGATGTAGGTGTATTTATGGAAGTGGGTGGGTTTTTAAATAAGTGATGGTAAAACTTTAGGTTAAAAGACAAAAAAAAAACCTATAAACATTCATGTTTATATTCTTTTATTTTTTTCATGCATTCTCCTTTTATTTTTTCCTATTAAGTATTCTCTTTGACAATGAATAAACCAACTGCTGATAGTAAATAGATACTATTCAAAAAGATGTTAATTCTTGGCTAAGCCACTAGCTCTTGTATAAACTTAGGAATCATCCAGTGTGATGATGACATTTGTATTACTCCTAATTACTGACAAAGGTAAGCAAAGTTTATTTCGACCTTAATATGAATGCATGTGATTTTTTAATGACCCCGGTGTATCATTCTATACAAGCTAGACAATAAATTGAAAGTAAGAAAAAATTAGAGGATGTGATAGCAATTTATTTGGTAGCCACTAAATGGCCTTGATTTGGAGAACAGAGTCTAATTAGCCCAGTAGCGGATCCAGAAAAAAAAATTGTTAGGGGGCTATCATGGATGCTATTGGGTCTATGGTACTTTATGTGCTTGAGGTGACACGACCTAAGGTTGTACATGGTCCTCAATTATAAAAGGTAAAATGATGGGGTTAATAGGGAAATAGCTATTGTTTTAAAAAACCTCAGCCTAGTCCGCTTAGGTTTACGCCTAGTCTTAGGCGGTACCTAGGCCGTCTAATTAGCGCCTAGCACCTAGCGCCTAGGCGGTATTTAGGTTACCCACCTAGATTTTACGAGCGTTTAGGGGACCATTGTCTGCTTTCGTGGATTGCACCATGTAGGCTTTGGTTGTGATTTATGCGTTGTAGCCTACACGTCCTCCAAACTCCATTAACCTTCAAATATGAACACCTCCACTACCTCCTCCGACCTTCAGCAATACCTCATCAATCGCCACTTAAATGAAGAAAGAAATCCGCCTAGACACTAGTCCGGCATCTAAACTTTCTATAACATTGACATTCACTATCAATTATTATAATTAAAAATAAAAAAGAAAACGTCTTAGGCTCTAGCATTGTTAATTATTATTTTGGCTATTTAGTATCTAAGTATGCATGGTTTATTGTGGAACTAAGATTGTTATCTTTTTTTAAAAATTTATATGAATTTAATACATATTTTTATCAATTATTATAATTTAATAATTTAAAAATAGTCAAACGCCTAGGCGCTGCCTAGGCGTACGCCCAGGGGTCTAGGCGCTAGGCGCTCGCTCAATCGCCTAGTCTGCCTAACATCTTCTGTAACATTGGGAATAGCAAATGCAGGTTTCATTGGTAGGGTAGGAACATGATAAGAGAGCTCATAAACTATGCACTAAACATCATAGAGCCAGAAAGATCGCTTTATCCCCCTTCTGACCCAAGTCTTCTTGTGTTGCATTCCAAACAAGATCACATGAAAGATACTCAATAAGTTGACTTCAGATGATACTACACAGTAGTAGGACGTTTACTTTTAGTTGTTCTTTATCTTATTGATTTTCATATCATGCTTTTATGAGTGTTTTCTTCATTGCTTAATTGCTCTGCAAATTTGTTATCTGTTACACAAATTGAGCGTGTTATTATGAGTATCTATTTGCATGATTGTACAACTTCAATCCTTTGAAACTATAAAACCCTGCTGTCCACAGTAAGGACTGGTGTTGTCTCTAGCTGACGAACAAGATCCCTTGCTACTAGATTAGGGGCTTTATTATAATCAGGTGCAGGACTAGTAGGCATGGCTTGGAGTTTCGTGGTTTTTAGCTCATGGATATCACTAGTGATTTATTTACATTTCAAAGTTAGTATCTTGGACATCCAATGTTTGAGGTATTAGGTGTTTGGTAATCAATGTGTTTTTATTTGTTGTATTTTTGTAAAAAACACCATGCCATGGTGTTTCTTTTTCAAATGTGTTTTGAAAACATCATTTTTGTCAAACTAATTTGACCATTTATAGAGCGACAGTGAGCGGGCGGGCGTATTAGGTGTTTGGTAATCAATGTGTTTTTATTTGTTGTATTTTTGTAAAAAACACCATGCCATGGTGTTTCTTTTTCAAATGTGTTTTGAAAACATCATTTTTGTCAAACTAATTTGACCATTTATAGAGCGACAGTGAGCGGGCGGGCGTATTAGGTGTTTGGTAATCAATGTGTTTTTATTTGTTGTATTTTTGTAAAAAACACCATGCCATGGTGTTTCTTTTTCAAATGTGTTTTGAAAACATCATTTTGGTCAAACTAGTTTGACCATTTATATAGT
>NC_033794.1:20321465-20384338 GCF_001876935.1 Asparagus officinalis | reverse complement strand
GGCGGGCGGCGGCGGCTTAGATGAAAAAACGGAATCTCAAAACACATTTTTGGTGTTTTGAGAAAAGTGTTTAATTTTTAGATTTTGTAAAGGGACAAGTCAAAAAAACGCCTCGGTTGCCAAACGCGTTTCTTTGTTTTTGTTAAAAAAAAGGGCCGGCAGCGACGGGCGAGCGGGCGGCGGCGGCTTAGATGAAAAAACGGAATCTCAAAACACATTTTTGGTGTTTTGAGAAAAGTGTTTAATTTTTAGATTTTGTAAAGGGACAAGTCAAAAAAACGCCTCGGTTGCCAAACGCGTTTCTTTGTTTTTGTTAAAAAAAAAAACAGAAACGGCAAAAACGCAACGGTTCTCAAACGCTCTTAGCTATCTGTTTATTTATTTTGGAGATTCATGTTGACCTTGAGATATTATGTCGTATGGGTAACTTTTTCTTATAAAGACCTTCAGATATATCCGTGTATTTTTTCATTATCTCTTGTGTCTGTATATCAGGGTTTGGATGTGATGTGTGGAAATGAGTGGAAGTCCATAAATGTTTAAAATGACTTGGTATGTACAATTAGGTTTAGCATATGTGTCACCATCCTGTTGCTTCATGAATGTGGGTCACTAGGCGTGATAAAATCTTGCAATTACAAATCTATAAACTCGTAGTTAGTTGTAATTTTCTAGGAAAGTCAACTATATTTGTAAATTAATATACTTTTTCCTATTATAATCCATTTAGAAATTTTTAATGGTATCTATTAAACATGAGTATAATAAAATTTCTAGCTCTATGTGAACCCTAGTTCCTATATCTAAAGCAAATTTAAGCGTCACATTTCAGAGCTTTATAATGGTTAAATTTCTAAAAACGTACCACATATTTCTCTATGGAAGAAAGGTCACGAGTACTACAGTTAATAAACACATATAATGATGGAGGCTCATCCGACTTCCAACGATCTGCACAAGAATTGCAAAAAAAAACATTACCAAAAGTAATGTTAAAAGTACAAACATAACTACTCCATGGCAAGTAAAAATTAATAGTTGCATATGAGATAAAGTCTACACAAATAATTTTTTTACCAGCTAAATCGAGAAAAATGTACAAGTTACAATGTATTAGATAAAACTATTCCTAAAAGCAAGATTATAATTGCTCAGAAATATGTGAGATTAAATTGATAAAGATAAAATGTTACTCATCAGATATCGAAGAAAAACGTACACATCTGAAGTAGAAACCAGAAAATAATTATGTGTAATCGGTTGCTAACTTGCAGTAACATAATTAATGGTGAATTTTGCTTGACGTATGATATTTTAGAAAATAATTTGTGCATAATATGGCAAAATTGTGTTGCTCCAGAAAATTATGAAGACCCATGCACAACACCAAAATAAGTGGCAAAAATGAATCTTTCTCTCTCTTCAGAGCATAATAGGAAGGAATTCAGAGATACACAATGTATGCAAAATGAAAACTTCCATTATCTCAAAACTGTTTAAAGTTCAAATTAAGAGGGAAAAAACTGAATAACTGCACTTTTTTCTTTTATAAAACAAATGTTCTTCCTGGCAAACTAAAGACTAAACACTTATGCAGATGAAGATCTTACTGTCAAACCTGTTAATTATGTTACAATAACCTAAGTCCTAGAGGTGAGTACCGTAGTCAGGCACCTATCATAGTTTTGCATTTCCCCTGCTCTTGTATGTGAGGCTTCCTATCCACTACCTTTTGTCTATGCCTCTTGTTTCCCCACTTTGACTATAGTTTCAATATTTTACCAGTCAACGCATGGTTAGGTAATAACATGTAGTATCTGTTTGTGGGTGATGAAACAAGCCAAATCCTACTGTTAATGATTAAAAATAAAAGAAAATTGCCCATTCTGATGCAGCATATTAGGCCAAATTTTATCCTTTTAAAAATCCTCAATTGCAGTCTGTTAATAGTTGTAAAAGTAGTGAAAGACCCCTAATGCAAAATTATCAAAATACACCTGTCCCGCACTATTATTGGCTTATTATTGGCTTAAATTCCAACAGTCTCAGGTATGCACCATTAATTTCTCCGTGCCACTCAGCCTGATGTTCCTGCTCCAAGACACTGATTTAAGCACCGCAGGAAGATTGGAATAAAGCTCCATATTTATTACTGCTCAGACTGATCTCAGTATTCAACAACAAACATAATGCATAGGCAAATGCCATTGTGAATGTTATCTACTAAATAAAAAAAGGACATGGATATGTTTACCTTATGCTTGCAATATCTATTTCTTGGGAGTATGTAAGCTAACCTTCATTATCGTCTGCAAAATCAAAATCTAAGGTGCTTCTTATGGACTTGAAGAAGCTTTTAACCGCTCCACTCGGTACATCATCCAAGGAACCAAGAATAACTGCACCAATCTAAAATGAATAACAGGATAGAACAAGAGAAGTTTATCATAGGCACATAAGAGCATTGATGGATCAACTAACTTAAAATCCTAGCATTAGTCATGGAAGAGTTATACTCCTTTAGCAACAAAAAGAACAAGTGCATACATTATCAATAGCTGTCTTGAACAACTCTGAAGCCCTGCGCTTTTCCGGTTGATCAGGAAACACCTGTTTTAACATAAGTTTGATGATCTTGTTAAATCATATCAAAGAGCTAAGGGGAAAATCCTACTTATGTAACGTATGCCTGTATGTGTTCATGTATGTATGTATGTATGTATGTATGCATGCATGCATAAATGTATGCATATGTTCCAGTCATGGAGTCTTTTTCAAAAACTAATTATATTGAGAGCTCTACTAGAGACAAAACCTGCTGAGTTATATGATCTGAATTTGATAGTTTAACTCTTGAGACTTGTTTTAGAACTATCGCTATGAGAAAATGTACATACGAACTTCATTAGTCTATAGAAAGTATAAATAATAAAAAATATTCAGATTTGGAATATATAATTAATGCATTCCTTAAAAGACTGCAAGATGTATATGCTTTCCTGTTTGTTTCTAATATTCAAAGGAACATCACCATTATTATTCAATCGTATTTGTTAAGAAAAAATCAGCAAGTGTTGAATTTAACTTTATTGGGCCATAAAATTCCATTTGTTACCATCGCAAATTATTTAGTGGAAGCTGATATTTTAGAATAACTCACTTTCCAGAGGTAGTGAAAAGATAGTCTTGTAATCACAATGTATACCATAACTAAAGACCTTGCGGTTTGTTCAGGAGCATTATATTACATCTTAAACTCTTAAGAGACTACAAATAGATTGTTAACAGTAAACTAAAAGTCAAAAATCCTCTCGCTTCTATGAGGCAAAATAAATATATCTAAAATAATAAATAAAAAACAAAAGTTAAAACAGAAAATAACTTTCAGAAAATATAACTTACAATGCATGACCTGGTCCCTTTCGTTTCATAAAGTATTCTGACAACAGCAAGGGCAAGTTGAATGTTGGCATCAATGAACTCATCTGAAGATCCCTTCATCAATATGACATATGGAGAAGGTCACGAGTTATGAATCCATCCTTTGATTTTTAATTTATTTAGGAATATTCTTACGTCAAACTGGCTGCATTCATATCTCGAGCTTCTGGTTAGATATTATTTGTCACTCGCATGTTGATATATCTGATTAAGGTGCCTCATTATAAACTATTTAACTATTATTAATTTAACACAATAAAAGTTATAGCAGGAGCATTCTTCAACTTAGAGCAGCTGTCATAAGCTATGGATCCATCCTTTGATTTTTTTATTATTAATTTATTTTAGAAATATTCTTGCGTCAAACTAGCTGCATTCATATCTTGAGATTCTGGTTAGATATTATGTGTCACTCTTATGTTGATATATCTGATTAACGTTCCTCATTCTAAACTGTTTAACTATTATTAGTTTAACACAATAAAGTTACAGTGGGAACACTTAGAGCAACTATAAATACCTTGTAAGAAGAAATGCTGCTTGGCAAGGGTCTGGTTACATTTTCCCCGTCATATGGGTCCCCCAAGAAAGTAGGTAAACAAACAAAGTATCAGAATACATGATGATAATATTCGCAATCAAAGAAATGTTTAAATTAAATACAAAGAAAGCATGGAACAGATACTAAAAATCTACTATAAAGTTATATTTGAGCAATTATTTAATGTACAGCATAAATTAATATACAGCAGGAAGGATGCTCCACCATCTAAATTACTATTAAGTTTTCACTATTTAACATCTTCTAATATGAAGTCATGTATTTTATTAATGTTTTTCCATATAATGTAGGTGCAGGTGATGGTTCAGATTATTCATACGGTTGGATATTAAGAAGTTCATTGAAGTTCTTCAGTTCCAATCAGATGTTGATCAACTTAATTTATGTGTTTGGCTAGAGTTTACTAGTGGAGTTGAATTTAGAGAAACTCTAAGATATGATGCATTCACCCATGATTATGATTACAAGATAACATTGAGTCAAGCCGAGCGACCGCAGGTAGTATGTATGCACAGCTATGCACTTGGATGTTTCAATGGAACGAGACAAGATAGTTTTCCAAATAAAAAGCTCCAATGCATGTCATAAATGTCATCATGTCAGTAGTATAAGGCACTTGGATAGTGCCATCGATAGTAGGATGTACACTGATTTGATTAGAGACGATCCCAAAATTAACAGGTACTTAGTTGCCAAATTTTTGAAAAGACGCATTGGATTGATGACCTTTAGGTGGGAAGCATATACATTACAGAGAAGAGTTCAACAACGTCCAAGGTTAATTTGGAGAACATTATTCTGTTGGAGATTAATCCTGGGTGTGTGGTGAAATTGATTGTGGATAGGGTACATTCCACTGGTCCACCAAATTTTGAGAGAATCTTTATTAGCTTGAAAGCTTCAATAGATGGGTTCAAAAATTATTGCAGACCGATAATTTGCCTCGATGGATGTCTCATAAAGCACAAATGTAGAGGGACATTACCAAGAGAGATGAAAACAACCAGATGTTTCCTATTGCATGAGAAATGGTAGTGGCAGAACGCAAATCATATTGAACATAATTTCCACACTTATCTGATGGAGGTTGTAGGCATGGTTGTGGAGCGTTGTTGGACACTAATGTCAGACCAACTGAAGATAAGTAAATAATTTCTGAATTTATGCTTGAGTAATTATTTAGTGCAGTGCTTGTTGATAATAATTTGTGCCAGCCAGTGTAGTGTATATTGATGTATTTGATTGTAGATTTACTTGCCAGAGTTCGGTTTTGTGTGTAGCATATGTGTGCAGTTGCGTTCAATAAGGTAATGAAGGAGACTGAATAGGAATGCAAAAATTTACCCACATGGGACGCGTGTGGGACCAGCAACTAACTGAACCAAAACACCATCCCCTTCCTGGTTGTTCATCTGCCTATTTCAAACTTAAGGGTTATAAGTAGCAGAATGCGCCAGTACAGGGGTCTATGTGCAATTAAACCTTTCACTCATGTCATAGGGAGACATCATCACATCTTGTCATCTTCATTTGTATTTTGAATGTCCTGGCTCCTTTGAAGGTGTCCTCCATATAATCCTTGTATACCAATGGTTGAATACTTACCTCCGGCAGCTTTATCAAAGATTAAGGCAATTTTTAACTGCCTAGCATTTTCCATGCTAATCTAGAAACCGATAAACTCATTTTTACCTATTGTCTCCTCATATACTAGATTTGATGCTCCCCTCTTAAGTTTTAAATCATTCTCTAGTCATAACTCTTTATTTCTGTCCTCTTGTATGCAAATAAAATGAGTCATTTGGTTAACTTCACAAGACCCACAAACAGAGAAAAAGTTTGAAGTATAAAAAATTCTTCACATACAACTGGGCTGAAGAATAACACATAATTAACGATAAATACTATTACTCCCCTGACAATGCTCGTTTATTTTGGAAAAGGGGTACAAAATTCTAAGTTGTGCCATATAACCTAAACCAATAAATTCTACACTTGACAAGAAACTTGATAATCTATAATCTACTACTTAATATAATCATAGAGATATTACTATAAAAGTGTCCGAATCACGTAAAAAAATCCCAGCCAAAAAGTAACAGAAACGGTTATGGGTCTTCACAAAACCACAAGAATGAATTTTTTTAAAAAAAAATTCAAGAGAAGGGAATTAAGCTCACGGGAATTCGATCTCGAGCCTGGTTTTCCCTTCATCAAGAGCAAAGACCAAAGACCTAGCAGCATCAGACAATAGAACTTCATACGATTTGGGCTTGTAGACCGAGACTCCCGACCTCCGATCTGGGCCCGCAGTCGGTCCATCTGCACTCACTGCACGTAATCTTTTGCTGGGAATCGAAATTGGGAGGGATGAGAGAGGAGAGGAATTGGATAGGGGAAGAGAGAGAGGTGAAGGTCGAGGAGAGAGGAGACGAGGAGTGAGAGAAGGGAGAGGGGGGTGAGAGAACGTGGAGGTCGAGGCCATGAGAGAGAAAATGGGAGGAGGAGAAGAGAAGGGAGAGAGGAAAGAGAAGAGGGAGGATAATGCACTTGGCAATCCTTTTTCGGGATTGAGAGAGAGCCGTTACTAGGATGGGAGCTTCTTGTTGGGTGTTATCTGGATCCGAGACCCGACCCGATAAATGAGATCCGAAAGAAGTTGGCTAAATACCCATATTGGTATTTTAATTCTACACCATTTGCCAAGAAGGTATTTTAAATAAAAAAATCGGCGTTAAGGCATTTTAATTGATTAAAATTACCAATTAGGTCATTTTTCTCGTCGGCGACCACTTTTCCGGCGAGAACTCGTCACGTGCATTTTAATTCAACCGGTTTTCTGACGTGGCAGTGGCATGAAGAATAAGAGTCGATGCATTTTAAAATCCCCCATTTCTAAAATTGGTAAAAAAATTAGCGAAAAATTAGTGGAGAAATTACCGTATAAATAGAACCTCTTTCTCTTGCATCGATCCATGGCCGCGCCTGCGGCAATCTAGTCTGCAGTGATCTTCGTCTTCTCACTCTCTTCTCTCCGAATTCCCATGGCGTTTTCTTCTAGAAGTTCCTGGAATCGGGGGTTTTGGCTGCTTCTGTTAGCGGTAAAGGTAAGATAATTGAGTTGGATCTGAGATCTGGAGTGAATGCGTGGAAGTTTGATCTTTGTTTTGAAATTTTTAGGGTTCAGGTTGGTTCGTTTTGGATTTAAATTGTGATTAAGCCACATCAACAGCTAAAACCGAGCCACATCAGCAAACCGAGCCACATCATCAGCTAAAACACAGATTAAGTCATCACGTGTCACGCACGTGACGAGTTCTCGCCGGAAAAGTGGTCGCCGACAAGAAAAAGGACCTAATTGGTAATTTTAATCAATTAAAATGCCTTAACGCCGATTTTTTTATTTAAAATACCTTCTTGGCAAATGGGGTTGAATTAAAATACCAATATGAGTATTTAGCCGAAAGAAGTTTGTATAAAGCCCCCTGAACCTTGGATCAACTTGCAGAAACTTCCCTTAGACTTTCGAAATTATAGAGAACACCCTACACTTTGCGGGGTTACGCGATCAGAGGAATTTCTGCAACACGCCCATCAGTATATACTAACTTGGTGGTCAATCCTGATCACAGACAAACACTATCGCATATATTGAAAATTTTGCTCTTCATTTATTTTGCCATTGTGGTAAAACAATTATGAGATGGAGATTCAAATCCCAGCTCGCTTATATTAGTAGCTTAAGGGCCTGTTTGGATTTGTAAGGGGTGAAGGGAAGTTAAGGGAAACTGGGAGAAAGGAAGGGAAGGGAAGAGAGTTCCCTTCCCTTTGGTTACACCCCAATTTGAAGGGTAACAAATTTTATACTATTAGGGGGTGAACCAAGGGGAACTAGGGTGAATTAACTTCACCTCCTAAGTGTTCCCAAACAAGGTGAATGCTAAGTGTTCCCAAACAAGGTGAATGGAGGTGAATGGTTCCCCTAACTTCCCTTCACCCTCATTCCCCTCAATCCAAACAAGCCCTAAGGGCAATATCAGATCCCTCAAATTGAACGCCTGCCCGCACTCACTAACAGATCTCTGGAGCTGCTCAAGCTATGAAGAAAAACTGTCTACAACCTTCATATTTTTGTTCCATTGAAGAAATCTGCATTTGCCTAATTGATTTCAACCCAAAAAAAAAAGGAACAGAAGGAACAAAAGGGTTAGTAAAGGCTCAAAATTTAAATTTTGGTATATGCTACTCCCATCAGAATAACACAAGTTTACAGCAAGAGTTGAGGAAAGCAAATTGCATGGCAAAAACCATCACGAAATCACGATGGAGCCATCAGCAGACAGCCCATTGCCTTCAGCTTCTTGATAAGCAACAGAGCTTTTAAAACAGTGAAAAAGAAAAAGGACATGGCAATTAAAACAGCGCCAGTTATTATATTTACATTAGGGTATGAAAATCCAAATTCATATATTTCACTGCTCAATGTGGTGCTCAGAAGCAGACCACAGAGCGCATCATCATAGGACCCTAAGCTGAGCAAGGAAAGCAGCACAGAGGTCAAGGAAGAGGAGCTGTGGCCCGTTGACCCTCTGAAGATCGAGCAAATACTTGTCCTCCCTAGTCTTGTAAAGCTACAAAACAGAAAAATCCATCAAGATTGAGACCATATGTGATAAACTCTAATTGATCTATATCTGTCTAATACACAAGACATAATTGTTTCGTTAAAAAAATACACATATATAGACATAATTGTCAGCATTTGAATAAATGCAGAATAGCGAGTAATTTAACGAATTGTATGTGCGTGCGCGCGTGCTTATGTATTTATGTATGTATGCTAAAAATGAAAATGGCACTAAAATGGATAAACGAAGTCACAGATACGAAGAGGTAAAAGATTAGGATGCCTGCATGTACTAGATGCAACAAAAATAAATTTTGATGTGTATTAATATTCAGAATCTTGGATATATGAATATTTTCAGGTTATCTAACTTAATAATTAGCTGAACAACCATTTTCATCACTGCGAAATATGGGGGAAAATATAAATGCAATGCATCTGCAGATCAAATTGATGATGAAGCCAGCATTCATAAACTTGAATTTTAACATTTTAGTGTCAAATACAACTGTCATATGCCTTTGATACATATAGGCAAAGCTGCAATTTTCAGGATATCTCAGAAAAACAGTACTTAACATGCATCCATCAAGTTTTAGGATACTTCAAAAAACGTATCATCGCATAATTCATCTATGGATCAAATAGAATCGTGAACATGACATTCATAGACTTGGCTACTAAAACTTTTAGCACGCATCTGTGATCTATCATGTACCTTTGATGCATCTGGGTTATGTCACAACTTTTAGCATACTACAAAAAGAAAATCTAGGACATGGGCATCAAGCATCAGAGTGTCAAAGACACCAAGCATTGAGCATGTCGCCTAAAAGGCTTAACATGCATGTCCATGCAGTATCAGAGTGTTCAAATATTGAATATGCGCCTGATATGATAACGTTTCCTTCAAAGTAGGGGCATTATAAAAATAGCGACACAGTCCTTTAGCTACGACAGTCAACACTCTTCGTCATTGCCAATAAGAGTGTCCAAGTATTGAATGCATGCCTAACATGCATTCAATGCCTAGCATGCATGTGCATCAAGTATCAGAGTGTCCAAGTATTGAATACATGCCTAATATGCATGTCTCCTTCAAAGTAGGGGCAGTACATAGATAGGGTCAGAGTTCCTTAGCTATTGCAGTCAACATTTTTTCGTCAATGCCTAACATGCTAACATGCACACATGAGTGTGTGTGTGTGTGTGTGTGTGTGTGTGTGTGTGTGTATATATATATATATATATATATAAGGAAAGCAAATAACTTACTTGAACTTCAAACTTGACTGCATTAGCTGACTTTCCAATTGCATCATCACTTTCAACGATGGTAGATTCATCACCAAAGCCATGATTCGCATGCATGGGACTATTGAGCATACCATTAGAATTACCATTACATGCAGGCAACCATCTGCATTTCATGTTGTAGTGTCCTATCTTTTTCCAACAGACATTCAAGTCCTGAAGAGCTTTAAGGACCTCAGTCATAATTTCACGAGGATGAGCCCGAGACTGCAAATTCAAAATAATAATAATAATAATAATAATAATAATAATAAAGCGTGTTTAAGCATGGGGAAAATGTATTAGAGAGCAAGATACATAATACAGATAGACAGAAGACCTGAAGTCCAAGTGCCCATTTCCGTTCACCTGGGAAAGGTGGTCTCGTACCCATATTCTGATGGTCCATGTATCCTGGCAAACGATGCGCAATTGCCGAAGTTGGAGCATCTCCCGAATTCATCCGAGATAAACCAGTTTCCTAAACAGATGGATGTTATCCTTGTACATTTTTAAGAGCAAATAAAGTATCTGCTAATTACTTCTAACAGTAAACATTATACTGT
This sequence comes from Asparagus officinalis, assembly GCF_001876935.1. Lineage (NCBI taxonomy): Eukaryota > Viridiplantae > Streptophyta > Magnoliopsida > Asparagales > Asparagaceae > Asparagus > Asparagus officinalis. Next base: position 20,373,849 of record NC_033794.1, on the reverse strand, counting down.
AGAAGCTGAAGATCTAAGAGTGTACCATGGTTTCCTGAAACTCTGCCCCAAGATAGCCAGTAGTAGAACGGAAGCGGTTGTCCAAAAGCAAATAGTATGCAACAGTTCCCTATACAACCTCAAAGCAAAAAAGTTATGGTTCCATAACAATTTGCTTTAAGTTTTAGTTCATAAGGACTCAGGGAAATACCTCGTTTTGAATTCTATTATGAAGTGATTCAATCAGCTGGTTCTTTTCAAAACCCATTTTAATTACCTCCTGAAGGATTTCCTCATCAATCTAGAAATAAGATAGACAAACAAGGGGATCATAAACTCAGTAGCGCAACAACACTAAAACAAGCGTAGATCATAAGCAAAGATTTAACATAACCACAAAATTGATGCATAGAAAACCATGTCTCATAACCATAAATTTGAATATATTTGATTAGATAATATTAATCATTCTAAAAAAATAGGTAAACAGTAATCTTTACAATTCTATTCTACTGGTCATGAATAGAAAACGAGTAGAAGAAGTTGAAGAGCAATCCTGAAAAGGATTGACATCAGTAAAAGTATGTACATCATCTTCTGATAGCAATGTTAGTCCTTAATGAATGTTAATGCTAACATGATTGAGAAATATTGCCGTCATCTATGTCACATAAAAAAAAAACTAAGATCTGAACAAAATATCATAACTAAGCAGCTTGAGAACAATTTACCTTCTTAGCTTGCTGCATTGTATCAGGTGGAGGCACAGCCAGATAACGAGGAAGACGAGCCTGAAACCATGGATGTTCACGGATCTCACGAATGGTCATTCGCTTCATAGGGTCAACAACAAGCATCCTAGGTATCAGATCCCTTGCTAGAGCAGATAAATGGCTAGGAAGAGTGTATATCCCACCCTACAAAACCAAACATCCTAACTCAGGGTGTCAATACCAGCAAAAAAATGACTTGTCGTTGAATGAAAGAATAGCCTGAGATTTTCTTGCCTTTATCTTCTTAAAAAGGTTTGGGATGTTCTCATCGTCAAACGGAAGTGTTCCACAAAGCAAAGCATAGAGGATGACACCACAACTCCACACGTCAACCTCAGGTCCAGCATATAACTTGCCAGAGATAACCTACACAACAAAAAATTGCACTCAGCATTCATCACACACTTATATGCACAATAGCAATCAAACCTTTACAGCATCACAGGTATTGAAACCCCACCTCAGGAGCAGCATAGTTGGGACTCCCACAGCTGGTCTTCAGAAAATGGCCATCTCTCATGATGTTACTGAGGCCAAAATCAGCAATTTTGACATTGCATTTCGAATCTAAGAGCAAGTTCTCTGGCTTCAGATCCCTATGGACTACCATGTTTCTATGGCAGTATTCAACACCAGAGATGATCTGCTTCCATCAGAGCATATAACAGTGAATAAACGAATGAAGAAGTTTCTACGATATTGAGTTGACTTCTGATTTCAAATCAAGAGAAATGCAATATATTTTCACTAAATATCATAATACAATTTAGTTTCTGTAAGCTTTCACTTAAGGACGACATGGAGAATAATATATTGAAGGGAAAAAAAGATTTTTCGGTGATTTGATTAGTAAGAAAGAACATATGAAATAGGGAAAACCGGATTCGGCAGCACTTTCTCTTTGCAGAAAACAACAAAATAAACTTCCAAAAGTTGGCAACAAATCAAATCGTTATTTCAAGTTAATAAATGTCTTAGCAAACCAGAACTTGTGAAGCAAAAGAGGTATGAGTTAACAAAGAAAAGGATTCTCCATAAAGACCTGTGAAGCAAAAGCAACAAACGCTACTAATCAAATCTTTCCTTCAAAAAAAACAAAAATGAAAGAACTGAATCATCTAAAATGAACCAAAACAGAAGGCTAAAGGGTCTGCAAGCCTCTAAGCCGGGTAAAATTTTAAAGCCTTTTTGTTTTCTTTTCTTCTTCTTTTTTCCAGGTGAGAATCGGCTATTATAGCTATGAAGGAAATTTTAGCAGAAATAACATATTAAAATTTTATATACTTTCCTGCTGGAAAAACCGTCGAGCTTCATCCTCTTGTAGTCTACCCTTCTCCACGATGTAGTCAAACAGCTCACCTGATTTCACGTACTCCATCACCACATAGATGTCTGTTTGCGTCTCGATGACCTCATACAGGCGAATAATATGAGGATGCATGAATAATCTTAAAATTTTTATCTCTCGTCTCACTGCAACACAAATAAACTTATATCAGAAAGATCATGCTACATATATGGCAATTCCCCTAAAGGGAGGAGTTAGTCTTGTTTGAGGTAAGGCAGGTGCCCGACTCAACTTTTTTATTGCTTTATAGGGCCTAATATATTTTTTTGAGCAAATGTTGCAAAGTTAGCGTATATATTTAACCATTTTGAACTATCTGAAGTTTCAAATTTTCACATACTTTTAATGTAGAAAGAAATAATAACAAAAAATAAATTTCAGCTATAAATATTGTAAAAAATATTAGTTTACAAATTTTTATGCTTAATGTAGTTTTAGTACTTCCTTTAATTATTTTAGTGAAAGTTTATAATGATGTTTTTTAATAACTTTCTTATGACGTGATCTTTACATTGCTACCCAATTGCTACTTATTTCGTTGATTATATCAGCTCTTCCACTGATTCATAGTATCATATAAAAACAAGCACACTCATTTGTTGGTCTAAATGTAGTCAGCCATGATGACTTGAATGCCAAACAATATGCAGAGAGTAAAATAGAAACAGAGCAATAGAAGAAAAAAGAAATGGGAGAAAACAAGTCTCCCAAATGTACCATTTAACCATACAATAATAAAGGAAGAAATATCAACATCATCATTGCCACAAGAAACTGAAATTGATTGGGGAACTTTTTTACATCACTTAGAGATGACACCCATACTCCATTAAGAGCTAACAATTATTTGGTTGTCCATAAGGGCATAGATAATCAACTCAATAGTAGAAGATTCTAATCTTTTTGATAAGCCTCATGTTGCCACAATATTTCTTAAATACCAACCAGACTCCTAGTTAGCCTGAGCTACTGAACTGAAGATAATTTAATTCGAATGCATTAAAAATACACAGATAGCTCAAAAATTACACCGCTGCAACCAGGAAGAAATTTTTCCATCTTGATTCTTGCCCTCTACTTGGATATTCTTCCTCAAAAGCTGTCCCTTAACAACCAAAACTTCCTTTTGAAGTTTCTCTACCAAACAAGTTCTCCTGAATAAGCTTATTCCTTATTTCCTTTGTGCAGCTGGTTGAACTAGTCTGCTAGTTATAAGAAAAAGTGTATACTCAAGTTTAATTGGGAGCACCAGATGCAATGCTGCAGAAAAATACAAATGAATTTCTTGGGATATAACATATAAAGTCGTGCTTTTTGGAGTACTTAAGAAACTTAAATTGTTGGCATGGTGTTTCAAACTGGTTTCCTAATTTTGCTGCTTTCAAGTCATTCTTCACCAACACAATAAATATAATTGGCATAATATTTATGCTGTACCTACTGCTGAAACTTATCCACGTCAAGATAAATATTTTTCAGATATATCCTCTCAGTCACCAGAAGAGCAATTTGAATGCTGGTTATATAAAATGCATCTCATTTGAAGGAATGTTTCAGAACTAAAATCGGCAAAGCATCAACTCCAGATACATATCGGGACAACAAGTGGTAGGTTAGCAGCCACATGAGGAAACACACACGCCCAAAGCACAATTGCATAATGAGAACAAAACACTGCTCTTCCTAGAAGAGAAATTAAATATAAAGTAATCGCCTCTATTGCAATATAATTCAAGCTACTATCGGATCACGTTTGTGGTCTCAACTATTTCCTAGAAGAGAAATTCTGCAAACTGAAAGCAAATAAATAAATAATCGAAATTGAACAAAAGTAGCACAATAGCTCAAACAGCTTGCCAATCGAAATGCATGCTTTTGGCACTTGGAAAAACCCCAGTTTCAATATACCTTTCTCCTCCATCTCCATGTTCTTGATCTTTCGCCGATTGAGGATCTTAATGGCGACCTTATGCCCAGTGAGCACGTGCTCAGCAATCTTCACCTTGCCAAAAGATCCAATGCCCAGCGTCTTGCCAAGCTTATAATTAGGCAAGAACACTTCACTGTTGCCTCCCCTGTTGAATCCTTCCATCGAAACCTTTCAAACCCTAAAATCCAAAAGGAGAAGCCCAATTAGATCAGAAACCCTATACGGATCTGATTACAGACCAATAACACGAAGAATGATGAAAAGAAAAGAAAAACCCTAAAATTTACAGAGTTCTAGACCGAAAATTGAGAGAATTAGACCTCGCCTCGTTGGATCGAGCGGGGAGAGAGAGGAGAGAGGAAATGGAGATGCGAACGATGAGAGAGGAGCGGAGGGAAAAGAGATGCGGACAGCGGAGGTTAGGGAACGGGGAAAACTTACAAGCATACATCGATATACTATTACTAAAAACTCTTACCCTTAAAAACGCCACTCGGCAAAAATAACACATACCCTTGAAAACGCCACCCAACAAAAATAACACATGGCAAAAATGACACATACCCATATTAGTCTTTCACCCACATCTCCTTTCACCCACCTTCTCACCCCTTTTTATTTCTTCACCTCTAATTATTTCACCCACCTCACACTGTAAAATTTTCCCCTTTCGACTAATTCATAGCACGAAATTATTCTAATGTGATTTTAAGTTTTGGATAAATTTGTTAGCTCTATCTGAGCGTGTCTTGTAATATATATGAATGTAGTGGTGCCTGCTTGTGTGCATGTTTGACAAACTAAAATTTTATTTTTCAATTCATGTATCTTATTGAATACAAGTGTATTTTTCTTTTCTTTCTATATAATTATATTTTTTTTTGTTTCAGATATGTTTGTTTCTTTGTTTATCTTTACTATTGGTAAGTGATGAACTCAATATAATCTTACTAGAATGTATTTCTCTTATATTATGTTTTGTTATTTTTCTCCAATGGCAATGCATTTCACTTCAATATTTTTGTTCTTTCTTATGTTTATATAGAGTATGTGAAAGTTACATTTTATTTAACTAATTGAGTACTTCTTATGTCGTAGTCTTATGGTTTGATGATGTTCTTAAATTGCAATCATATACAATTTTCTTACACTGACTTTATTTGATTTTGGTATTACATTGTCTCATATTTTCATCAGGTAGACGTCATACACCCCTTATATGATAGATATTATATTTTCTTTGTTTTTCGACATTACACTTTTATTTTACCAAGTTTGTTGGAAAGTTATAACGGTTTAAATATTGATATGACTCACACAAAATGTTCAAATATTATTTTCCCATATGTTCACATTTTTTCCAAACCTTTCAATTTTTTTCATTTTTTTAAAGTTTACCCATTTTTGGTACTTTTTTGACATTTTACTTTAATTTTGAATTTTTTCTACCTTCTAAATAATAAAATAACTCCCACCATATTTCTGAATACCGTTTTTATACAATTACATTTTTCAAACTATATATGATCTTAAACCGATTCAAGTTTTCCAAACTTTCTAATTTTCCAAACTATATATGCAACTTAGGTTGTATTATTTCTGACTACTTATATATTATTACTGTTTTACTTTACATTCTTTTGTTACAATTAATTTTTATATATTAAACAAATCTGTGCATCGCATGGGCCTTAAACTAGTATTTGATATTCGTGTACCCTTTTCTTAAAATACATTAGTGCAGCTTTAAGAGTGATGATGTGGGTGGATTTAATAAAAAGGAGTGACTATATTATAGCATTGCTAGTATTATTACTACTAAATTTTATGCATGTGCAATGCACCTGATTGCACGTGGTTAAATACTGTGATTCGGGTTTTTTTTTTATGTTCTTACTAAAATTTGTTCATCGATTGTTCTTTGATAATTTTTGCTCACTTTTATTAAGTATTTTTAGTTTATTTTCTTACTAAAATTTGTTCACACTTTAATTATTTATTTATTTGATGTTTGTTTGAATAGGCTACACACAGTTTAAATTTTTATGTTGATAGTTGAATTGTCAAGAGATAAATATAATCTAAAGCCAATTTAAATTTTTATTCATTTGGATCGACATGAAACCGAGCTTGACCTGAGAAAGTATAGTGTTATGAAAGTGAAAACACTTGAAAAAATAACATTATAAAAGGAAGATGAATAATAAAGCCAATGAGCCAAGATGATTGATTTAAAGTGGGCTAAAATGATAGAAAATAGTTAATAAAAAATCATAAACTGAAGATTAATGCTAACTCTAGCACACTTTTATATGATAAAAACATCAACATATGCATATGAAAGCACTAAAAATAGTTTATGAAAATCCCTTCTAAAGATTCCTAATTTTACTAAAAAAAAATAAAACTATTCTATAACAATTCACAAAACATTATCTTTTGTTGCTTCTATCTTATTTTTTATTGAGTCGAGATCAATCATTCTTCATCTTTACCTTTTTCCTAGGTAACTCTAGAGTAGTGTCTTCATCGTCTACATCGATTGTGATATGAGACTGGAGCATGTTATCTTTCCTTGGGCTCATTCATCTTTTGTCTTCTCGTCTAAATTCACAAAGAAGTTGAATATATTTCTTATGTTCAACACAAACTTCTGACAATACAGACTTTGATTTTTTCCTATTTCAATATGAATAAATGTTAATTTCATATATATAAAAAAAAAATTTGCTTTTAGTTTATTACTTAAATAATGTTAAGAGCTACCTCTTTTTCTCTACAATGAATTTTTCTGTTGTGCATCCAATAAGTGTTGGCCTTCTTGTTTTGATGATGATTTACAAACAATTTACATCTAATGTTGTTTGTCTAGTATTTATGTGTTGTATTTATTCTAGGCAAACAACAAGTTGGAGGATGGATGGATTGCGTCATAACGATCATATCAAATGGAGGTTGGTGGAATAGTGGTTGAAGCTATGCAAATTCAAGTTGAACATCCAAGTTCAAGCTTCATCCGCAAGTGTACCAAGTTGAGCTCATTTAAGACCTTCATCAAGCTTGGGTAATTTAGTTTAGGAGTTTATATTATGTGTGTTAGTACTTTAAGCTCAATCATATACACACATACACGTTTTGGTTTTGTATATATATAGTTATATATATACATATATGTTTTGGTTTGATAGTTTTCAAGTTTTAATATGAAACAATTTAATATAATTAGAAAAATATTTTTGTTTCATACTTATATGCATATATATGATTTCATCAATATCAATTTTATTTAGTTCAATGAAATCATGTTTTAGTGCATTATATGTGTATTTTGATAAAATACTATATTCATTGTTTATAGACTTCATAACAATAGTTTACATCTTTCTTCAAGTCTATAAAATCATTTTGTAAAGTTTTAAAATATGGTTTAGGCAAAATGTCGAAATTCATATGTTTACATTTCTATGTTTTGGACCTCCTTACAAAATGATGATATTTTACATTTAGGAAGTCCTTTTTGAAAACCAGATTTTATAGCATGTTTATTATCATGTCTACAATCATTTCCTAAAGTTTTACATTTTCCTGATTTTATTTGCTATTTTTAAAAGAGGTTTGAAAATCAGATTTCTGTTTAAAACAGATTGTGTGCATGTCTTGAGTCGACTCATGAACAGTGTTGAGTCGACTCATAAACTGTTGTGTAGTTTACATTTTGTTTTTGAAGAGTCGACTCATAAACATCATAAGTCGATCCAGACAGGTTGAGTCGACTCATGTCTGTCATAAGTCGACTCACAAACTGTGCTGCAAAGTGTGTTTTGTTTCTGCTGAGCCGACCCATGACTTCATGAGTCGACCCATGCATGATGAGTCGACTCATGAATTTTATGAGTCGGCCCATAAGTTGTTTTTAGCCTGTAACAGCTAGTTATGAGTCGACTCATGAACAGTGATGAGTCGACCCATAACACTGTAACGGCTATATTTGTACAGAATCAGATTTCTGATTCTTGGGCTTTTTGATCTTTTCCTTTGGGGTTTTTGGCTGAGGTTTTGGGTGGCTATATAAACCCCCTTTGCTCTCATTTTTTAGTTTAACTAAGAGAATATTTTAAACAAGTTTAACAAGGGTTTAAAGTTTGTTTTAGTTTGTTTAAAAGAATGTTTAAGAGTTTTGTTTGTGAAGAGAATTTCACAAGAAGAAGAAGAGATCATCCTTTGGTGTTTGAGCTTCAACTCATTTCTCTCTCTCTCTCTCTTGATCTATAGAGAAGTTTTCCTACACTCATTCTAGCTATTTATTATTTTGTTTCTAATTTCCATAAGCTAGATTTATATTGAGTTTAGTTAAATTGTTTTATTGAATCTCTTTATTCACACACAACCTATTGAGCTTATAGTATTTACATTCATAATATATTTTGGGTTGTGGGGTTTGTGATTTAGAGTTATGCCTAATTGAGTTCTCACCTTGTTTAGAGAACAATCATTTATTGTGCTTAATTTGTGAAGTTCACTTTGTAATACACTTGTACACCGAGAGGAGTGTGTGGTGAGGACGGAGTCGATACCGAGAGGAGTGGCGTCGGTGGCCTAGTGAGAGGTGATAATTCCGAGCACTTGAGGGATTCGATACGTGAGGACCAACACTTGAGGTTGTAGCTTTTGTATGTACATTGTGAGGATTTGTGAGAGTTGTCAGTTGACTTGATAACCGAGTGTGTAGAGTTTTCGGTTAGCTAGAAAACCGAGTGTGTAGAGAAGTTCCGGCTTCCAAACCGGGTTGTGTAGTGGATTCTCCCCGGGAGTGGGGAGCGGAGACGTAGGACGGAAGGTCTGAACTCCGTGATCATTTCCTTGTGTTTGAGTTTGGCATTGGCGCATTTATTCTTGCATATTGTTATATCGCCTTATTGCATGTTAATTTTGTTTACCCTTGTTTATATTATATATCCTTGCACATATCTTGTAGCATATCATACTTGCTAGGATATATTTGTTAGTAAGTTTTAATTGGTATTTAAATCGGATTAGATTAGCATAAACCTTATTCACCCCCCCCCTCCCTCTAGGGTTCTTTCATAGCGACCTTAGGGTCTAACAATAAGAATTTCTGCTATGTCATAACGTAACATGTACTCTGTTTGTGTCATTTTCCATGATGATATGAACTAAATACATTATATTTTATATTATCAATTTGCTTTAAATTATAATATTAATAATTAATTTTGATATATTTATTTCATGAATAAGGGATATCACTTAACCTTGGTACTAAATCATCGGCGATTCTACAACATTTATCATCTAGATACTTATTACTAACATCTCTATCCACTTTCTTATTGCAGCCATTGCAAACATAGAACCATTATCAACTCTATTATAAATGGTAATTATCATTGACTTAAAGGTGCGATAGTGTTTCTATATATTGGTAAATTATTCTTAGGTTTAAATGTATAAATTTTAGATTAGGTTTTCTAATATCATACCTCTTTCAAATGTTATAATGGTTATATATATTAGTAATTTGAATTTCTATTGCATTTATAAAGAACCTTAATGGAGATGCTTTTGTCTTGACAGCTTACTCTAAAAGAGCATTGCATATTAGCTTTAAAATATAATATTTTTTCTTTACGGTGCTATATGGATGTTTGCTTGGTTTACTTACTATTCTCTTATTTCTTTAGTAATTTGTATCTTTGGATTGATATATATTATTGACATAATTTACGATTGTTAGGTCTATTGTTTTGATGATGATTTACAAACCCCATTATAGATACTAACTGCTTGTTGGGTAATATAATATAGGATGTATTTTGTCAAGCAATTTAGTTCTACTAGTGGAGGTTGGATGGAATATGAACTATAATGATGATATCCATAGAGGTGGAGACTAGTTGATGAAGAGAAACTTTCAAGAGCAATATATATAGAGGAACTTCATCAAACAATATTTGGCAAATATCGCCATTTAAGATTTGTGCGCTATCATAAGCGATATTTATATTTTTACTTTCTCTCTAAATCATAATGTAGGCAAGAATTAACGTAGATAACTTTTGAAGCACTTGGGGATCATTCACACACTTGTGTTTTTAACCATTTTACAAAATAGTGAGTTTTTACAAACAGTAAATGAGATTTCAAAAATATAGATGCATACATACATACATATGTGTGTGTGTACAGAGTAGTATATAATGGCGCCACCGCTGCTCGGCGCGCGCGCCGCAGCCGCGGCACAACACACACACACACACACAATCACCACACACACACACATATATATATAACTAGTATAATGATTGATATCTATAGTAACGTAGCTCTAGATAGTTCATATAGCTAGCCATTATATCAGTGTATAGTATAGTAGTTAGTATATATATAACATAGGGTAAAGAGTAGCTGATATACCTATAGGTAAATATATATTTACAATTATGGTGTGGTGAATATATCGCGCGGCAGCGCGCGCAACCACACACACAACAGAATTTATATGACTAGTATAAGTATAATTAAAGTATATATAAGAAATATTCAGTAGTAATATAATATCGTTAGTAATATACTAATTATAGTTCATATATATACATATATATAATATCATATACTATTAAATTAGATATTATATAGTTAACTAATAAGTATCGTTATATTATACAGCTTTATATATCAGTCGGTATATAGACCATATATGTATAGTCATAGGATATGTATTAGTAATTAATACTAGGTATAAAGTCTAGTAGTTATACTGGGTATAGTTAGATATACTAGATTATACTATATGTATTAACGTAAGTGATACAGGTATGATTATGTATATATATATACTATTAACGTAATACACCACACTGCAAAATGCGGGTATTACTTATTCTCTACAGATCGAATCGTATATGTTATGATTTTTGGCACAGTTTATCCAGGTAGATTATCACCAGAATTAATAACCAATCCAACCTCATTCATGAATAAAATATGTAGAACCTACATTAACCAACCAACTATTAAAACTACGTGTTACAAATATACATCCTATGTTGTTGCAATCGTAACTCTAAACATAGAAATGTATGGACTATCTCGGCTAACGTTTGAAAAACTTATGAGAGGGTAAAATATAATGGTGAGTCGTTTGTATCATATCTATACAGAAGAGGAATACTTACGCCTATGTCTGTATCACGCCGTATATATGGGCATACACATCTGAGCGTCGGTAAATGCGTGTATGATGTAAGCGCAGTGTGAAGATTGGTGAGTTATCTGTGCTGGCGTAGGTAACGATCTTTTCCGATAACAAGATAAGTTGAGTTAGGTGTGTAGGATTTGTGCCACGAGAGAAATGAAAGGAAAAAATCTTCCCATCGGCTAATGAGAACGTTATGTAACGACAGCTATATTGTATATAACGTGCTACCCAATGCTAATGCAGGTAAGTCGCAAGTAAGGGCGGTAGTATCGATTAGTATTCATGACGATCAGACCCATGGGGAGGAGGCCCGTAATAAAACTCATGTAGTCTGCCTACGATATACCCTCCTTCCTCGGATTACTCTGTACTTCCAGCGTAACCCGAGCTCGGATAGAGGAAGAGATAAGAGGGCCCTTAATGGGAGAATTGGGTCGGAGAGTAATCCGATAATAGAGGCTCCGACCATTCTAAACGACGGAATTATTGATGTATCTTCTATGCATAAGGATAATAGATCATACCTAGTAGAAAAGATTTTCAAAAATCATTCTTCAACAAACCCTACCCTTTTTTCTTTTCTATTTCAAGTTTCTCGAATTGTAGAATATATGAATGAATGATTTCTTAACGCTCGCATATAAGTAGGAAGAGCATAGACACTATAAGCCAGGCAATTCTTCTTTCATGCTCAATGACACCAAAGGGATATTAAGTCTTAATGAATAGGAATTGCGATCATAGATGGAGATGATCGCTAGGTAGATACTAATGAAATAGACCACTTGAAGAGTTCCCTATGAAATGATGCACCCTTGAGAGAAAAACGGAACACACTTACGAAGAAGTTCCGGGGAGTGTACGGAAGGAAAGCTTACGGAAACTCGACGTGGTGAGAAGCGGGGAGCTATTGAAGCGTCTATGAGGTCGAAGCTCTCCCTTGTTCCTCAGTTAGCTCAGTGTAGAGGGCGTCGGCTGTTCAACTTGATCTTGTCGTAGAGGTTTTTTCCGGGGAATTCCTACTTGGGGGAGATTTTGATGATTTCTACATTAATTTCATTTTCAATATAAAAGAGATGAAAGTAATATTCATTAATTGAAATTATGAAATTAAAGGCTCGCTGTACTTGACCGGCTTAGGGTAGGTAACAACCCAAGGTTCCTTTTTGTCTTTGTTTCTATTGCTAATTCCTATTTCATCTCTATCACATTCTGTTCTAACGATATTTGAGAGATCACCGTCATACCTCGGCGTTAAGATCCGGTAGGTTAAATCCCTTGTAAATAAGCGGCCACCCAGTGGCTTCTTATGAGCGTCAATCTTAAACCTTACGTCCAACGCAATTATAAGAAGTTGCGTTTCCGCAACCATGGATTTGGTACTGCAGCTGCCCATTCATTAATTTTGCATCCAAGTACAACACGAACTCTTCCACCAGGACTAAAGCCACACAATTAACGGCGCGCGAGCGAGCTATAACATTAATTAATGAACGCAGGATATAACCACCACTTCTTGATCTTCCTATATTCTTCGCCTTCCTCTTCTCCCCCCTCTCCTCATAGACAATTCTCGCCCCCAACCCTATGGCTCGACCGCGACGAGCGTTGAACGAGTGCGAGAGAGAGAGAGAGTAGTCGATTCCCCAAGACGCGGGGTATAGCTTACTATGTACTGATGACACAACCCCTTCGCCGATAAATAAAGAAAAGTGAGGGCAAGTGGGACGTACTCTCTACGGCCATTGACTAAAAGACCCGTGCAACTGCGACGACGCTTCACCAACTCCGCCTCCCTCCCAACATCACCCTCATCTCTAAGTGAACTCCGTCGAGCTCCCTCGATCTCCCTCGAGCTCTCTAAGTGAACTCCCCCAACTCTGCCGACTTCTCCCCTCCTCCACCGACTTCCCCCAACTCATCCGACACCGACTACCCCCAACTCCGCCGATCATGATCGATCTCCCTCGAGCTCGATCTCGAGATCCCCCAACTAAGGTAACGATCAAGCCCCAAATTTTTTTACTTATTCTCTGTTATTTTTCAGTTAGTGTATAGTTTATTTGTTGTCCTTAGGGTTTCAAGCTAGACTAAGTTGCATGAGATTGAAAATGATCTTGTCAAAATTTTTTACCTATTCTCTTTTTCTTTTTTTTGGAAAATTTAATAAGAATAATATCCATTGCGAGTGCGAAAAAATTAATAAGAAAAATTAATAAGAATCAAGTCTCATCTCTTTTGAACCAAGGTTGGCTGCCAAAAACTAATAGCAATGCGAGTGTGGAAATTTGAATAAGCTTAAAAATATCCATTGCGGATACCTTATTTTCTTATAACGGATGAGGACATTTGAGCTCATGAGGGATTCTGGAACTGAGTGTGTATAAATGTTAATTTGTTTAAAACTTCGAATTTATACCTAAAAAATTACATCTAAACTCATAGCTTTTATAATTTGAACCTAGTTTTTATACCTAAAAACTTACATCTAAACTTACATCTAGGAAATTTGAACCCAGTTTTTATAATTTTAGTATTTATATTGAGCAAAACCAAAATACATAGCTTTTATAATTTCAGTTTTTATCTTTCTGTTTACTTATAAGTAGCTTGAAATGGCTTCATCATCAACTGTGGAAAGTAACTCATGTGTTGAAGTGGATATTAGATTCATATTGAGGAAAGTAACTCATGTGTTGAAGTGGATATTAGATTCATATTGAAACAATGCGAGTGTGGAGAATTAGCGGATGTGAAGATTACGAAGATTCATATTGAAACAATGCGAGTGTGGAGAATTAGCGGATGTGAAGATTACGAAGTCAAACAAGAACAGTAACCGTGATAGAATATACTACTCGTGTAAAAGGCAAAAGTGCGGTTCGTTTTTGGACTGGTGCAAGATTTCATCAATTGAACAAGTATCACTCGCCATTCCCCCACCAGAGGCGCATGACTTAGTTTTTGTACATGAAAAAGTGCTATGGAAATGACTAACTATTATAGCTTTTTTGTTGTCTTTTGGTTTGGCCATAAAAGAAATTATATGATGTAACTTGATGTGCTGGAATGAAACCATCTTTTGTTTGGCCATTAAAGAAATTACGTGATGTATGTGAGAAAAATACTTTCTTATGTATGTAAAGTGTGCTCAAGAGAATTATGACTTCCATATCTAAGATATGAAATTTGAATCAACGTGCGCTACAATGCCATCTCTTGAACTGAAGCATTACAAGGCACCGTCGAATATAAGCAGTTTCGTAGTATGCCAATTGTTAATAGTCACTTGGTTTAATGAACATGCATTGATCACTTATTACTACTGAGACTTCGCTGAATGGTAAAAAAAATAAGACATACAAGTTCTAGTTCAGAACCCCAATAGGTTTGGTTCAAAAGAACAAGGAAATAAAAAAAATAAACTTTTGCAAATTTATAAATCTCTGTCAGAAGTAAAATACCAGCTAAGAATTCTTCTAATATCCATCAGGGTTTTGGAAGTAAAATTCCCTCGAAACAATCATCAACAAAGAAGCAAGCAACTTTAGTTCATGAAAAATCTAAAAAGTAACCTGAAGAAAGTATCAACTTTCCAGTGAAGAAAGTATCAACTTTCCAGCAAAGAAAATTTTATTTACGCCCTCGGCATTAAATTGGAAACCCTAGACTTGTAGGAGAAAATAATTGAATCATTTGTCGACAACTTCGATTAGGGTTGTTTCATAATCACTGGGAGCCTCAAAACCATGGAGATTCATGACTGTGGCAGCAACTTCGATTAGGGTTGTTTCATAATCACTGGGAGCCTCAAAACCATGGAGATTCATGACTGTGGCAGGAATATTTGCAAGGCCACCGCCGAATATAAGCAAACCTTTCCATGTTATTGTATCAAATATATAGGAAATGAGATATAAATATCTACTGGGCAATTAGCAGTGGTCACAGAGAGCCCACGAAAAATAAATGCAAGAATTTTACTGTAATACTCAATACAAGAATTTTCGCTCTTATAATCAGTACAAATAACAATATATGACAAATTTTTACTACATCGGTAAGCTCCCTTCACATTCCGTATAGAACAATAAAAATATGAATCAACTAAGTTGTTGCATAAAACTAATTCAAAAAATTGACATGAATCGCAACTTTAGACCCAACCATTCAAGACCCAGAATGTAAGCCATTAGTTTCCAGGGAATGGAAATACCCAAAAGATTTAGCAGAAGATGAAAAGTTGTGATAAACCCAAAAGCAACCCTCAGCCTTGCCTAATATCCACATTGCATGAAATCTCGGTTCCTCAACCCCATCAGGATATACTACAATCTCACAACATAGAAAATTGTTTCATTCATTCTAGAATGCACAAAAATCATACTAAAATCAATAGTCATTACATTTTTTTTTTCAAAATCCTCATCTACTCATCGTCAGCAGGGGTGTTTTCCTGCACCTCTTCTTGTTGTCTCTTACTGCGTTTCCAGCGAGCTCTTGGACCTGATCAAAGGATAAGAAGTTAACTGTTAGGATCCCAATCCAAATCAAATCCAAACCAAATCCAAATCAAATAACTAAAATGTCATTAACCTATTTTAAGGAACGATTTATAAATCTAAATTATTTGTCTTAAACATACCAATGTTTGCATCATTCAAAAAGATTCACATCATCCCCATCTTCACTTGATAACCCATTACCCTCTTGCAAATATATATATATATATATACATCAAGAGGGATACTAAAATGTGAAAAATAAGAAATTATTATTAATAAAAGAATTAATTACTTACGGATTTGTGAGTGCCAGACAATTTCGCTTATCATGTGATTAGCCTACTTTACCACACCCATGACAACGTCTATCTTTTTTATTTTTGGCTCTAGCCATTGCTTTCTCCTTTCCTCCTTTCAACCTTTTGTCGCACCCTTTGCTCGCACTTGATCGGGTTCATTGAAACTACTTTGAAAAGTACAAGAACTATGCGCACTAATACCATCACCTATTATATTACTACATATTGAATTACTTTTCTCAGTGAAGCTCATTATCGCCATGCGGCTACTAAGAAATTGGACAATTTGCTCATTAATGCTACACAATCCATTGGTAAACATCGTCCTTGTTTCTTCACATACTAAGGCCTTGTCAACTAAATCCAAAGACGATTGGATAAATTGACTCCTCGCTAAAAGATAAGAAGTATCAGGAGATATCTGCATACCTTTATCATCATCTATTGTCCCCGATTTTGCAGACTTAGTCCACCTCTTTAAGATGTATTTATCGGGCAATATTTCAACATCAAATTTCATTAAATATGAGATAATGTGCGTACATGGGATTCTGGCGCTTTCGAACTTTTTACAACTACAAGAAACCAAATTCAAGTCCTTGTCATAAACGATTTTACGGATTTTACTTGTTGCGTGTTTCTTTCTTTGAATTTGATAAACACGGTGATTGTCGGTTTCCCGAACAAATTGCAACTTGTAGTTAAAGCTGTCACACACTTCAGCCTCAAACTTGTAATACATCTCATTCGTGTAAATATCAACCATTTGCTCCAAAAAATCATGATTTATTCTAAGTTTAGGTTTCTCAATTACATCTTTGTGATCGGCCATCAACTCCTCGTGACATTGGTGCACTAGTCTCCTGCCAAACTGTATCATAAAATCCACCAATGAATTGTTCTTCGAAACAAATTTCTTGAAAAATGCATGTCCACTTTCTGCTCGTTGACTACTTGACATGTCAGCTAAGAAAACGTGATTAACATATGCAGGAATCCATCTTGACTGTGGTTCGTATTGGTCTTGCAACCACTTGTTTCCTTCTAATCCACTTTTCTTAATTAGACTTTCCCATTGTAAATCAAATTCTTCAAGAGTCTCCGATTTCTAAATACAAGCCGAGAACTCACTCTTATAAATACTATATTTCACTGCATCAATTTTCTCAGAAAACTTCATTAATATAAGCCAACTACAATACCTGTCAAAAGAATTAAATAAAGTGTTATACCTCCAGATGAGATGAGCGGATAGAATAAACAGGTGATAGTGCTCATGATTCAAAAATTATCAATAATATATACAAACTATAATACATGTGAAAAGTATTTGGAAGAACAAGAGGGAATGTCTTAGTCATAGCTGGGTCTTGATCGGTAATAATCATCTTCGGGGCACCACCAGGCATACTTTCCAAAAATTGATTAAATAACCATTCAAAATCATTAACGCTCTCATGATTCAAAAATCCACAAGCAAAAATAATGGTTTGACCATGATTGTTAACCCCCATTATTGGTGCAAATATCAGGCCATAACGATTAGTGTTATACGTAGTATCAAAGATTATAACATCACCGAAAAATTGTAAGCCCGCCTTGAACTTGCATCAGACAAAAAACAATGAGTAATCTTTTGTTCCTCATCGGCCTCAATTTGAAAAGTAAACGAGGGATTCTTTCCTTGTACCAATTTTAAATACTCATAAAACATTTCACCATCATGCCCCCTCATATCAGCATGTATATCCCTTCTATGATTATACAAATCTCTTTGAGTGCACCCAATATTTTTTATACCTTCAGATTGTACTCCAAAAAAACTAAATTGTTGATGCTAAGGTATATTCACAATGGAGAACTGTTTAGTTAAAGACTTTGTTGTGGCTGAAATGTTACGATGGGACCTTAAAAGATGAACATTTGATGGTGTTGATAGCGGACGGCTGTGCTCCTCATTAAAAACAGTAACAATATATTTTTCAGAGTTTGATTTTAAAACTACAATTTTGGCAGTACAATCCTCAGCTAAGCTTCCTCGACGTCTTTTCTTTTTAACATCCACGGTTCTTAGAGATTTTCCTTGTTTAAAACAAACATACTCATTCCTTCTTATTTCACCACTTCCCGGCTCTTTCTGAGTAGTCCAAGACCTTATACTAAACTCAGCTACTTTAGTATAAGCATTGTAGAATGTCACAACATCATTTATTGTGTCAAATTCTTACCCCTTTTTTTGCCTCAACTCATCTGATACTTGAGGAGTATATATCAAATCATCATCGTCCAAGTTTACTTCATTAGCTTAGTATATATCAAATCATCATCGTCCAAGTTTACTTCATTAGCTTCAGTGTCCAAGTTTTCCATTTCTCACTAAAAATTGTAATTGACCTATAAATTTAACCTGTTATAAATTTTTTTTGGAATTGCACTTTCCAATAGTGAAAACTCATGATTTTTCAAAACTAGTCCAAAACATGAAAATTAAACATACATGTTTTTGACATTTTGACTTAAACAATATTTTAAAATCTTATAAAATAATTTTATAGACTTAATAAAAGATAAAAACTATTGTTGTTAATTCTATAAACTAATTACTCAACATTTTCACAAATTCATATTTATGTAAACATGAAAACCAAAAAAAAGCAAAACATATATATATATATATATATATATATATATATATATATAAACCAATACTTGTATGTGTGTATGTGATTGAGTTTGAAGTATCTACACACAAGTATAAACCTAAACTAAATTACCCAAGCTTGATTGATCTTAAATAAGCTTATCTTGGATACGGATGAAACTTGATCTTGGATATAACTTGAATTGCAATTGGCTTCATACCGACTATTTCCGCCAACCTCCATTTGATATGATCATTATGGCGCAATTCCATCCAACCTCCGACTTGGATATTTGTGTAGATTACCTAACAATTAAATATAAACACTTGATAAACATTATTAGGAATTATTTGTAATCATGAAAATAAGATTAGGGAGTAGGCTCATAAACATGAGACCTAACAAGGCTAACATTCTCTTGATTAGCAAAGCAAGTTATGAAAAACTAAAGACTTGATTATAAAATTGTGAATCTTGCAATCTCTCTCGACCAATGTTGTTTCTAATCATGGAGGTCATGTTATTGGGTATACAATTATTTTCATCTATTTATTTATATTTTAAGATCTAACATTCTCTAATAATATATTAGATTTATGATCGATATTTGTTATCCACCTACGTGTTTCGCAATAATGACATTTAGTTTGGTCTTTAACCACAAGTGCCCACACCCCACGTTGGAGATGGGACTAATCTTGTTCGGCTACCCCTCCCAACAAGTATCGCTTCTAGATTTCGAACTCTTGCCAACAGGCAGGAGCCCACCTAGGGACTAACTGTTAAGATTGTGTCTTTGATTCTTTGTATAACCTTATGAGAATTAGATAAGTTTAAAGATCTATCATGATTAGGAGAATGAGTCTCATCATGATTAGGAGTTTGAATTCTATTCTAATTAGGAAGTTAGGCTAGAGATAGGGTTTTGGTTTCTCTATATATATATTCTTCTATTGTTGGAGAAAAAACAAAGCAAATGAGAGAGAGCCAATATTCTTATAATCTAAAGTTTGCAGAGGGTGTAACCTGATTCAAGAATATTATGCGAGAGGTGAGGGTTTCGTAGTCTTTGTCCGTGCAAAAAATTACATCATTGGAAGAGGGTTTCATAGTCTTTGTCTGTTCAAAAGACTGTAAGGAGAGGGCTTTGGAGATAATATGAGAGTTGATTATGTATGTGAGGTTAAGAGATTGAGAGACGAGAGTTGAGTGGTTTCTCTTGTAGTTCTCTCTGATACATAGTGGATTTCTCGTATTATTGCCTGTGGACGTAGGTCGAAGTTGGTAGACTAAACCACATAAATCTCGGTGTTCTTTATTCTTGATTGTGGTTATTTTATATCTTATTGATTGGGGGTTAGCTTCTAAGTTGCACAAATCATAGTAGGCGAGGAGACTAAAATTCCCCAACAAGTAGTATCAGAGTCATGAGGATGGATCCGAAAGCGAGTTCGCAAGATGTCACGCCCCGCTTCTCAAAATACTCGAGAATCGGAACGTGAACAAGCCCGCGACATATTAGATCAAGGAGAATAAATAAAAATAAATATTCCTTCTCAACCTAATATGCTAAGCATCAATAAATGCAATGCGAAGTCACAGGTCCCCGATCACAATAGCGAGAATATAATAGACAAACTCAGAACAAAATGATCCATATCATAAAAGAAATATCATCGATCACAATAGCGAGAATATAATAGACAAACTCAGAACAAAATGATCCATATCATAAAAGAAATATCATCCAAGACATAATAAAATGATCCATATCATAAAAGAAATATCATCCAAGACATAATATTCGGGTCAACATGCCCTTATACAAAATGGAACAACTGAATACTGAAGAGATAAACAATACACTGATCAAAAGGAAATGGAAGTGCTACAAAAATAAACTGAAAGGAATAACTAAGCTTCGATTTCTTCTTCTGCGTCGTCTGCTAGGCACTCTTGCTGTGAATATCCTGACTCTGGCACATCTCCTAGCTAGACCTATCCTTCTTCTAAGTCTGATGTACACTAGAAAAAATTGGTATACGTTAGTATGCATGGCACACGGCAAGATCCCACAAAACATACTGATGGAGATGGTAGCATTGGATTTGAAGATAATGAGCGCTCATATTCGGTCCAAGCCAAGTGATGGAGGAGATGGAGGCATCTGGCTCGTAGTAAGGAGTAGGAGAGGTGCGCCGATATGATTTGAGACAAGCGATCCAGGTAGAGTATGAAGACAACAAGTGAGCGAAGGTAACTGTCAAGTTTAGTTTGGGAGGAGAAGCATTGTTAATTTGCTTCTAATGTCAGAGGTGGCGAATATTTCTTGGTGCGCATGTAGAACCCCATAATTTTTATATGAATATATGTAAATTATTAGTAAATAAATAATTCTTTTATGATAAATAGCTTGAGGTCATTGATGTACATGATAACAAGTTATTTGAGATGATATGAGAGTATGGGTGTAGAGTTTTGTGCGTTGGTTTTGCAAATTAGCAAAACGGGCACAAAACTAAAAATTTCCAGATCAGTCGACACATCAGTCGACTGACTGTATCAGTCGACACATCAGTCGACTGATATGCTGATTTCTAGTTTTTACAGGTTTCGGGTCTGTTTTGATTTGGTTCGGGTTTGGGTCGGGTTTAGCTGTTCATATATATTCTCCTTCACCCGAAATCATCCCCTCTCATCTTCAGATCAGAGAAAACCCTAGCCCCTCTCCCCTATCTCAAACCCTAGCTTTGTTCTTGGTGATTTGGGGAAGAACTTGGAGGATTTTCGTCGAAATCTTCACGTTGCAGCGAAGAGGAACCACTCTCTCTCAGATCCAGGAGTTTCTCATCACCCCAGAGGCGAGTAACATCTCGCCCAATCTTGTCCTATTTTCTAAATATTTTCAAATGGTTTTCATGAGTTTTGATGAGCCAAAAATGATATTTTTGTACAAAGGATTGATTTTTATAGCATATAGAGGGAAGATACGTTATTTTAGAATGTTAAAAATCCACCAATGTTTTGTGAATCGAAGATCTAGATCTTAAATGTTTTTATAAGAGATTTAACATGAGTTTTGTTTTAAAAATGTTTTAAAATATAAATACACATGTTTAGGGTTTTGTTTATGTATTTGTACATGAAAGTTATGTTTCAGTTTAGTTCATACATGTTAATATCAGTATTTTTCATGCTTGGGATTGATGGGGATAAGTTTAGATCAATTTTTGGGTGAATAACAACCTATGCAGAGTTTCTACAGTCCATCGGTCGACTGATCAGTCGACCGACGGGCTGAAATTTCAGTTATCAGTCGACTGATCAGTCGACTGTGTTTTCTCAGTTCCTCAGTCGACAGATAAGTCGACTGGTGAGCTGAGGCTGTGCTGCCTGAGCTTTTCGGTCGACATATTAGTCGACTGATGTCATCAGTCGACACATCAGTCGACTGATGAGATGTTTTACAGATTCTTGATCTGTTTGAGTTGCTTTTCGGGTCGCCTCGATGATCTGACACTAGTTTACAAATGTTATTAATTTATCTGTACATGTGAGTTGACTTTTGACATAAGTTTAGACATGTACACCGAGACACGTGTGACTTTAGAATATGTATATCAGTCAGCATATACTTTTTACAGTTATACAGTCCTCGTGTTGGACTATAATCCATAGAAGTCCTCGTGTTGGACTATAATCCATTTTTGTCCTCGTGTTGGACATTTGCCACTTATTCCATGTGTTTGGAAACCACAGTATCTAGTTCCTGTATCGAACATATTTCTTAACCATGTATATGACTTTCTCACAGGAGTTTATGACATGACACTTATGTAGATTATGACATGATATTCATGTAAGTAATAACATGATACTCATGTAGGCTATGACACGGCACTGTATTTATGCTCTGAGATTAGTTGTGTTTCTTTTATTATTGTTCCTGTACTAGAACATCGGGTTTGGTGTTTAGGGATTTACAATTTGAGATACAAGGTATATACATAAGGGTTTCCTTGTTTGGATTATTTCGCTCGACGTACCTATGCTCGTGTTGTAAATTTCTAAATACTAAAACCCTCTTTAGTAAGATCAATGATTTTAGATCTATTATGTATTATCTGTATTTTCTTATACAACGAGCCATGTTCCCTTGGGGTTGGTTGTGATGTTGCTCGCTAGCGCTTTGACGCTCGTTGTCCCTCCCCCTTTCAGGTAACAAGCCCGGAGCCCGGAGAGTCGCAGGTTGATGGCGATGCATTTTAGCTTCAGCTGTCTACTTAGTTATATTTTCTTTTGGAGTTCCACAGTAGACTTTTGTTTAGACATTTGAGAGTCTTATTCTAGAAGTTGTAAAGGTTGTGTGCCTTATTTCCTCTTGTCAGATATTTGTATTTGAGACTTGTTGAGTATTCCAGTTTATCTGTTCAAACATTGACTATGTATTTCTGTATGTTGGATGATGAGATATTAATGTGATCACTATCATTTCATCAGTTGTTTCTTGTATTATATTTTACTTGCTTTTGTACCTACACCTATTGTTGACTCTACTAGATAGATGTTAATTGTGATGGTGAAACATGTTATTGCATGGTGTGATGCATGGTAGGTTTGACATTCTTGATTTCACCTTGGACTACAGCCTTATGTGAACTCAGGGGCGTCACAGCGCAAAAGAGAGGTGTATTGGATCCTGTATGCAATGCTAAAACACTAGAAAGAAGGGTGAATAGTGTTTAAGAAAATTCTTGTGAAATTATAGATAAATTAGAAGCAGAATATAAAAAAAAAATCAATAATCAACAGTCACAAAAGAGTTAGAGTAAATCAAACCAGGGAAGAACACAATCGCAAACATAAGGATTTTATTATGGTTCGGTCCTCCAGACCTACATCCGGTCCCCAAGCAATCCGCTTATGATTTTCCACTATTCTTGAATTTTCTTACAAGAATAATCCTTGCACTAACTTGAAAATACCCTTGTCAATTTGCACATCCATTCTCAAACCAGAGAAAGACTTTCCTTCCCTCAAACCAGAGAGAACCTTTCCTCTTCTCTCAAACCAGAGAGAACTTTTCTTGATGAAGATTACAACAATCCTATAAGCCTTGATGTGTAGTGATCTTAATTGATCTGTGGCTAATAGAAATTCTCAATATTTTGCCTCACTAAATCTGGGAAAATTTTGGACAAGAAAGCTATAAAGAGAGTTTTTCAGAATTTCAGAGATTTTCAAAAGTCAAAACATAATGAATCTTGTTCATCATATTTTCAAATGAGAAACCTATGCCTATTTATAGAAATCTTAGGTTGCCCTAAAGGGTTTAAAAATATATTTACAAACCAAAATATAACAGTCAAAAACTGACCCAAATTCAAACACTTAACAGTCAAAAACTACAATTATAAGTCGACTGAAGTGTGGATAAGTCGACTGGCTAGAGAGATTTTAATTTTGAGCAAACAGGCTAGTCGGTCGACTACTACAATGGCTAGTCGACCGACCAGAAAAGCAAAATCAGCAATAGCTAGTCGGTCGACTACTACAGTGACCAGTCGACTGACCAGAAAAGCAACATACACTAAATTGGACATAACTTCTTACTACGATATCCGAATTGAGTGATTTTGGATGCGTATTTAAATATCTATGTGATGAATCTAAAATCATCCCAATCCAATGCTCTTATGATTTTATAGATTTTTTCAAAGTTAATGTATCACTGAAACCTGTTACTTTTACCATAGAAAATCTAAGTTTTCATTAGTTCTTTTATAAGTCGACTAGGGGTATCATTAGTCAAATAGGGGACTTATAACTTATAAACTAAGTCATGGTTTGTGTGTGTGTGCGCATCAAGGCTTTTAACAATCTAAGATAAAGTAAAAATTACAATATGAAGTCCAACTTTATCTTGATTTCTCTTCAGCCTTGCTTGATCAACTTGAATAATGTAGCAAGATATATCTTTTGACACTACAATAACCAAGTTAGCCAAACACACAGTATATTTATATCATCAAAACATACCTATTCAACAAGGTGGAGGCGCTACCGTGAGACAAATAAAAGTGAGGGTCATGGGACATCCCAGTTAGAGTGCAGGTGCTTCGATTTGAAGTGTAAAAGAACTTAGAAATAGAAGACTCTAGCGGGAGAGATAAAGTTTCAAGACAACAATGGTAGATCTTCGAGGTGGCTTGGGAATCAAATCCAAGGTAGAGATTGTTAAGATTGTGTCTTTGATTCTTTATATAACTTTATGAGAATTAGATAGGGTTAAAGATCTATCATGATTAGGAGATTGGGTCTTATCATGATTAGGAGTTTGAATTCTATTATAATTAGGAAGTTAGGCTAGAGATAGAGTTTTGGTTTCCCTATATATATTCTTCTATTGTTAGAGGAAAAATAAAGTAGATGAGAAAGAGCCAATATTCTTGTAATCTAAGGTTAGTAGAGGGCATAACCTTATTCAAGAATATTGTGTGAGAGGCGAGTATTTTGTAGTCTTTGTCCGTGCAAAATGTTACAACATTAGGAGAGAGTTTCACAGTCTTTGTCCATTCAAAAGATTGTAAGGAGAGGGCTTTGGAGATAATATGAGAGTTGATTATGTATGTGAGGTTGATAGATTGAGAGACGAGAGTTGAGTGCTTCCTCTTGTAGTTCTCACTGATACATAGTGAATTTCTCGTATTGTTGCCCGTGGACGTAGGTCGAAGTTGGTCGACTGAACCATGTAAATCTATGTGTTCTTTCATCTTGATTGTGGTTATTTTATATCTTATTGATTGTGGATTGGCTTCCAAGTTGCGCAAATCGTAGTAGGCAGGGAGACTAAAATTCCCCAACACCAGCTTGCCTGCCACTGGGCTAATAACTTGTTGGTACATTTTCTATTTATTTTGTTTGTCTCTTTTATGCACTGTTCCCAATATCTTGAGGTATATTGTATGTCACATTTATGTTTTTATTAATAGTATAATAGTGTTATTTCTTTCTATAAATATGTCTATTTTCTTGGGATTGCAATTTGTTTTGTTTGTTCTTGGTTTTGTTTCTTTTTCTTTTCCATTTTTTGAAGATTTAGGTGAAGATTGAAGTAGTCGTGTGGATCCAAAAGGCATATTATGTGAGCAAGTGTATAGATTGAAGGTATATTTGACGGTGATATATGGTTGTGCTAAGGATTCAATTAAGATGTAAAATATTTTTCTTTGACCATTTATTTTTATGCATTTTGATATAATTTGCTTATTTTCTTTGTGAATAATTACCAAATTATTATTGATTGTTTAGATCTACGATTACTATAATTTATTTTCACATGTATTTTAAATTTATTTCACCATAATCATTTAAGGTTCATTCTTTTCCATCACATGCGATTTTAATATTCTTTAAACACTTCGCTATGACTAAATTTGCCTCACTCTGCAATGATTTAACTTTCATTGCTATGTATGATTAAATTAGATCACATTATTGTGATTAATCTTGGACTGTACCGATATGATTAAACTTACATCGCAATGCTATGATAAAAGGATCCAAACATGATTGTGTAGAAATGACATGGTGTAGAGAAGGTACATGTGATAGAAGTTGACATAAATTCAATTCATAAATAATTGACTAGGGGGCATGGGGAAGGAATTTTGATCATGAAACTCTTTTAGATTCTTAATTACATCCATCTTGAGTTCGGACATATTTGTTATCCTATTTTGATTATTCATTCAATATATAGAAAATGTATTATTTGATGTTAAAATTTTTAATACTTTTATATCTTGTATTGTTATTTTTCTTTGCTTCTAAATATGAAATATACTTTATTTCTTGATGTTTAACATTTGGTTGATGCAAACATTTTAAACTAAAAAAAGTAATTGGGAGGTCTGTCCGTGCTTTGAACAAGGAGGTATGTTTGTGCCTCGAGCAGGGATGTCTGTCTATAGCTTTGGAGACTCTTTTCATAAACAAAAGATCAAAAATGAAAGTAAGATTAGAAAATGTGATAAGGTCGTGCTTACATGGGCTAAAATACTAGTTAAACTTAATAAAGATGGACCAAGATATTTATCAATGTAACCACAATTAACAACACTACTGTCAGGCCACTAAACATAGAGTTAAAAGGTAACTATGAGTTGGACAATCCTGAAACTAAGTGATCTCCCATTGCAATGATGTTGTGGTAAATCCCTCATTTATACATGAGTATACTACTCTCACATTTAAATATTAACACACGTGCTTGGCTAAATAATTTTGCAACACCAAAAAAATTACAAGAACATAATTTTTTGAAAAATAAGAGAGTTTTCATTATATTCAGATTGAATAGTTTGCTAAAATTAAAAGTCTTGTAACTACTTAGAGAGAGCAAGGACTTTGGACACACCCTTGAAAGCACACTAATGCCACTAGGAAAGAACCCTAGAGGAGGGTGAATAAGGTTTATGCTAATCTAATCTGATTTATGCCAATTAAAAACTTATTAATAAATATATCTTAGCAAATGAGATATGAACAATATATGTGCAATGATATACAATTAACACAAGGGTAAACAAACTACTAAAGTGATAGGACAATATAAACAAAAAGCAATTTGCAAAGGCGATATAAATGATAAGCACGAATATAAATGAACGCCAATGACAAACACAAACAAACGATATGATCACGGAGTTCGGTCCCCACGACCTACGTCTCCGCTCCTCACCTCGAGGAGATCTCCACTATCATAATCGGGTTTTCTACGCTCACTCGAATAACGTTTACACCTCACACTCGGTTTTCTAGTCCACCGAAAACTTTACAATCACTCACAATATAAATACACTAACTACCACCTCAAGTGTTGGCCTCTAGCCCGTGTCTCCCTCAAGTGTTAGGAATTACAACCTCTCTCTAGGTATTACCACCTATCTCACTCCACTTAGAACGACCCCGTCTCTCATCACACACTCCTCTTGGTGTACTAGTGTAATACAAAGTGAACCTTATAATAATAGCTCACAATAAATGATTGTTCTCTAAATAAGGCGAGAACTCAATGTAAGCTCACACTCTAAGTCACAAACCCACAACCCAAATTATACTATAAATGTAAATACAATAAGCTTAATGATTGTGTGTGAACAAAGAGATTCAATAAAAACAATTAAACTCAATATAAAATCTAGCTTACGAAATTAAGATCAAACATATAAAATGCTAGAATTGAGTTTAAGAAAAACTTCTCTATAGATTAAGAGAGAGAGGGAGAAGAGTTGAATGCTCAAACACAATTGATGATCTTCCTCAAGCTCTTGTGAAAATTGCTTCACAAACAAAACTCTTAAATACTCTTTTAAACAAACACAAAACACCCTTAAACTTGTTTTAAACAATTCTCTTGGTTAAGTTTTTTGTCTGAGGTATGAGGGGTATTTATAGAGACCCCAAGACACAAGAAAAACAAAGCAAAAAGACAAAAAACCCAAAATAGAACAAATGCTGGAAAAACTAGCTGTTACAGTATCAGTCGACTAATGGCTTCCATCAGTCGACTGATGAGCTGATCGTTAGAGGCATTTTCCAGCTCATCAGTCGACTGACGAACCTTTATCAGTCGACTGATAGATCATAGTCAACTGGCCAGTCGACCAAAATAAAACAGAAACTTTTTGTTATTCCAGGCGATTTCTTCAGTCGACTGAACACATTCATCAGTCGACTGATAACACTGTATCAGCCTAATTAAAACAGAAAATCTGATTTTTAAACTACCTTTAAAAATATCAAACAAATTTCAAAAATTATAAAACTTTGGGAAATGATTATAAACATGATAATATACATGTTACAAAAATTGGTTTTCAAAAAACATCTCTCATTTGTAAAATATCATCATTTTGCAAATATGTCCAAAACATGAAAATATGAGATACTTAAATTTTGATGTTTTGACATAAACCAACTTTTGAAACTTTGTAAAATAATTTTATAGACTTAATGAAAGTCATAAACTATTGTTGTTAAGTCTATAAACCAAAAACTCAATATTATGTAAAAATGAAGTTTTGCACAATATGCATTTGACAAAATGATAAATATAAAACATGTATATATATGTAAACAAGAATATATGTTTCATATTTATATAAACTTGTAAACTATAAAACCAAAAACATATATATATATATATATATATATAACCAATAAAATGTGTGTGTATATGATTGAGCTTAAAGTACTTAACACACATAATATACAAACCTAAACTAAATTACCCAAACAATAATTTTGATCTTTAATAAGCTCTTCTTGGTAAATTTGCAGATGAAACTTAACTTGAATCTTTAACTTGAATTGCATGGCTTCACTCCACTATTCCGTCAACTTCCATTGGATATGATCGTGAAAGCTCGATTCCATCAATCCTCCAACATATTGTTTGCCTAGAATAGATGCAAAACACAAACACTAGACAAACAACATTAGATATAAATTGTTGGTAAATCATCATCAAAACAAAAGGACCTAACAACCCTCACACCTTGATCTTATGCTTATTTTAAAAAGGGTTCCAAATAAAGTAAATGACTTGCGCATTCTCAACACTAATACTTCTAGTTGCTCTATTTTCATACTAAAATAAATTGAGGAAACTTATCATGGATTAAACCTTGGATTTTACTTGTTGATAATAATATTTTATTACAATTTTATACCCTCATTATCTATTTTATATGAATAAATATACCACTAATAATTGTTTTTATCTTTTAATTGCAGGTTAATGAAGAATAAATCTCAAACTCTCATCTTCCAACAAAAACTCATTGATTAAATGAAGAAATGAAGCAAAGAAGCACATTGGAAAATCAATTTCCAAATTATCCAAAAGCCCAGAATCAAGTCGTGTAGCCTGTAGAAGCCGGAGAAAATCAAAAATCCAATATGAAAAGAAATCATATTCAAAATGGTTGGCCATAAAGAAACGACGATATCTCCTAATCCGGAAGGCGGAATTTAACATATAATATATAAAAATCGCCTATCTCGACGAGACGAAGCTATCCGTGAAATCAGAATTTGGAAATAGTGGGTATCGATGTCGGCATCGATGTGGGCATCGATGCTGGCATCGATACCTGCATCGATGCCAGATTACTGTAGTGCGCGTCAATGGCTGATTTTGCTTGTCTTGGGGCTCAAGTTTGATCCAATGGCTCTCATTCACTGATGTTTACTATAAATAGGGGTAGAAAGTGAGGGGTTAGAGGTGTAAAAATTTTTGTAACTCCTTTTGGAGAGGAGGGCTACTCTTAATTGAGAAGGCCTTCCAAAATTATAACTTTTTGTTGTAATTAATAATAATAATTTTTTCACCACTTTAAAATTTTCTCTTCTTCTCTTTGTTGGATGATAAAGATGAAGATGAAGATAAAGAATTATTTGAAGGTTTGCATTTCTCTTTTATTTCTTTTTTATTGCTTATTAGTTTAGATTTATTTCTATGCTTGTAGTTAGATTTTATTTTCTTGTTAAATAGCCAAGAGGCTAGAACCCTCTTGTCTTAGATTTATTTCATGCTTATAGAGTAGATTTATTTTCTTGTATTTAATTCTTATAATTTTATTTTGTAGTTTAGATTTTGTAATTTATTTTGTAGTTTAGATTTTACAATTTATTTTGTAGTTAGATTTTAATTTCTTACACTATTCACCTTGAGGCTAGAACCCTATTGAGTTTAGTTTTTCTTTTTGTTTATTTTTATTTTATTTGATTCACTTTTAGGCTAAAACCCTCTAGGGAATCACCCTCTTCTAAGAAGTGGGTTCAATTTTAGATTACCCATATCTATAATTGAAACCCTCTAGGGAATCACCCTCTTCTAAGAAGTGGGTTCAATTTTAGATTACCCATATCTATAATTGAATCCACCATCTTTAATTTCTTGTATTTTCTTTTATTCTTCTTCATTCTTGATTTTTTTTATTTGTTTCTTGATTTTATTCATTTTTCCTTCTCACCTTATTGATCATACTCATTCTTCTTGTTCACTCTCATTATCTCTCCACAATCACATTCACTCATCACTCCTATTTGTCACGCACACAACATAAGAACCGATTTTATATTTTCTCCTACAAAAACACCTTCCTCGTGGGATCGATATCTTTATACTATAACTTGACTCGGTTGTACACTTGCAATCTTTTTGGTACATGTTTATGCCGCATCACTTGTACTCTATGGTTATAATCAATGAAAATTAAATATGAATATACACAATGTATGATGGAGGATATATAACATAATATGTTTTCATTGATAGAAATCAACAAGTGAATGTATTTAGATCAAAAGTTTCATTTTAACTCTAATTTTTTATGTCATGTGTAAACCACAAATGCTGATTTTACCTATCAATTTTCTGATGATTGATATATTGACATGAAAACTCAAATTCATGCATCAATGATTTCTATGCATTCCCACATAATATTAAACAACATGGATTTATATTTCAATGGTTCATCATTACATTTACTAATTAAATTATTCTCCTAATTTTTGTTGAAGAAGGCAATTTTATCTATTTATATAGTATTAATTAATGTCGAGTATTAACAATGCAAAAAGATAACTAGAAGCCCAAAAAAAAAAAAAGATGCGCAAGAGCTTTTTACTCACCTTAAAAGTTACGTTTATTTTTGAAAACCAAATTTTAGAAAGCTCATAGTTTTTAGACTCCAACTAGTTGAGATGCACATACAATACACGTGGTTAAATTTCATGATAATTTAAATTGATAAAAATAGAATAAAATAAAAAACGTAAAGTTTTTTTGGGAGATTGATCATCAACTCAATAATCTCTCTATCAAATAAAATATTATCATTGTTTCCTTTAACCCAGACTGTGGCTACATGATCTACTATTTGTGAGTTATAAGTTATAAATTCTCAGGGTGTTTTTGTAAAATTTAATTTTTAAGGGCTTGTTTATAATTTTTGAAACTTTAAAGATTGTTTACTATAAATTATATAAACTATGTAGGGGTATTTGTAATTCATATATTTTCAATGTACTGTTAGAGTGAGGGATTTTGAGATAAGGTGAGGGATTTCATCACCCTTTCCTTAGCCCAAAAATCACTAATTCCTCACTACACCACCCAAGCCTAATAAAACTCATTAGACATTGGCCCTAAGGATTCGAGCTCAATAAGGAACAAAGAATCCTTAAATGAACCGGTTTAAGTTTTCTTGGATTAGTTGGTGTCTAAGGCAAGGTTTAGGGGTTGCGTAAAGCGCTCCGCAAGAAAAGAGGTACTTAATTGATCTTTGATCACCCTCTAGTACTATCCTTACCTGGCTAACTACCCAGGTAAAACTTTAATCTTTTCACTTTAGGAGTTTTTGGTTAGGAGCTAGTCTAGTTGAGTTAGGCTTAACCCTAGAGTTAGAGTGATTGAAAAGTGATTGATTTTGATTTGTTTTAGTTAGGATTTTCCTTTTTCTTCAAAAAAAAACTAACTTTTATTTAAAAAAAATTATATATAAAGAAATTGTTTTTGGTGCATGCAAAACGTGGACAAATTCATTTTGAACAAATGGCTAATCTACAAGTTTTTTAAAATTTATGTTATCCCAATAGGATTGAAATCTCCAATGAAGCTCGGGAGTTTGTAGAGAGTTCATCTCAGTATTCTGTGAATGATCCATTTTTTTTAACCTATAACCCAGGTTGGGCAAGTTACACAAACATTGCATGGAGTCAGGAAAACCACTCTAGAACTCAAAACTTCACTCCCTCTTTGAACCAACATTGTCCTAGGGGTAATACAGTTCCTTTCAATTCTCATCCATAATTTCAACAACCCAGTCTGTCACATCAAAATCAGTCTCCACATCATCAAGTTGTAACTCACACTCCTCTTGATACAGATCATGATGAACGTCTCAATATTTTGGAAAAATGTTTTGAAATCATAATTAAGGCCTCCACACTAGCCACAGATATGTTAACTCAAACATCCTACACGATGAACTCCTTTATGCAATCAACCGAACTCATACTTAACTCTAACACTCAAGCCATAGCTGTTTTCGTCGAAAGTTGCCTTCATCATTGATTTCATTAAAACTTCAAACGTTACAAATGAATTCAAACAACAAAGAAATAAAAATTATAACTTTCTTGAAAATAAACACAAGATCCGTTCGTCATCTCTTGCTTGCGTGGGTCTTTAGCCTGTGACGGGGACGTCGATATCCGTGGACTACCTGGCAATCAGATCTGGTCCAGAGCTTCGTTGATCCGCGAGGAGATATAGAAACTTGAAGCGCCTATCTCGATAAAAGCGAGATATTTGCTCTTCTTAGTATTACCACAACGGGATAATACTAAGGATCGGGTACGGGTGATATAGATCTGACGAAGAAACTCTCTTACGTTGAAGTGATCGATCACTCTTCACTCCGGCAGGGCTTCGCCAATTCTCCAAAATTCCAGATCTCAAAGAATGAGGCCTAAGGCTTGTATTTATAGGCATGAGGGGTTGCGGAGCGGTTAAAACCACTTAAAGGGCCCAAATCCGCGCTGAGACACCCTAGGGGTGTCTTGGCTTGGCCGAGACACCCTTGGGGTGTCTCGGCTTGGCCGAGACACCCTTGGGGTGTCTTGACTTGGCCGAGACACCATAGGTGCCTCAGTTCAGCTTTGAGACGTTTTCAATGCCCGTTTGTTCGTTTTTTTCGCCGTAACTTCTTTGTCTGAACTCGGATCTGAGTGATTCCAAATGCGTTGGAAGTCTGCTGAAGAATTCTATCAGTTCCAATGGTTAGATTATCTGTAGAATGAACAAGACACGAAGGGCGTTGTTCCTTTTGTAAACCTCGCGGGGTTCTCGATTTGCCTGTGTCTTCGTTATTCCGAAATCCTATCAGCTCACGTAGTTCGTCGGTTTACTTCAAGCGTTCACCGACATCAGTCGAACTCCTGTGAACCAGATAGTGATGTTCATTGTTGTTCTTTGACACTGAGCTGTTCGTGGAGACCTATAGGTAATTTTCAATGCCTACAATAGCTAGATTAGAAACTCACATTGATCAACTAGCTAGTACCATAAGTGAAGGAGAGGAAGGAGAAATTTTGAGTCAACCCATGGTCAATCCTAAGGACACTCAAATGAATGCACTACAGTCAGGAAAACAGGTCGATAATCAGGAAAGAACATCTTTAAGCCAAATTCTTCTTCCAATTCATTCTTCCCCTGATAATTCAATTCAAGAAAGACCGGGGGAAGAAGAAGAAGAGTCAGATCTAAGTTTTGAGGAAATTTTTGGTGATGAGCTAAAAATATTAGGAGAAGCAGATCAGGTTTGTCAAAATAAAGAAACTGTGTTAAACAAGTGCTGCTTTGAACTGAATTTTGAAAAACTCTTTCTTGATGAACTAAGATTTTTAGAAAATAAACAACAACCAAATTTTTACACATCAACCATGAATCTTGGGGTTGAGAAAATTGTTAAACAAAAATTGGTTGTTAGAGAACAAACATTCACAAATCAAGAGTCTAAGTCCAATATGCATGACACCAATAATACCTACCTTCCATTGCCACAAAAATCATTGAACACCCCGGAATGCTTAGAATTTCAGCACATTGTTGATTATATCATGTTGAATTTATTTAAAATCCGTGGGAGAATTTTCAGCAATAAGGTAGGATTCAATGTAGAACATGAACTCTTCATGTTAAATATTTCATTCTATATTGATTATTTTGTTTATTTCAGAATAATAAAAAGAATTTATTCTTCTCTCATTTGAGAGTTTCTTGTTGAGTTGTAAAAAAAAGGGGAAAAGAAGAGAAAAGAAAAAAAAAGAAAAAGAAGAATAATTTTTTTTTTCATCCTCCTCAGACCAAAGGTAATTGCAGATTTTTATCAGCCGACCAAATATAAGTACTTCACTTCTTATCTGCTTTACTTTGTGCATCATAGAATTTGCATTGAGGACAATACAAAATTTAGGTGTGGGGGTGAGAATTAGTGATTTATTCTCTTTATTTTATATTTTTAGTTACATTTTTTCCCTTTTCTTAAAAAAATTACAAAAATATCGTCACTATGTAATAATTGATTTATTTGATACATTTGAAATTTTCTAATCCCTAGTTGGTTATTTACTTAAGTTCACCTTTTATGATATCTCTAAATAAATTTCTTAAGAAATGATTTTCAAAGTAGTATACTTTACTTAAGCCTTAACTTGGACTTTTATTTAAAATATTAAAATTTTTGCATGCTTAGCTTAAAGTAAAAATAATTTTTTCAAAGTGTCTTGATTTACATATTTTCAAAATATATATACATATACAAAAAAAAGGAAAAATAAAAAATAAAAAATTACAAAAGAAGAGTGCGAAAAATGGGCACCAAAAGAAAAAAAACTCTTAAATTCAAGGTGATTCTATCTTATAAAGCCTAAACTGATCGAGTAATTAAGCCCAAGGAGTATTTTCATACTTAATGACCTAAGCCCAATTGGGTTGGGATCCATTGGCCCAAAACTCGTTAAATGGTCGCTTAGAAAGCCCGTTAAAGTAGAAAAAAAATCACCAAGGAAGAAAGAGCTAATAATAATAATAATATAAAAAAATACTAATAAATGTTTTATATATAGTTATATTTATATATATGGTCTTGGAAAATATTTTAGATCAAGCAACTTGAATATTATTTTAAACAAAGAGTTAGCATGTTCTCTTCAAAACTTTTAAATTAAATTTCTAAGTTTGGCTTGGTTTTGTATTGCTATAATGAGAAGATTTTCTTGGAAATATACCTTAGAGTTATATATAAAAATGTTTTCTTGAGTAATAATAGCTTCAATTATCAAGTAAATTTAGTTATTTACTAACTTCGTTAATTTGGCAAGATGACCGAATTTTGTGGGTATATTCACTACAAACCCTCACGAGATTACAACTCGTCCACTAGGGTAACCTAGGGGTTTAAAGGCTTGTTGTATGCGCTAAATACAATCGCGATTCCTGCGAAAGTGAGTTAAGTTTTCTTTCATTTTTCTTTCTTCGCTAGAGGACTAGCAAAAGTTTAGGTGTGGGGGTATTTGATAATCATATTTTATTACAATTTTATACCCTCATTATCTATTTTATATGAATAAATATACCACTAATAATTATTTTTATCTTTTAATTGCAGGTTAATGAAGAATAAATCTCAAACTCTCATCTCTTAACAAAAACCCATTGATTAAATGAAGAAATGAAGCAAAGAAGCATATTGGAAAATCAATTTCCAAATTATCCAAAAGCCCAGAATCAAGTCGTGTAGCCTGTAGAAGCCGGAGAAAATCAAAAATCCAATATGAAAAGAAATCATATTCAAAATGGTTGGCCACAAAGAAACGACGATATCTTCTAATCCGGAAGGCGAAATTTAACATATAATATATAAAAATTGCCTATCTCGACAAGACGATGCTATCCGTGAAATCAGAATTTGGAAATAGTGGGTATCAATATCGGCATCGATGTGGGCATCGATGCTGGCATCGATACCTGCATCGATGCTTGCATCGATGCCAGATTACTGTAGCGCGCGTCAATGGCTGATTTTGCTTGTCTTGGGGCTCAAGTTTGATCCAATGACTCTCATTCACTGATGTTTACTATAAATAGGGGTAGAGAGTGAGGGGTTAGAGGTGTGAAAATTTTTGTAACTCCTTTTGGAGAGGATGACTACTCTTAATTGAGAAGACCTTCTAAAATTATAACTTTTTGTTGCAATTAATAATAATAAATTTTTCACCACTTTAAAATTTTCTCTTCTTCTCTTTGTTGGATGATGAAGATGAAGAATTATTTGAAGGTTTGCATTTCTATTTTATTTCTTTTTTATTGCTTATTAGTTTAGATTTATTTCTATGCTTGTAGTTAGATTTTATTTTCTTGTTAAATAGCCAAGAGGCTAGAACTCTCTTGCCTTATATTTATTTCATGCTTATAGAGTAGATTTATTTTCTTGTATTTAATTCTTGCAATTTTATTTTGTAGTTTAGATTTTGCAATTTATTTTGTAGTTAGATTTTAATTTCTTATACTATTCATCTTGAGGCTAGAACCCTCTTGGGTTTATTTTTTCTTTTTGTTTATTTTTATTTTGTTTGATTCGCCTTTAGGCTAGAACCCTCTAGGGAATCACCCTTTTCTAAGAAGTGGGTTCAATTTTAGATTACCCATATCTATAATTGAATCCACCATCTTTAATTTCTTGTATTTTCTTTTATTCTTGAATTTTATTTTTGATTTGTTTCTCAATTTTATTCATTCTTCTTTCTTGCCTTATTGATCACATTTATTCTCAAACACATTGATCTACACACTATCATTCTCATTATCTCTCCACAATCACATCACTCATTACTCCTATTTGTCACACACATAACATAAGAACCGATTTTATATTTTCTCCTACAAAAACACATTCCTCGTGGGATCGA
This sequence comes from Asparagus officinalis, assembly GCF_001876935.1. Classification (NCBI taxonomy): domain Eukaryota; kingdom Viridiplantae; phylum Streptophyta; class Magnoliopsida; order Asparagales; family Asparagaceae; genus Asparagus; species Asparagus officinalis. The sequence goes on along the minus strand of NC_033794.1, from coordinate 20,336,608 downwards.
TATCTTTATACTATAACTTGACTCGGTTGTGCACTTGCAACCTTTTTGGTACATGTTTATGCCGCATCACTTATACTCTATGGTTATAATCAATGAAAATTAAATATGAATATACACAATGTATGATGGAGGATATATAACCTAATATGTTTTCATTGATAGAAATCAACAAGTGAATGTATTTAGATCAAAAGTTTCATTTTAACTCTAATTTTTTATGTCATGTGTAAACCACAAATGCTGATTTTAGCTATCAATTTTCTGATGATTGATATATTGACATGAAAACTCAAATTCATGCATCAATGATTTCTATGCATTCCCACATAATATTAAACAACATGGATTTATATTTCAATGGTTCATCATTACATTTACTAATTAAATTATTCTCCTAATTTTTTTTGAAGAAAGCAATTTTATCTATTTATATAGTATTAATTAATGTCGAGTATTAACAATGCAAAAAGATAACTAGAAGTCAAAAAAAAAAAAGATGCGCAAGAGCTTTTTACTCACCTTAAAAGTTAGGTTTATTTTTGAAAACCAAAATTTAGAAAGCTCATAGTTTTTAGACTCCAACTAGTTGAGATGCACATACAATACACGTGGTTAAATTTCATGATAATTTAAATTAATAAAAATAGAATAAAATAAAAAACGTAAAGTTTTTTTGGGAGATTGATCATCAACTCAATAATCTCTCTATCAAATAAAATATTATCATTGTTTCCTTTAACCCAGACTGTGGCCACGTGATCTACTATTTGTGAGTTATAAGTTATAAATTCTCAGGGTGTTTTTGTAAAATTTAATTTTTAAGGGCTTGTTTATAATTTTTGAAACTTTAAAGATTGTTTACTATAAATTATATAAACTATGTAGGGGTATTTGTAATTCCTATATTTTCAATGTACTGTTAGATTAGAAATTATCAGGATTTTTTATAAATTTTATAATTTTGAGGATTTTATTTTACAATTTGTAAGAAGTTAAAAGTGTTTATAGCAAATTCGATAAAAATTTAGGAGTTGTTTATAAGTTTTTAGTGTGTTTTTGTAGGTTTTTAGTGTGTTTATAAGTTTGAAATTTCCAAGGTGTTTTCTATAAATTTTGAATTTTTAGGAGTGTTTTTCTAATTTTTAAAACTTACAAGGTATTTTTTCCAAAGTCAAAAAACTTTTTCTTTCTAGCTAGCATATGATTTTCAGATTGCTCACTAAATTAAAATAAGTAAAATTTATAATTTTCAAAATATTTTTATAAAATTTTAAATTTGTAGGGTGTTTTTGCAATTTAAAAAGCTTGGAGGATATTTTTTACAAAGTCCAAAAAAATTTAGGTGTTGGCTAGCATATGTCTTTTAGATTTTCTGCGAACTGAAATAAGTAAAAGAATTGAATTATATTAAACGTATCACCTTTATCCAATAATATGCTAAGTCTCATTACGAATAGGATAAATCATTTAATTACCAATTTAGAGAAGATAAGATAAATAGAATGGATTAGGATAACAATGTAATATTTTAAAAAATATTAAGGGTAGTATTGATCATAGAAAGATTTTCCTGAACTCGTATTTTTAAAGAGAGTATGATATATGTATGAATACTAACCAATTTGAAATTGTTGTTTTCTTCAAGGAAAAGTTGACTTAGAAAAGGAAAAAAAAAAACAGTAGATTATAAGCAATGCAAGAAGCGTGTATTGTTATTAATTACGCGTCGGAATTTATTGGATGTACCTCAAATGATAGTTTGAACTACCGGTTAAGAAAAAAAATTAATGTTTCTCGTGATTCTCTGGTCTGTCAAATGTGTCTCAAACGGTAGTTTGAATTATTGTATATGCATACTAACCAATTTGTAATTATTGTTTTCTTCAAAGAAAAGTTGACTTAGAAAAGGGGGGAAACAGTAGATTATAAGCAACGCAAGAAGCGTGCATTGTTATTAATTGCGCGTCGGAGTCTATTGGATGTATCTCAAATGATAGTTTGAACTACCGGTTAAGAAAAAAATTAATGTTTGTCGTGATTCTCTGGTCAGTCAAATGTGTCTCAAACGGTAGTTTGAATTATTGTGTATGCATACTAACCAATTTGTAATTATTGTTTTCTTCAAAGAAAAGTTAACTTAAAAAAAGGGGGGGAAAAGTAGATTATAAACAACGCAAGAAGCGTGTGTTGTTATTAATTGTGCGTCAGAGTCTATTGGATGTATCTCAAATGATAGTTTGAATTACTAGTTAAGAAAAAAAATTAATGTTTGTCGTGATTCTCTGGTCAGTCAAATGTGTCTCAAACGGTAGTTTGAATTATTGTGTTGAAAAAAGAAAAAAATTAATGGCTGTTGTTATTATCTAGATGTAGATGTGTTAAAAAAAATTGCTAGCTCTGTATTATCTACTATTTTCTTAACTTAAAAGCAAAACCTTAAAATTATTATTCATGATATAGTAAATACTGTTCATATTACAATATAGTTCACAATATTAAAATTAATGTTCTTGCTACAGTACATTATAATCCATAGACTTAGTGTTCCTGATGTATTGAATTTTTTCTTGAGAGCACTGATCATACTCCAATGAAATCATGCTATAGTATTTTTGGCACTTTATCAACTATTCAACTTGAAGGAAATTCTTTTGTTCTACATTTTTTTTGAAAAAACTGTTCATATATTCTTCTTTTTTTCTTCTCGAAGATAACGATTTTAATCTCTGTGAGATATTTCACTAATATAAATATTTTCTGGTTCTATTAAAAAATTGATAAAACTTGCTAAGTAGTATATTATTTTGTCAACTAGTGGGAGATTCACTCTATAACTAATAGTAAAAAAATTTATCGCCAAAGTTTTTATAAATAGTTATATATAAAACTATATTATCAATTTAGCGACATATATACCTCAGTAAATAATAGCCGTAGCAATGCGCGGGCTTAATACTAGTGCTAGTAATATAATGGCGGTGTGATTAATTTGTTGAAAAATCTAAATAGTAAGTTTATAGTCGAAAATTTATGCTGGAAATAACATAATTAATACACAATGCACGATTTTATAACCGTGATCCATCTCTTTTGTCGCACTTATAAGCCGAAACATGAAAATTTAAAATAAGCAGTAGTGATTATATGTTAGTTATTTACGGATATTCAAGATAACTTAAATATTTAATAGATTACACATGATATTATTTTTTAAAGAAAACATACGGCAATAATAATAATAAAAAGAATCGAAGCATATATAAAGCTACTACGTACTTTTTAGATTCTGAGATTTTATCTCAAGAAATCTTCACGAGGGACGTACCGTATCCCTGGCAAAGATTTTAAGATCATACATTCTCTAAATTTTTGTTTCCAAATACACTTATACTTTGAACCAGATAAACACGTGTCGACTAAAGGACGAGCCTTCAAGAGCAAAGTGGTGCAATGCGCGCCGCAGCGGATCCTACCAATTCTTCCTTTTACCGCTATCTTTCGTTTTCCTCCGTAAAAGACAGTTTATGCTGGGGCGTGACCAATCATGTGACTCCCTTCACCAGCGGCAAACCCAAAAGCGGGGTCCTACCCGCCCCCCAAATAATCACCCTCTCACTGATATCTGGGACCCACAATGTGCGACCATTGGCCCCACATCAGGAGAACTCACCCACACTCCCACCTGACTCTGTTGCGTCCCCACTTTCTTTGGGCCCACGTCCAATGGGTGAGAATTACGGGTGTCGAGGGGAGCACCTGTCGTTTTCTGCATCGTTTCCGGTTTAAATGGGGGGCAGAGGGGACCGGAGGATTTCGGCTGCGATTGCTCGTGGCACCTTCTCTCTAAAATAGCGTGCTTTTTCTTTACTCGCTACCTACTACTTCTTCAGTCCCTCTCTAGCTTTTTCTGAGAGGGAGAAAGAGAGCTCTTGGGCGGTTTTGAGGAGCTAGGAAGCGGTTTTCATCTCTTGGCTCGTGGTATTCGCCGAGGTGTAGCGGTTTTCTCGATCCCTTTGTGCTTTGCCTTTGATCTGCTAGGGTTAGGGCTTTAGATCCGAGGGATTTTGCGAAAATTTAAAGATCGGTCGCTTTTTGTTCAGTTTGCTGCTTGATCTTGGCTGATGTTTGTGTTTTTTGGGGATTTTGTTGCTAGAAATTGTGTTTTTTTATGTTACATTTGTCGATTTTGAGACGATCGTGGCTAACGATGCATAACGGCAGAATTTTTTGTTTTCCCCTCTTTATTTTAGTTTTTTTTAACAATAGACGTGTTTGAGTTTTTGAACGGCTTTTAGGGTTTCTTTGTATTTGAAAGAGCGGAGAGCCAAAGGGACGATCTTTTACCCTGTTTACTCTCTTTTTGTGTTTCTGTTATGATTTGGTATGAATCTGTGTGTTTTTACTTACCTTTAATGCGAGTTGGGCTTCTGTAGTTCATTCAAGAACAGGCTTCTCTAAGTTAACTATTTATTTATTTATTTCTGTCTCTTTAGGAAGCAATTTGTTTAGTTTTGAGCTTTGAAAACGCTTCATGGTTACTCTAGTGTGCTATTAATGCCCTGTAATGTATTGTTGTATTTCATGTAATCTTTTTGTGCGTGAAAGTGTTAAGTGCATTTTTTTCGTATACTGTGTTGGTCCTTTTGGCATTAATTCTGCATTAATATGTAGAACCCTATATTCTCTTCTTCCGTTTCCTGTTGGAGCCTCGTTTTTGGTCTGAACAAGGGAGCTGTTTTGATATTATAATTAAGTTCTTCCTTCATTAAAACGCTTCATGATTACTCTAGTGTGCTATTAATGCCCTGTAACGTATTGTTGTATTTCATGTAATCTTTTTGTGCGTGAAAGTATTAAGTGCATTTTTTCGTGTACTGTGTATTTGGTTACTGTGTTGGTCCTTTTGGCATTAATTCTGCATTAACATATAGAACCCTGTATTCTCTTCTTCGGTTTCCTGTTGAAGCCTCGTTTTTGGTCTGAACAAGTGAGCTGTTTTGATATTATAATTAAGTTCTTCCTTCTTTTTTTCCTTGGGTTTAAGTAAATTTATAAGATCATAATTGTGTCAAATACCATCGTTTATCTATTTTGGATTTCTTCACGTTGGAAACTTTTGTGCGAAATAGTTATCCACTAAACTTTGTAAAAGTTTCTCTTACTAAGCAACAGTTGCATTCTTCAACCTTTTTTAATAATGATGTATTTGATTAACCCTTCATGATTTTTGGGATGCCTTTCTTAACATTCCAGCATTACTTTATCTAGATTTATATAGGTGTATCTATAAGTTTGTTGATATGTTTGTCCTTTCAGGCATCATATATGCTAGTCCTATATATACTCCGGAGTCCATGTATACACCTTCTAGTCAATGTTTGATATTAATACACGACCAATACTTTCTTAGGAGCAATGACAATGTTGCTACTTAAGATATATTGGGAAAATGTATGCAAGCGTTGGTATTCCTGGCACCGGTTTTGTTGGCTTTAGGTTACAAACCAAAACTCCTTTTTTGTTCCCATTTCTTGTCTGGTGCTGTGAAATCAAATAGATTAAACATACATTTTCATGTCCTGACTTTGTGCTGAAGATGGCTTTTCACTGGATTGACAAGTAATGAGGTTGTTCCCATAATTATAGTGCGCATTTGATTTACCTAGAAATTTTGGTTATGTAGGTATTAATATAACTTTTTTAAGTATCCATGTGTTGGGCATTAAGTTACTTCTTTTTATATCTCCTCATCATGTCAAGTACTTACACGTACTACTGTTTCCTGTTTTTCCTCAGTGGACGACGATATGGTGAGGAAAAAGAGAAGTGACCTACCTGGTGCTGGTGAGACATCGGAACCACAAGGACCACAAGGACAAACTGGCGGGCAAGGTGGATATCAGCGTCCTCCTGAAAGAGCCCCATTTCCTCAACAGCAAGGAGGTGGTGGCAGGGGACGAGGTTGGGCTCCTCAATCTCAACAACAGCCGCAGTATGGAGGTCGAGGTGGAGGGTACTATCAGGGTCGTGGTCGTGTACTGTGTATTTGGTTACTGTGTTGGTCCTTTTGGCATTAATTCTGCATTAACATATAGAACCCTGTATTCTCTTCTTCGGTTTCCTGTTGAAGCCTCGTTTTTGGTCTGAACAAGTGAGCTGTTTTGATATTATAATTAAGTTCTTCCTTCTTTTTTTCCTTGGGTTTAAGTAAATTTATAAGATCATAATTGTGTCAAATACCATCGTTTATCTATTTTGGATTTCTTCACGTTGGAAACTTTTGTGCGAAATAGTTATCCACTAAACTTTGTAAAAGTTTCTCTTACTAAGCAACAGTTGCATTCTTCAACCTTTTTTAATAATGATGTATTTGATTAACCCTTCATGATTTTTGGGATGCCTTTCTTAACATTCCAGCATTACTTTATCTAGATTTATATAGGTGTATCTATAAGTTTGTTGATATGTTTGTCCTTTCAGGCATCATATATGCTAGTCCTATATATACTCCGGAGTCCATGTATACACCTTCTAGTCAATGTTTGATATTAATACACGACCAATACTTTCTTAGGAGCAATGACAATGTTGCTACTTAAGATATATTGGGAAAATGTATGCAAGCGTTGGTATTCCTGGCACCGGTTTTGTTGGCTTTAGGTTACAAACCAAAACTCCTTTTTTGTTCCCATTTCTTGTCTGGTGCTGTGAAATCAAATAGATTAAACATACATTTTCATGTCCTGACTTTGTGCTGAAGATGGCTTTTCACTGGATTGACAAGTAATGAGGTTGTTCCCATAATTATAGTGCGCATTTGATTTACCTAGAAATTTTGGTTATGTAGGTATTAATATAACTTTTTTAAGTATCCATGTGTTGGGCATTAAGTTACTTCTTTTTATATCTCCTCATCATGTCAAGTACTTACACGTACTACTGTTTCCTGTTTTTCCTCAGTGGACGACGATATGGTGAGGAAAAAGAGAAGTGACCTACCTGGTGCTGGTGAGACATCGGAACCACAAGGACCACAAGGACAAACTGGCGGGCAAGGTGGATATCAGCGTCCTCCTGAAAGAGCCCCATTTCCTCAACAGCAAGGAGGTGGTGGCAGGGGACGAGGTTGGGCTCCTCAATCTCAACAACAGCCGCAGTATGGAGGTCGAGGTGGAGGGTACTCTCATGGTCGTGGTGGTGGCCCCCAACCTCGTGAGGGGATGAACCCACAGTACCAGGGAGCCCCACGTGCTGAATACCAGGGCCGTGGAGCGCAACAGTATCCAGAATACCAAGGCCGTGGAGGGCCCCAGCATCAAGAATACCAAGGACGTGGAGGGCAACAACCAAGAGGTGGTATGCCACCACAGCAGTTTTACAGTGGGCACAGGGGTGGCTCTAGCATGGGTGGGGGGCGTGGGGCTGGCTTCCCTGCTCCAGGTCCATTGAGGTCGCCAGCACCCGAGCTGCACCAAGCAACTGAGGCTCCACCTTACCAGGCTACCCAGCAAGCTTCATCACAACCTAGTTTGCCTTCAAGAACCCATGAGATGGCTGTTTCTGAGGTAACACAGCAGGTTCAACAGCTTTCTGTTCAAACTGAAGTTTCAACTAGCCAGTCTATTCAGCCTGTTGCATCTAGCAAATCTATGAGATTCCCGTTGCGTCCAGGCAAGGGTAGCTTTGGTGCTAGGTGCGTGGTGAAGGCAAACCACTTCTTTGCTGAACTCCCTGATAAAGACCTTCACCAATATGATGTGAGTTTTTTATATCTTAAAACATTTTTAGTAGCTCATAGTGTATTTTTAAACATTTACTTTTAGTATAATTGGTATCAAGTTGTATGGGGAGGCCTTGTTTAACTTTTGGATGTGTATTATATCCCATCAGGTCTCAATTACACCTGAAGTTACTTCAAGAGGGGTGAACCGAGCAGTTATGGAAGAGCTGGTAAGGCTATACCGCGAGACCCATTTAGGAGGCCGTCTTCCAGCGTATGATGGAAGGAAAAGCCTATATACTGCTGGGCCACTACCTTTTCCCTCCAAAGAGTTTCAAGTTACACTTACTGATGAAGATGATGGTTCAGGGACTGAGAGGTAATTTTTTTAAGGGAGCAATACCTTGTACTGCTGTCCATGCCTCTCTTTTGGTAGCTTGCTAGAAAAATCTTTAATTCATTTCTTATCAGCAGGAGACAGAGAGCTTTCAGAATTGTAATAAAATTTGCTTCTCGTGCTGATCTTCATCATTTGGAGATGTTTTTGGCTGGAAGGCAGGCGGATGCTCCTCAAGAAGCTCTTCAAGTTCTTGACATTGTTCTACGTGAATTGCCGACTGCTAGGTAATTATCATGTACCTACTACTCTTCAGCTATTTTCTTTTGTTTAGTCCAAAAGATAGTGATTTTTTTTGTACTGTGATGGTTGCGTAGGTATTGTCCTGTTGGTCGGTCTTTCTATTCACCTGATCTTGGAAGGCGGCAGCAACTTGGTGAAGGGCTCGAGAGTTGGCGGGGTTTTTACCAGAGCATTCGCCCAACACAGATGGGCCTTTCCCTGAATATCGGTAATAACATCAGATATCCAACTATTCACGTACTTTTGAATAAAATCTATTTTTAGTTAAAATTTTCTAGTAAAGAATAATAACCTGAGAAGCAAACGACATGATGGAAATAAAGCAGGCATCTTTTATATGGGAAAACTATCGCGCGTGCAATGTTAAAACTTTAAAGTGATTCCTTTGCTAATGAATATTATTTTTTCTAATGAAAGAATTGCCTTGTACATAATGTTTTAGCCAGTTAACTTAGATTGCTATGTACTTACAGTTTCACATCACTTTCTTACTTTAAACCTTTTCCTTTATTTTATGTAAATAGCTATATGATTATCAAGCTTGGTGATTCTTATTCTCACTGATTTGATTGAGCATTCACTTAGTAGTGGTATTGCTTATGATATTTCTTGCAAATGGGAGATGTTCTTGCAAATACATGTTTCTGTGTATTCTTTTCCTTCTGGCATATATATGCTTGACTAGAAAAAAACCTTCTTTCTCTTGCAGATATGTCATCAACTGCTTTCATTGAGCCACTTCCAGTTATTGATTTTGTTACTCAACTCTTGAACCGTGACGTGTCGAGGCCATTGTCTGATTCAGACCGCGTTAAGGTCTATTTTCGACATCTTACTTTAGATTAATTAACTTCATTTAAAAAATGCTTTTCATAACTATTGGTCTTTTTTTCACACCTTTTTAGTAGGTTAATTTTAGTAAAGATTTGCATGGACTATCACATTTTTCTATCCAGCAATTCCAATTTCAAGATTCCTGTTCTTTTTATCCAACTAAAACTATGGCCAAGATTAGTGGTTATTTTTCAGTGAATTTTATGGTACTTGTTTGATCAATATAAACATGGTGCTTACCTCATAGTTTTAATCCACAATATCATTTTCTTCTCTGCTGTATGTTTTATGTGCAGATTAAGAGAGCACTTAGGGGCATAAAGGTTGAGGTTACTCATCGCGGAAACATGCGAAGAAAGTACCGCATATCTGGTTTAACCTCACAGTCCACTAGAGAATTGACGTATGTATCTTTCCATCGTAATACCTACTGTTCTTTTAAGCACTTAATGCAGACATTAGTTACCTATTTCTGATACGGTTCTTTCATAATTTGATTTTCTAATATAAATGAATATGGATCCAACAGATTCCCAGTAGATGAAAGAGGAACAATGAAGTCCGTTGTGCAATATTTCCAAGAGACATATGGTTTTACCATCCAACACACAAATTGGCCTTGCTTGCAAGTTGGCAATCAGCAGAGACCAAATTATCTGCCTATGGAGGTTAGTGTGTTAGTAATTTGTCTTTTTAATTTGTTTTATGTGTTTTAAGAATACACTATATACTTGTAAGATATGGAGACACGCATGCTTGATTTAGGTGCACTTGTAATGCATGTTCTCAATGGAGAACCTTCTTCATTAATCATCTTGGCAATTTTCCTGTAATGCTGATTTCAGGTGTGCAAAATCGTGGAAGGTCAAAGGTATTCTAAGAGGTTGAATGAAAGGCAGATAACTGCTCTTCTCAAGGTCACTTGCCAGCGTCCTCGAGATCGTGAGCTTGACATTGTTGAGGTGAGGTACAATTGCTGAAGGTCCTTGTTGATCTAGAAATATTTATGCTACTTTTTTTAATTAATGACTCAAATATCATAAATGTAGGAAATTCCAATTTTGAAATTATGGCCATGTAATTGTCACCAGCATCCTCTATATGTGGAGCTCAATTATTACGGAGATGAAGATTACATGTGCTGAATATTTTCTTATTATGACATTATATTATATATATGTTTCATGTGCACCAGAAGGTTAAATTTCAGTATCAATCTAACATGTTCTCTTTATTAATACTATGTTATTTAATTATGCTTCTATCTGGTTCGTGGTTTGTACATGATTATGCTGCTGTTCTCTATGTGTTTATGTTATCATGTTGCCTCCCATATTTAAAACAGTCTTCATTTAGTTGAATGTTTTAGATATTATTTATGGAGGATGGCCGATGACTTTGAGCAGATGCTTGTCGTAAAATTTAAATTTCCATTTAAACTTAATTTGATTTAGATCTGTTTCCTTGGTTGGTCAGTGTAACAACATGCTACCTATAAACCTGTTTGAGTGGATTGACATCTTCATCTTTTACCCCCCTCCAGACTGCTTGTCACAAATGCATACCATGAGGATCCTTATGTGCACAGAAGTTTGGAACTAAAATCAGTGATAAACTTGCATCAGTTGAGGCATGGAATTTTGCCTGCGCAGGAGTTTATTTTGTCATTCTGCCTCCACTTGTTTAAAACAGCCTTCATTTTGGTTAGATATTATCTACGGATCATGGCGGATATCTTTGAGCAGATGCTTGTCATAAAATTTAAACTGCCATTTAAACTTAATTTGATTTAGATCTATTCCCTTGGGTTGGTCAGTGATTAGCAATGTGTTACCTATAAACCTATTTGAATGGATTGACATCTTCATCCTTTTCCCCTCCAGACTGTCCGTCACAATGCATACCACGAGGATCCTTACGCACAGGAGTTTGGAATTAAAATTAGTGATAAACTTGCATCAGTTGAGGCACGAATTTTGCCTGCACCATGGGTAAGTAAAATTTAAATTATGTCAATCTATCATGGTAATGGCAATCTTGCTTCTTGCTTCTTTTTACTAAATCATTGTTTTCCAATTCTTTTCATTGCACAGCTTAAATACCATGATACTGGAAGGGAGAAAGACTGCTTACCGAGAGTAGGCCAATGGAATATGATGAATAAGGTACAACTGTTATGTTCTTTCTAGGGGTTGTGATATTTAACACTGAATGTGTTTTTAGGTATGTTACTGCATAGGGTTTGATTCTGTTTTGGATTAAATTTGACATATAATCTAGTTTTTCCATTATATAGGGTTTTTTTTTCCAATTTGACCTTACCTTAGGTATAGGTACTGCACTAAACCCATTATGAATATTTAAGATACTTGTAGCGAAATAATCCAACTCCGAAGTTCATTTAATTAGGTAGGTTTTGATTTTATTGAGTAGGGTTTGATTTTATTTTGGATTAAATTCGAGATATGATCTAGCTTTACCTTTAGGTCCATTACACAGGTGTGTTTTTCTCCATTTGACCTTACCTTAGGTATAGGTACTGCAGTAAACCCATTGCCATTGCAAAATGAATATTTAAAATACTTGTAGCGAAATAAGCCAACTTCCGAGGTTCATTTTATTAGGGTTTGATTTTATTGAGTAGGGTCTGATTTTATTTTCGATTACATTCGAGATATGATCTAGCTACACCTTCACATAGGTGTGTTTTTCCCATTTGACCTTACCTTAGGTATAGTAACTGCACTCAACCCATTGCCATCGCAAAATGAAGATCCAAAAATATTTGCAGCAAAATAATCCAACATCCAATTTCTATTTATTAGTTCAAAACACCCGTATCTGAATGGTATTTGCATCAGTTTTCACTTACTTTTTCCAATACAGAAAATGGTGAATGGTGGGAGAGTTAATAGCTGGATGTGCATTAATTTTGCACGGAATGTTCAAGAAAGCGTTGCTCGTGGATTTTGCCATGAACTAGCACAGATGTGCCAAATTTCTGGGATGGTAATTGCACTTGGATTCTCCTATTCAATAAAAAAAGTGCAATGGTATATTATCTTTTACATTACATATATCATGTTAGTAGGTGAAGCCAAATTAAGTAATTTGAATTTGATGCAGCAATTTTCTTTGGAGCCCGTGCTCCCACCATTAACTGCTCGGCCTGATCAAGTTGAACGAGCTTTAAAAGCACGCTATCATGATGCAATGGGCATATTGCGACCTCAGAACAAAGAACTGGATCTGCTTGTTGTGATATTGCCTGATAATAATGGCTCTCTTTACGGTATATCTTATTTTACCTTCATTTTTCAAATTTGCCATATTTTATGCACTTTTGTACTATTACCTGTTCCATGCGGCCATTCTATCATTGTTGTGAAACTTAGGTCGCTTATAGTGGCTTTTATTTGTTTGGTGTCATCATTGTATGATTATTGGAAAACACTTCTAATCTATAACTGTGCTTTATGACAGGGGATCTAAAACGTATTTGTGAAACTGACCTTGGATTAGTCTCTCAATGCTGTCTAACGAAGCATGTATTTAGGATGAGTAAGCAGTATCTTGCAAATGTTGCTCTGAAGATAAACGTAAAGGTATGTTGTATGCATTTTGTTCCGTTCTTTCTCCAACTATATTGCTGCACTTTCTAATATGTATTTTCCATGTTAAAAGGTCGGTGGTAGAAACACGGTTCTTGTGGATGCTATTTCTAGGCGCATACCTCTGGTTAGCGAAAGACCTACGATTATTTTTGGTGCAGATGTCACACATCCTCATCCTGGAGAAGACTCTAGCCCCTCCATTGCAGCGGTAAGATACAGAACACAAAATTTAAGGCTAGTTTCTTATGTTAAGATATATTTTTGTTGGAAATTCAGTACAATTACTTTTTCACACCTTCAGGTTGTTGCCTCTCAAGACTGGCCAGAGATCACAAAGTATGCAGGATTGGTTTGTGCTCAGGCACATCGCCAGGAGTTGATTCAGGATCTGTTTAAAATTTGGCAAGATCCTCAGAGAGGGTCTGTCTCTGGTGGAATGATAAAGTATGTATAACCCTTCTTTTGTTCTGCACCAATTTTTCTGTGTTGGGGTTGGTCAATTTATGAATGTAGTTCCTTCAAATATTCCAAGGAACTTACCCTGCTCTCAATACTATCAGGGAACTACTTATTTCCTTCAAGAAAGCAACTGGGCAGAAGCCTCAAAGAATTATATTTTACAGGTAAATTGGTTAAGATATGAACTTGTCACTTGTCATCTCGGCAAAATACTGATTCTAATCTACTACTTCTATTTCAGGGATGGGGTTAGCGAGGGACAATTCTATCAAGTCTTACTGTATGAACTTGATGCTATAAGAAAGGTACCGTCTGCCTATCACCATTTTGCGTAGGTAATTCTAGTAATTCTAATGATATAATATTTTCCTAGCTGAAGCTAATACTTATGTGACAAAACATTTTAAGAAAGGTTCTGTCTGCTTATCACCATTTTGCGTAGGTAATTCTAATGATATAATATTTCCCTAGCTGAAGCTAATGCTTATGTGACAAAACATTTTTTTCCAGGCATGTGCATCTCTGGAGCCTAATTATCAGCCGCCAGTGACTTTTGTGGTGGTTCAGAAACGCCACCACACTAGGCTGTTTGCAGAAAACCATGCAAATCAGCATTCAGTCGATAGGAGTGGAAACATTTTGCCAGGTTAGGTTCTTACGTCTGATTCTTTAGTCAAAATTTTATAAAAGTACCTGCATACATATGATGATTTATATCAGGGTAGAGGATTAAGTTCTTGAGTGCAAATTTTATAAGAACACCTGCATACAGTATGGGAATTTGAACCATTCTATTTATGGTGTTTCAGACCACCACAATCCTTTAGGGCGAGGTTCTGAAGATTTGTATTCCTGATTATTGCCTTAGTAAATAATTTCTTTTCATTTGTACTTCTTTTAATATCTTTTGAAATTTGCAGGCACTGTTGTTGATTCCAAAATCTGTCATCCGACTGAATTTGACTTTTACCTATGTAGTCATGCTGGTATCCAGGTAAAAGTCCTTTTGCTTTGTTCATCAATGTTCATAAAGTTTTACTTGTTGCCATTCATAGTTAATAAAATTTATCTTTTACTAATAGGGCACAAGCCGTCCTGCGCATTATCATGTATTGTGGGATGAAAACAAGTTCACTGCAGATGGTTTGCAATCACTTACAAACAACTTATGCTACACGTAATGGGATAAAATCCTCCTCCTGACTGTTTAAATATCCAATATTCATCTTTTTCTTTTTCTTAAAACTAATTATTGGTTGTTGATTTTTTTTCTTTTCCAGATATGCAAGGTGCACAAGATCTGTATCTATTGGTAAGTTCCTTTCATACATTCTGTTCTTATTAGTTGATTTTAGGGTAAGCAGTATTTTGCTCAAAACCCTCCCTAAATTTGATAATTCAGAGAAAACCCCTGAACCTGTGTAGTTGTCTTACTTAAGTACTATGACTAACAGCATTTAGTTTAAGTTGTTACTTGCTTCACTTGAGATGTGATTTGGACAATTTTGTTATGTAATTTAAAAAAAAGAGCTTTTCCAGGTTAGGGTAAATAGAAAGTAAGAGTGGTAATTTAGACATTTTATTCTACTGGTTAACGCTGTCTGATTGTTTGGGGGTTTCATGTAGTTTTTGAAAAGTTTAGGGTGTTTATTTCTGTGATTTTGGGTAAAAGACCCCAAAGTTCACGTATGTTTTGTGAAATTTACCCGCGATTTTATGTGAACCTGAATTCATTGCTCACACTTATTCTCCTTCTGACAGTGCCACCTGCATATTATGCTCATCTTGCTGCTTTCCGAGCTCGTTTCTACATGGAGCCTGAAACATCCGACAGTGATTCCATGGCAACTCCAGCAGCAGGAGGCCGTGGCCCGCC
>NC_033794.1:20265112-20321455 GCF_001876935.1 Asparagus officinalis | reverse complement strand
CACTTCAGCAGCAACAACGGCCCACACGGGTCCCAGGGGCCGGTAGTATTAGGCCTCTTCCAGCACTGAAAGACAATGTCAAGAAGGTTATGTTCTACTGCTGAGCCCTGCGAACGTCTGATGGCTGCTATTCTCCTGTTTGGTTGTTGGTTTGTTCATCTTTTGGATGTTTACGAGCCTAGTTATGACTTACTTTCTGTTTGACTACCAAAACAGTATATGTTATTTCTGTACCTCTATGTTACGATAAAGCGGTGAAGTTGGTATATTTATGGATTATAATCTTTTTGCTTTCAACTAATGTGTTTGAGATGTGGGGTTCAGATGCTGGCAACTTTGGTATAGAAGCAGTTTGTTATGATCCTGATAGTAGTTTGGTTTCAGAAATTTAACTGAACGTTATAAATACTTATATGTCAACAAGCTCTGAGCTGAATGCCTTTTTGATGATGCATGACAGGGAGAAGGCATGATTGATTTCAATAGCTTTTGCATACCTTTTTTATGATGAAGAGGAAAAGAGCATGATCGATTTCTCTAATGATCGATTTCTCTAACTTTTGCACGTGATTTTATGGAGGATAATCGGGGCAAAAAAACGTGATTGATTTCTGTGTATTACTTTCGATTACCATAGTGAGTCTTCTGTGGTGTTTTCTTTGTGTCATGTTTGAATACCACTATGAGTTTCTGTGGTGTTTTATATAGGTGTTGGATATTATACACCCTCCAAAACTTTTTGAAAGTAAGGGTTGTTTTTGGTTAGAGAATGTTTTAACTTTTGGCAAAAACATAAGGAAAAATAAAATAAAATATCATGGTATTTAAAGGCTGCCTTTATTTTTGCATTCTCGTTCCATAATTATGTAGGAATTGCAATGATGAAACTTTTAGTACTCATGGGAATTTTGTACCTTCCTTATTGTGCACCTGCCTTCTTTAGCTGCATGCATCTGATATCGTAATTTTGGTGTGAACCTATTGGGGCCGGATTCGTCCTATCGACAACCTGTCAAATGAACCCTCTTGCGGAACGTGCCCTCCGGATCTTGTGTTGAAAGTAGGTAAGAAGAAATCACAGCAAATAAAAGAAAACTTTGCAACGAAAAAAATAGAAGAGAGAACGCCAAAATTTTAACGAGGTTCAGCAACTTGTCTACGTCCTCGGGAGCCACACAAAAAAATTTCTTTGAATATTAAAGAAGATTACAAAGCTTGCAAGAGATGATATCAAACTCCTTGAGATCACTCAAAAAGAACTCTCTTTTTATTTCTCAAGACGCGAGATTTTTCTCTGAAAAATCGCCGCTCAAGGCGTTGCAAAAAATCGCCGCCAAAAACGCTCTGGAGATCGCTCTGGAAACTCATGTTTAAGTGGTGGCCAGGGTTTCCTATTTATAGGGAAACCCTAGGTCAAAACAGATTAGGAATCTGTTTTCTGCCGGCCAGGGTTCCCTATTTATAGGGAAACCCTAGGTCAAAACAGATTAGGAATATGTTTTCTACGAGTTCGCCTGACTGCGAAGCTTGCCTGTATGACTTATGTTCGCCTGAACATAGTCAAGCTCGCCTGAACTGCTTCGTATGCACTTGGAGCTTGCCTGAACCTCCAAAGTTCGCCTGATCTTCCAAGCTCGCCTGAACTTCCAAAGCTCGCCTGAACTGCACGTTCGCCTGAACTCAGCTTCGAGCTTCGTCTGAACTTCCAAGTTTGCCTGAACTCTCAAGTTCGCCTAATTTATTAACTTAGAGAAACTATTACTTTGCATGCTTATTCTAACGTTTGGGTCTACACCCAAAACCAACAGAACCTTAGGCCGTCTATTTTCGCCTTATTTACTATCAAAATTTTGTCCAAGTCTTACAAGTTTTTTTGTGACTGCCATAATGCAAGGCTTACATACTTTTGACATTTGTTAGTTTGATTTCCTGTTATTACTTTAATAGTTTTTGCTCAATTGTGTCTCTAAAATTTAGTATTGCGATTATTTATTTTCTTTGATATTTGTTTAAATGAGCTACACCCAATTTAAATTTTTATTTTGATAATTGAATTGATAGAAAATAAATGTAATTCGAAGCCAATGTAGATTATCATCTTATTTGAACCGACATGAAATCAAGATTGACTTTAGAAAGTATAGTGTTGAAAAAGTAAAAAAATACTTGAAAAAATAGTGTTACAAAAGAAAGACGAATAATTAAATCTAATAAGAGAAGATAATTGGTTAGAAGTGTGCTAAAATGACACAAAAGAAAATATGGAGTTTGTTCCTAATTTTTATTAGATTAAAAAAAATCATAAATTAAATATTAACTCTAACTCTAGTACACTATTATATGATGAAAGCATCCACATAGATATATAAAAGTACTAAAACAAGCTAATGGAAATCCCTTCTAAAGATTCCTAATTTACTTAAAAAATAAAATATTCCATAAAATATCTAGAAAATGGTGTCTTTCATTCCTTCTGTTTCATTTTTTTAGCCGACATCAATCTTTTTCAACCTTTATCTTTTTTGATAAAATTAGACTACATTTAGATGTTGAAAAAGGATAGTGAACCCTAAATTATAAGTTAAATTTATATATCTTGATGAAAGAATATCAAACTACTTTTTCCTTTGTTAAGTTTTGAAATTTTAGTCTTGTTTTGTGATTTTGGATTTTTGATGTGTGTTTTTCAAATTTTAAAAGTTTGAGATTGTTTTTTTAAAATTTTAAAATTTAAGTTGGGTGCTTGTAAATTTCATGTTTCATGTGTTAGTAGTAACTTTTTGCAACTCTGGAAATTGTGAGGGTGTTTTTACAATTATTAAAACTTTAGATTATTTTTTGTAAAATTCAAACTTTCAATGGTCTGCAAATATTTTCTGGATCCGATATGTATTAGTTATAAGTTTTGAAATTTCATGATTTTTTTGTGATTTTTAACTTTTGAAGGATTTATTTATAATTTTTATTACTTTGAGGTTATTTTTTGTAAATTTTAAAGTTTTAGGTGCCTGATGGTACTCCTTTGAATTCATTTTTATTGTTTGTAAGTTTTGAAATTTTATAATTTCAAGGAGCTTTTTTATTATTTGAACTTTTGATGGTGTTTGTACAATTTTTAAAATGTTTATGGTGTTAATTGTAGATTCTAAACTCTTCAAAGGTTGCTGATAAATTTTAAATTTCATGTTCATTATTTAAAGTTTTGAAATGGCAGAATGTTTTGCGTAAATTTAAACTTTTGAGGGTATTTTGTGTATTTTTTTAAATATTTTGGGTTATTTTGTAATATTTCATATATTATAGCATATTAGTTCTTTACCTTAACAAACTAATACCGTAGTGTTGTTTCATGTATTTCATTAATCTTAATTTTTTTAATTATTGAGTTGTAGATAGTTCAAATGGGATTAGAATAAGATATAATTATGATTATGATAGATCTAAATAAAATATTCAAAATAGTGAAGGGTAATATTGACCACGAAAAGTTTTTCCCAAGCTCGTATTTTTAAAGAGAACTATTTCTTGTGCACGTGTAATAGCACGTGGTTAAATATCAAAATTATTTATTATTTTTATTTATCTTCTTACTATAAAATAAGTCGAATTTTGAGCTAAAATCTATAAATATGGTTAGTACATTTCCCATAATTTTTATTCAAACATTTAAAAAAATTATGAAATAGATTTGTGAGTAAAACTAGGATCAATATAATTTTATATACTTGCATACAGGATCAATATAATTTTATATACTTGCATACACAACAATTATTTTTTTAAAATTATATCAAGCTTCATGTAACATATTTGTTTATCGGATCAAATCATCGATCTCTAATTTGTTTATCTTAGTCATTAAATGTAGTGTTAAGTTTGAAAAAATAGAATAATATATTGTTGATGTGTTAATAAAAATATAACTAAATACTTGATATTAAGATGGTTTGTATAAGCTCATGACAGAGCACATACTTTCACAAGACTACAAGACATCTTAATTATTGATTGACTTAAATAAAAAAAATACCAAAGATTAATGATAACTCTAGTATAATTTTATATGACAAAATCATTCACATAAGCGTATTAAAAATTTTGCATGAAAATCACTTTTAAAGTTCCTAATTTTACTCAAAACATTAAGTTTTATAAAATATTTAAAAAAATATTATCCTTTATTGCTTCTTTTTTCATATTTGGTTGAGCTCATATCAATTTTTCTCCACCTTTATCTTTTTCCTAAGAAAATTTACTGTAGTGTATCCATTGTCTACATTAATTGTGATATTAGGTTGGTATATAATAGAGAGCAAAAGACAAGGCAAGTGTCTAAAAATATATTAGGATATACTTTGATCAATCAAATTATATTATTACTCATAACTGATATGCATCAGAGACAAAATGTGTTGACAATCTTAAACTAAAGAACAGACTGTATGGTCCCTCTAACATAACTTTTTTAATGCAAGCAACCTTCAAGATTAATTTTAAAAATCTCTTAGAGCTAGCAATAAACAACTGACAATTTTGCAGTGGAAGCTAGGGGAACGTAGTACATTCTTAAGAATTATTAGTTTTTTCTTAATTTGTTAATAATGATAGGATCTCATTATTAAATAACTACAAAGTCTAGTACATTATTATTTTTATTGTATGTTAAAGGCGGGCGGCGGAACCAGGTGAGTCCTCGTTACAATTAATGTTATATAATTTAAGTACAAAGGAAAAAAAAGAGTTGATCAATAGCATAGTTGGTGAGAGAAAAACTTTAGAAGCTTAATTTGGATATGTGGATATATTATAGATGGAGATGGAGAAGAGTGGTTTTGAAAATAGTGGGTGTGTGGGAGTAATTAATATGATTTTTATTTGTGTGATTTTCTTTATTCATTTTCAAGATATCTGTGGTCCTGTGGATATCTATAGGTATAGCATTGCTATTCTCTTTTGGTTTTGTGGAAGAGTTTGGGTGTAAAAAAAAGTATAAGTTATCTAATCGGTTAAAGTAGGATCATATAAGTTAAGCCTATACATAAAATTTATTTTAACCAACACATATATGTAAATATTATAATTGGTATTGAGATCTAAGATACGTGTAAAATTCTCTTTTATTCAAATAGTATCTATTTAAATAATAATAGTATAATTAAACTTTGTGATCTGAAAAAAAGATCAAATATACAATACAATTAATTGCTTTAAAATAATATAATCTAATCTAATAAGAAGAAAATAGATAAAAATGTTGTAAAAATTGTTACAATTTTATAATTCATAAATTTTAAACAATCTAATCTAATAAGAAGAAAATAATAAAGGCATATACCTGTTGAAAGAGATGAAAGTGGTATAAAAATTATTATAATTTCTAATCTGAAAAAAATCAAACATACAATATAATTAATTACTTTAAAATAATCTAATCTAACCTTATAAAAAGAAAATAGATAAAAGTGTTATGAAAATTATTGCTATTTCTTAATATGGAAAAAATTAAATATACAATATAATTAATTTCTTTAAAAAAATCTAATGTAATCTAATAAGAATAAAATAACAAATGCACATACCTATAGAAGGAGATGAAAGTACTATGAAAATTGTTGTAATATCTTGGTTTATATATATTAGTACGTAATGTTACATGTGAGAGGATAACAATTATAAATAGAGTTTTATTTAAATAATAATAGTATAATTAAACTTTAAAACTAATTATATAGTACCGTGAACTACTTGAATTTTAGTCGGTGAGAGATCACCACGTTGTGTCCTCAGGTCGCAACTGTTTGTTTTAATTTTCATTTTTTATAATTTTGAGAATGACTTTTGTCTCTTTAACTTGTTTGGTGGATTTTGCAGATATCCTATCCATATTATGTACAATTGTAGGTCTGCGATGTTCCTGGGTTCGACCTTTGGGGCAAACATTATTTATCTCATTAATTTATTTGGTTTTTGCATATACGCCATTCGTCTTGTAAATATTTATAAATTTGGCATTTAATAATTTTATTCAGGTCTACATTTCAATTTAAACTATATCCTTATCTTCATAATATGTATATCCACTAAGAATTCATCATTTTATCAACTTACTCTTACTTAATGGATTAATATTTAAATTCTAAGGGTATTTTTATCTATCAAGAGATTTTTCTGAACTCGTGCTTTTAAAAGGAGTATGAATTTTAGTCGGAGAGAGATTGTCACGTTGTGTCCCCAGGTCGCAACTGTTTGTTTTAATTTTTTTTTATAATTTTGAGAATGACTTTTATCTCTTTAATTTGTTTGGTGGATTTTACAAATATCCCGTCCACATTATGTACATTTGTAGGTCTATGTTATTTCTGGGTTCGACATTTGGGGCAGACATTATTTTTCTCGTTAACTTATTTGGTTTTTGCATATACGTCCATCATCTTGTAGATATTTTTAAATTTAACATTTAATAATTTCATTCAGGTTTATATTTTAATTTAAACTATATCCTCATATTCATACTATGTATATCCAATAAGAATTCATCAATTTATCAACTTACTCTTACTTGATTGATTAATATTTGAATCCTAAGTGTCTATCGAAATATTTTCCCGAACTCGTGCTTTTAAAGGGAGTATGATATGATATGATATGGACATGCAACATCTTTTACTCTGGAACGTTAACACAGACACATAGCATTATTTCTAAACTTCTTTTTTAATCCTCAAATGGGGCCTATCTGCAAAACAAATGTTGGGTAATTTGTTTTGCAGCATGGATTAAACTTCACTAATCACTAGTCCAGTACGATTGTCATCTTATTATCAGTACCCCACGCTGCAAAGATAAACCATAATTAGCATTCTGAATTGAAATTGTAAACTGAGAGTTCTTTATCGACAGTTCATCATTTTTTTGTGCCCCATTTTTGAAATGAGCAATCACCATCTTCTTATCAGCGCACCCAATCCTGCAGAAATAATCCAAAAATTCACATTCTGAACTGAAATTGGAGGGACTGAGTTTTATTTATGGACAATTCGTCTAACAAACGATCTTACTTGAAAACGAGCAACTATAAAGAATACTCCAAGGAGACCATATCATTATCATCAATACAAAACTCCATAGATGCCAAAAAGTTACTTTGAAAATATGAAGACTCTTGACTGTATTGTATTACACGGTCAATGGCTAGGAGTAAGCACCAGCAAAGCTTAAAGAACAAACGTACATCAGGTTTCTATATCAAGGACCCAGGAAAGTTCTTATTACCCAATTTTTTTTTTTTTTTTTTGAGTTATAAAATATCGTAGATCTTAGAAACAAACTACATTCACTATTCAAATGAATCAGAAAAAAAGAAAGAAACGAGAAGAGAAAAGAGATAAATAAGTAGTAGATTTTCTCTATACATGTGTTCTTACCTAGTATCAGAATTCAGTGAGTATTACCCATCATTTTCCCCACGTATTGCTCAAGATTGTAAACTGCTACAAATAGTCAAGTCCATGAGGAAATAGATATTTATTCAATCTCAGAAACATTCTCCCTGCAAATTATGCTATTATCGACATTCAAATAGATCTTCATGAATAGGGAAATGGACAGCATATCATGCTATTAAAGTGTCAATGCATTTATATACATTAAGGAAACCACTGAATCGAGAAGTTTACCACGAGTATTAGTAGCATTCAACTAACTTCATCCGACATGTCAGGATCCTTTACCACTCCTGTTGAATATAGAAGAATACAACACTATATCTTCTAAAATTCAGCTTCGATGAACAAATTCAAAAGGGAAATAAACCAATCGATTAAGATTTGTTTTTTACCGAAAACTTGACTAATCGACCAAACTTACTACTTACATAAATATCACTCGAATCCTGTCTCAACAGTTGAAAGTGTAACTCTCCATACAACTAAAAGCTACAAAACACTCTCTCTCCTGCTGTTTAAAAGCACAAGTTGCAGGTATGTCTTAATTAAAGAATGATTTCAAAATGACCGCTAACCATGCATGTACAATTGCAAACATGCTAGAAGAGTATTTAACCTCTAACTGATGGTTATGCAGCAGCAGATTGTTTGTCATCATGGTCATCGAGGTTCAATGCTTGTAATAGTTTTGGCCAAGATTCTGGAATTCCTCCAGGAAGCTCAAACTCCAAAAGCTTCCCTTGCTTTCGGTAGGACTCTTCCACAGGCTCGCTCTGCACGAACAGAAGTACGAAAGAGTCAAAATTGAGAATGTTAGGAAAGACATGGAAGGTTAAAGAACGAGCTACGTGGCAACGTCGGACCCTGCGCCTAGAGCCTAGGTGGGGCATAGGCATTTTCCTTTTTTTATTTTTAATTAAAATATATCTTATTGAAAGGTGATTAAAATAAACATTATTGAAATTGCTGGGCATCACGGGGTGCAAGACTGAAGAAGCCTAGCACCTAGGCACTAGGCCTAGGATAATTTCTTTTTTCTTAAAGTGGTGATTAAGGTTTTGCTGAAGGTTGGAAGAGTCAGATGAGGTATTCATAGTTGGCAGAGGCGGCCAGAGGAGTTCAGAGGTAAGAGGATGTGGAGGCAGCAACAAGGAAATCACGACCAAGACCTAAGTGATCCAGTCCGTGTACGCAGTCTCCGCACCCCTAGGCACTCCCAAGACCCAGGCGGCCGGCCTAGGTACCGCCTAGGGCTAGGCAGGCTAAGCGAGAGCTTTTTAAAACATTGACATGCTCAAGTTCTTTGGGAAATGACATGCTAAAATCTGCTGAAACCAGAATTATAATTCTCAAAGTAACACTGATTTGCCAATCACAAGCACACAAGCACCCAAAAAATAAACAATAAATAACAGATCTCATAAGATTTTTTCCCCTTCAGTGAGCAGTAATGTCCATAAGATGTTGTTAATCATGTGTCCACTACTGATCAAACGTTGGAAGCTACCTACTGATCAAAGCACCACAGCATAAATAATCCAGCTAAGCATAAATTTCTCTACCCCTCTGCATACCCAAGAGGCTAACAGACGGAATCCCTGCATACCATCAATGGTGCATCACAGGGCTGGAATTAAATCAAATTGAATTTTACTGAAGTAGTCATATTTGAATTCATCATAATTGTTTGAATCTTGAATTTGAATCAAGTTCGAGTATTCTTAAATACTAACATATTTCTATTATATTTGATTGAATGTTTCAATACCTTGCAAGTAATTTACCTGAAAGAAATCTTCATTTGGTTAAAGAATATGATTCTTTTGATAGCACTTAAATTTGGTTGTGGGAATGTTGCTCTCTAATTATGACGTATAATCCGTAACTTAAATACTTAATGTAAAATGTTGTTCTCAAAAATTTTCATCAAAGATGTTGGGATGCAAGTCTCTTAAGTTAAGTGTAGAAAGTAGACTAGAAAATCTAAGTGGAGTTCAAACATAACATTTATGTGTGAAATAAGCCGACGACATAAAACATAAGGAGTTACTGCATATCTACCACAAATATTCCATAATCAAACAAATTGACTACATCAATGTTAATATTCAAATTGTTTTGACATACAATTACCAAAAATATATTATTCCTCTTAAATGACCTTCCAAATCAAATTTGAATATTACATCAGCTTCCACCCCTAATGAAGAAGCTATCACCCACATTAAGGTTGACATACTGGTTTTCCCATAAATTTTTTTTTGATTACAATACCATAAAAGATATAATCTGGTATGACAGATAATATAAAATATTCAATTATTGAGATTAAGATATCACACAGAGAATGACGCGTGAATTGTTAAATGCAGAAGCACACCCATACCATATAAGTGATACATATTGGATGCAAAGAATCCGACACTTGGTAATGTGCAAATGTGTGGCGCAAATGTATCCTGGCATTATGATGTATTCCATTACATACATACCATGACCTAAATATAGTAAATAAATCGTAAGGTTCAAAAATTCAATTTGATTTTCAGATGTATCAAACTCCATTGCACCTCCTTCTGAATTTCAAGACTAACATTATCCAGGACAAGTAGAGAGAAGTATGCACAAAAAAGTAAAGTTTTGGTAGTATATATAACTTTTCTCGAACCAGATAACGAACTGATTCTAGTCAGGCAACAAATCATCCAAAGAAATACTATTGCGAATTTTGAAACGCTCGTCGAAGCATAGAACTGGTTGAAAATGCATGATCTATGCAAACAATCGAGTCAATAGACAACATCATGTTACCCAATGTACCTAAATTTGATGTCAAGTCGAAGGGAATAAAATTTAGGAAAGGAAAGGAAGTGAAAGATTAGCAAATATAGTTTCTGCACGGACAGTTCTGAACAACACGGGCAAGGATGCTAAGAGAAGTAACCAGAGGCGGAGCATTCTATATAATAGTCGTAATTAAAACACACTGAGTGACATAGAAAGTAATGTAAACTGTACGCAATAAAAAATTTAAAGTAAAAGAAACCAAAATAGCAGAAGGTAGAGCATACCAGCTCATGGTATATACGCAAGCGCTCCTTTACCACCTCTTCAGTATCATCAGAGCGAGTAATAAGCTTTGATGAGCAGTGAGAGGGTGGTAGAAGCGGCGCCATAGATATATCAGGCTTCCCATTTTCACCTTTGATGTTGATATTAGCAATATTGAAATTTCCACCACATTGGCTGCAAATCCTCCTCCCGAGGCATTTCTCGAGTATTATATCCTCTCTGAGCTTCAGATTGATCACCAGGTCAATATCAGTCACTCCATCAAGTATTTCCTAAGTTTTCATCACAGAATAATGAGTGCAAAGAGTCACGGTGAACAGTTAGGAACTGTAATTGATATATTTATGCAAGTACAAGATAACTAGAAGAATGAACTTCATGCAAGTACAACATAACTAAATAAAAAATGTCAATGATGCAATAGTTTTATAAACAATCTGGAGGATTCAATCATATACAGAAGCGCTCAGAGGTGTATTTTAAATAAGACACTTTATTGCATTTTCCATTCTACTTCGACAAATAAGATAACATCCATGTATTGATGATCTTATAAGCATTTTCCTTTATAAAAACTCAAAATTATGAATATCTACTTGCAACCTATGTGATGGCTGTATTATTCCGCTGTCCACTATTTCTATGCTGTTCTTCTATTCTTAGTCTTCTAATACCATAGCAAAACTTAGCTCAAATGTTTAAAGATCAACATTCTTAGATCTAATATGCACATGAAACCTTAACATAAAAAGGGGAATCCAATGATGAAAAGTGAAAAAAATTGCTCCTAATTTTGAGAATGCAAAAAATTTCTAAACACTATTTTGTTGTCTCCTCACTCATGGCCATAGTCCAGGCTGAGTTCTATCACAACCCTCCTTGAACACAACAGCAAGGTTGGACCGACAACACACAGCAAATACCATATAAGACAGAAGTATTACACTTTACAGTACTTTCCTCATGTCAAGTGTTAAAAAATAATTACTAACATCAAACAGACATGGGAAAGAAGTAATGAATTCTCCTTTTTAAAAAATGTAAGATAGCTTGACAATATTGTGCGTGCACATGTGTGTGATTGTTTTTTTCCCACGTGGACAGAAGCAAAGAATAGGAAGGATTGCACAAGAAACCACAAGTGCAAGAGATCTCCTTCAAATGTTTCTAAAGTCGACTAAAAATTCAGACATATAGCAGAGCGTGACTAATGTTTTTCCTGTTCATTGTCTGTGTAGATTGCTTACCGCTTGTCTTACTGTTCTTGGAAAACCATCAAGAATGAATCCTGATTCTCCCTTTGCTCCTCCATCCTCAAGACGCTTGGACAGTAAATTTATAATAATTTCATCTGATACCAATTTTCCTTGATTGACTAATTCAGAAAGCTACAACAATAACAAAGAGTTCAGATCAATAAGAACATATCAATGTGATATATCAAAAGAAAGATCATAATCACTCAAGCTCGTCCTACTTGTATTCACTCAAGATCTATAATATATACTAAGACAATTGTCACTAGTTGCAGAAATATGACAAGTAGCGGATACTTACGCATCTAATTTCCATGTTCCCTTTTATTAAACATTCCTTTCTTTTTCTTATGCCTTCTCTATTATTCTCTTTGCTTTTTCAATCTAAAAATTAACCAGAAACATTTCCATCTTTCCCTAATATTAATAATCCATTTAGAACTTTTTTACATCTTCTCACTTTCCTATGCATTCTCTCTTTGATCCCTTGGAAATAGGATAGCTACTCTTTCACATTAATATAGACTTTCTCTCTTCCACAAAAAGGTAAAGCATATACATTATCTGATAGGAAGTGAAGTCATATATCCATTATCTCAAAAAATGTTTGATTTTGAAAAAAAATATTTTTTAATTAAAGGAAACCAGCCCTAATTTAGACCCTAATCACTTACCATCCTTAACTAATCAAATTTCAGGAAACCACCCCTATCTACCATTCCATTAACATATAACACTCATGCCCTTTTCTATCCAATTTTCCATCCAAAATTTTTTAAATTTGACGATTTTACCCATGCATAGGTTTGTTGAACTTTAGAAATCAACGTTAACTTGTGTTGAACTTTGTGCATCAAATTTGAAATATGGTATTAAAATTAAATTTTGTCAAACTTTTGGGTATCAGCTTTGGAGATTTTTTGGGCAAATAAGAACTGTAAGGTATCAAAGTGAAAAATGATATAGACTTCGGGGTATCTCTGGGCAAAGAAACAGTTTGGGGTATCAAAGACAAAATGGGAAATAAATTCAGATATTTAACTTTGATACCCAAAGTTATACAAAATTAAACTTATGTAAGTGTAAAACTGTCAAACTATAATTATTCGCATGAAAACTTGGATGAAGAAGTATATGGTTAGTTGTATGTCGAAGGAATGGTGTACAGGGGTGGGTTTCTGAAACCAAGGCAATTAAGGGTGGTAACATGAAGTAGAGCGTAAGTGAGGGGTGGTTCCCTAAAAATAGCCCTTTGGAAAATGACACCATGTTACCTCGACATCTTGTTGGTTCTATAAAAATTATTTTCAAAAATTAAAATATTTGAGTGTTTTATAATTGTAAAGCTCCTCCTACCTCAAACTCGAGCATATAAAATCCCAAGAACTCCACAACTTAAAATCATTTTCATCAATCAAGGACAAAATTCTTCTCAATCACGAGCCGAACGAATCTCGTACCTGCTTCGAGAGGGGACCGGACGAATTAAGCTCGTCGCGGACGAGATCGCCAGTAGCAATATGAGGAACGCCGAGGAGACTCGAGAGCCTGCTCGCATAAGTCCCCTTTCCAACGCCTGGACACCCCAAGAACACCCACTGCACGTTCCTCTGCCTAGGCGTCGCCGCTGCAGGAGACGCCGCCTTGCGAGCGACGGTCGCCGGAAACCGAGGATCCTTAGGAGAAGAAGCGACGAGAAGCTCATCGTCCCGATATCGATAGCGGCGGCTCTGAGGAGCCGGTGGAGGGCCCGCCAATCGAAGAGTGGAAGAGGCGGCCGGGGTTCCTAGAAGTTTCGATTGCGGTGGTTTTAGAGAGAGAGAGAGGATAAATTATGAAGAGAGAGAAAATTAGGGCTTGATCTGTGTTTTTTTTTTCTTTTTCTTTTCCTTTTGTGGGAGAGAGGAGAGAGACGGAGGGAGGGCAAAGAGCATGTTGGAAGGGAAAAAGCGGTGGTTCTTGGGGCGGCAGGTGAAAGCGACCGCAAAAGGGGAGATTCCGGGGAATCAAACGGGGTGAAATGTGTAAATTATTATTTTTTTTAAAGAGGGGGTTATTTATTGGGACGTTTGGGGCCCATTGGGATAATTGTCTCACTTGGATAGTATTATACACATAAATAATGATAGAGACACACCTCCAACCGAACTTCCAACCACACTCCCTCTCTCTATATAGTGGTAGTGGGCCCTACATGATATTTTAAAAAAAAATATCATACAGGGCCCACTATCACTATAGAGAGAGAGAGAGGGAGTGTGGTTGGAGGTGTGGTCGGAGGTGTGCCTCTAGTGGGACTCTATACACATGTGATAATTTGATGGGATAAAGTGAGATAAAATGTGGGTAACAAGTCACTTTAATTGAGA
Source organism: Asparagus officinalis (assembly GCF_001876935.1). NCBI lineage: Eukaryota > Viridiplantae > Streptophyta > Magnoliopsida > Asparagales > Asparagaceae > Asparagus > Asparagus officinalis. The sequence continues at coordinate 20,307,313 of NC_033794.1, read as the reverse complement.
CAATTGAGAATAATGTGACAATTTGAGTGTGACAATTAAATGATGACATCTTTAAAATATGACATTTATGTATTTATTAAGTTCTTATTATTAATTAACTTGCATGAACAAACTATTATTATTATATTAAGAATAATTTTTAAAGTAATAATAAATTTATTATTATTATCAATAATATAATATATTGTAAATATATGATATAAATATTTATGTATCAATTTAATCCTTATTAATACTATAATTAACATATATTAGTGATCAATTATTATTTGAAAAAGAACAACCTTGATTGAGATATAAAAGTCATACTATTACAAAAAAAATGCTTGATTGTCAAAAAAAAAAGTCTTAATAATAACAAATTAAGTTAAACGACCACCAACTAAAAACTAAACCCCTTGCGACATGCGTGTCCCGTCATGCTAAATATTATTTGCCATATATTCTCTCCGCTCTGCTGCAATTGTTCGGTGTGTTTGTTGAGTCTGTAAATCGTCATCCTCATCGGAATCTGCATTAAGTAGTGCAACATTGCGTGGTGCCTCAGAAGGAATATCAAAAACTTCAAAGTCATCGTTTGAGTTCTCTCTCTAACTTCCGAAAGTTATGCACGCCGATACAAGCCCAAACCATATATTTTTGTGTCTCATATGAAAATCCATGAAGTTGACTCTTGGAAATAGTGAACCTTGTCTTGAAAACACCAAATATACGCTCAACACAATTTCGGAGAGATGCATGTCGATGGTTGAATAACTCATGTGGATTACGTGGCCGCTGACGGTTGTTGGCTGCGCCGAACTCCTTTAGGTGGTACCTCATACCCCTATACGGAGCCAAGAACTGCAGCCTATTGGGATAACTACAATCCGCCAGACTTTTTCCTGTAGTAATATATTGTTGGAATTATAATAAAAAAAACTTTAAAAAGCAAACATTAAATTTAACAAATTGACATAAAGATTATTACCATCTGGGATTGGAAGTCTATATTCACTTCTTCTACTCATTGTATCCTTCAAGACCCGTGAATCATTGGCAGATTCCTCCCATCCCGCCAGGACATAAATAAATCTGAAATCAAATGTGCATGTCGCAAGGACATTTTAGGAATGGGGTTTGATCCATGTCATACACCATACAAGGAATATGGGTCCCATCAATTGTACTGATACAACCCTATTCATTCAATTAATTTCCCATTAATTTTTATGAGATATAAATCAAATAATTTTATAATAAAGAATAAAGAGTGATATAATGCATTTGAAATTAAAATACCTTGAAATATGGGCAAAAACGAGAGTCTGAAGTGACATTTTGTGGTGGGTCAATAGAAGGTGAAGCCATCAGAGAAGGGGCTAATGTTACAAGAGCTTTGAGTGCTTTGTTGAAGCACACACTTACAGCAAATCGGGATCGATCAAACCGCTCAGTAGTAATGCAATATCATTGATTTTGTGTAACAGTGAGAAGAAAAATAGCAATCATCTCTTCAGCACTAATATAACGTGTATATTGTAAATGGTGTTAGACCCTAGAGGGGGGTGAATAGGGTCAATTCTAATCTAATTCCAATTTTAAGCCAATTTAAAAACTTTCTTGATTAATAAAATCTTGCAAAACATATATGAGTGAGTTATGAGCAAGAATGTAAAATACAAGCACAAAATAAATATACACAAAGCAAACTCAAACACAATAATATGATCACGGAGTTCGGACCTTCCGTCCTACGTCTCTGCTCCCGACTCCCGAGGAGAATATACTATCACGATACACCTGGTTTGGAAGCGGAAACTTCTCTACACGCTCGATTTTCTAGTTTACCGAAAACTCTACAAGTCACTCACAATGTACATACACAAACTACAACCTCAAGTGTTGGTCCTCACGTATCGCCTCTCTCAAGTGCTCGGCTTTACTACCTCTCACTAGGCTTTACTACTGACGCCACTTCTCTTGGTATCGACTACGTCCTAACCATACACTCTTCTCGGTGTAAATGTATATTACAAAGTGATTCTCACAAATAAAGCTCAAGTACAATGATTTGTTCTCTACCAATGAATGAGAATACTATGAAGCTCACTCTCACTAAATCACTCACCACTACCCAACAATATATTGTATGAAAAATATTAAAAGCTCAATTGAGGTGTGAGTGATAAATGAGAACAATAAAATTCTAACCCAAATAGAACTAGCTAAGATATGAATATAAAAATCAAATAATAAATAAGCTAGATAAAAGAGTTGGAAATATTCTCTATAAACACAAGGAGCTGTAGATAAGATGATGAGGATGGATTTCTTAGTTGAAATCAAAAGCTTCCTCCTTGTGAAAAACTCATCTTTTGAAACGAAACTTGAAACAAGGCTAAAACACCTCTTAAACACTTGTAAAACTTGTTAAAACAATTTTCTTAGTTAATTGGGAACTTGAATGCAATGAGGTATTTATAGAAACCTAAAACATCAGTAAAAACCCAAGTAAAAAGACCAAAAACCTATTAGAAAATAAAACAGGGAAACCAGCCATTACTGTGCAACGACTATCTTGACAGTCGACCGCAGAGTCATGGCCGGTCGACCGCGAAAGGCTGAAAAACACAATTGGGTCTCTAGACAACTTGCGTTCGACCGCCGCGATCACTCCGTTTGACCGCGGACAGCTAAAAAACCAGAGTTGGTCTCTGGATAATGTGCGGTCGACCGCAGCGACACACGCGGTCGACCGAAAACTGATATATGAAAACAACATGTTTAAAACTGGACTTTGAGCACACGTAAAAAAATAATAAATGTTATCCAAAAATTGTAAAACTTTGAAAAAACTTTATAAACATAAGAATAGACATGTTTGAAAAGGAATTTTTGGAATTATATTTTTTATTTGTACAAAGTCATCGTTTTTGCAAAGTGTACATAATACGTGTTTTACATGAAACTTAAAAATGAATTTTGACAAGTAGAAATATGTTAAAACTTTATAAAATATTTTTATACATATTATAAAGCATGAAAGTAATATAAACAAGAGCAATAAACCAATAAACTCATTTTGTAAGAGAAATAAAAAATGTGTGTGTATATATATTGAGCTTGAAATATATTCACACACTATACGTTACAAAATTACTAATATACCTAAGTGATTGCGAACACGGCTTAATCTTGAATCTTTAATTCTTTGATATGAACCTGTAACAAGCTACAATCACTAGGAAACAAGTTAGCTATAAATTGTTTTTAAAATCATCAAAACAAGAGAAGAATGTAGGCTCAAAAACCAGAGTCCTAACAATGGTTGTGACCTCATAATACCATACACAGTTTCATGAAGCAATCTGGATACATATGAAATATCCGACGAAAATCATGAGGACTGTTCTCTATCTTGGATTTCAAATATTAAAGACCAATATCTGTAGTGCCATGTCGGAGGCCGGAATATGCACACAACTGTATAGTTGACTTTTCCTCTGATATTAGTTGTGAGACCTTTGCAAGTAGCTACGCTATTTGTGCAGCCACAGTGATTATGTAGATAAGGAGATAATCAGCACTATCCTCTTGAAACAACAAAATAGGTACATCTATATATTCCATCTTATTATATGCATGAAAATAAAACTTATCAGATGTAAAATATCAATACTACAATATTAGATTCCAAACAAGATAAATTAAAAAGCCTATGGACACTTAAAAATATATCTAGTTCCATTAATTTCTATTTGGTAAAAGACAATAAAATGAAATTTAATTGGTCAGAAACATCACCAAATTGAGATTGAAATCTGTCAAGTTTCGGTTTTAATTTCAAACCAACAATCACAAAACACCATCAAATTGAGCAATATCATATTACCAAACTGATTAGGCCCTCTATCATGTTGATAACAAAAACTACAAAATGATCACAAAAGATAAATTTTGTACATAAAACGGAAATTTTTATATGACTAAAACCACCTTCACTTAATTGCATCCTTGTTCTTTTTTCTCCCTATCTACAATAACAAAACCAAGAGTAACACAATTACCAGATCTTGAACATAAACCACCCCCCAAAATCCACTCATAACAAGCATCATAGACACATCATCTACATATAATTAGCACCATACACTCATAATAAGCATCATAGACACCTATTTCCAATTTAAACCACATAGTCATCAAACACATAATATATATATAATAAGGAACCATATCCTCAAAATACATATATAAAAGCATGTCATGTGCTCAAAATACAATTTCAAAAGTGTAGTCATCAAACTACAGGTTAGTCTCTAAATCATGATAATGTATAACCATCAAGCATAGTCATCGTCCTCCTCATACTCAACTGGATAATTTCCAATGAGCCTCCACATCATGAACTTTCACCCTTGGCTTCCATCTATCTTCACAAAGAAATCATTCAGGTCTTGGGAAATATTTTCATCGAGGACAGTCAACTGTTGTGCATCAGTAAACCCATGAATGAAAGCCAACCCCGGCCCTCAACCAATGGTTGGTTTTGGCATCGTAAAATTCTCACATCTAAGACTAACTCTTGCAAAGCTTTACTCGTATTTGTAATCCCATTTGCAATGTCTTGTGCCTGTTGAGACCATGAAGAGGGTATTGGTGTGAGTACGTGCCCTCCAGATGTTTTGACTAGTGCTAGAGTTCAATGACATGAATTCAGTCACAAGACCAACACTTGGAGTGCTAGGAGGTGGTGGAGTATATATAGGAGTTTGAGTAGGATGGTAGGTAGAATCGTCAACATCAACAGATTCTAGGTCAATATCACCAACATACCTACCCTCACCTAATGCATTATGTAACGGGGCTCTCTCCACGCCCTCGACTCCTAATCCTCCAACAAATCTACCAGTTGCAGAGTTGTTACCCGCTACTATGCGCAAATCATCCAAATTCTCAAATAACTTGTCCTTAAACATTAGCGTGCTGGGATGAGCCTATAAAAACATATATCCGTTTAAATATCACAATAGCGCCTAAATATACTAGATGCTTATTTTTTAAAATTAACAAACTAACCTGCTTATAATTATCCACACCTCATCAGAACAAGTTATTCTCTAGGTTGTCGGGTCCCAACCAAATCCTGAATTATTTTCCATAAGTAACTCAATAGGTTCAATCTTCCTTTTCCAACTCCTAATATTGTTCTTAACATGTTCAAACTTGAAGCTTTTCCCAAACTTGGCATTTAGATATGGCAGGTCATTTTGATTGATGGTAACTTTCTTAAAGTTACCATTATCCATTTTGTTGTTATTTTTTACCACGTCCACCAAGAACTTCAGTAACTCTCTACTCTCTTCTTCACTCCACATCACGTAGTCTTTCCTTGCTTTTTTTTTTTTTTTGCCCTCTCACCATCTTGAGAAAATTCTCCAAAGTTTTTAGTTTCTAAATTGATATTCATCCTATAACACAAAGTTCACAATCACAACGCATCTTAATTAAACCATTAATAAAGATCGATTTATCTATTATTTAATATACTAGTCATATTCAAGAAAGAAGCTTGCTGGACCATTTTAAATATAGCAACTATAAACAAGGATCACATGTAGCATACTAAGCTTGCTGGACCATTTTAAATATAGCAACTATAAACAAGGATCACATGTAGCATACTAAGCTTGCTGGACCATTTTAAATATAGCAACTATAAACAAGGATCACATGTAGCATACTAAGCTTGCTGGCTTGAATTTACAATGCAAGAACCAAGCCCATCTCAGTCTGAGGCCCTGACCATGAATCAAAGTACTAGGCAGCTAAGGAGCATTCTTTTTATCAATCAGCACTTTATAGAGTGAGATAATTAATGGATATTTAGAAGGACGAAGGTGAAGAATATGAAGCTATGCAAGCTCGGCCCTTAAGCCCAAAGCCTAGCGGGGTTACAATTGTGACCATGGAAAGTTGTGTCCTCCCGCAGGTTTGGTTCAGTGTTCGAACACCACAGTCGCTAATTACTAAACTGCTTCTATTTACAAAACACATTATTTTACAAAAGTAACCTATAAAAATAACATGCAATCTGCTATAGTCTTCATCAAGATTCATGAAATTAAAGAATAATAAACTAAAATCCATAAAACTTAGCAAGTTAGTTTGATTAACAATTTTGGTTTAACAAGGAAAGAGATATCAAAGATGTACCATTTAATCTCAAATCGACAAACCCTAGACAGCGAGCGGTAGGAGGAGGAATGATGAAGGCCAAGCTTGAAGGAAATACAAACTCTAATCCTAAATCGAGGAACGGAGGTGACCCACATCTAAGGCAGAGAGGGAAATGATGTTGTACACAATAGAATCGAAGGACATGAACAAGATAGGAGAGCAAATCAACAACCAAACACAAGCATCACACAGCAAGACACCAAGTTTTACATGGTTCGACAATGTGCCTATGTCCACGGGGCAAGGAGGAGAAAGATTTCACTAATAGAGAGAGAGTACAAATAGAATTTACAATCACTCAATAATCTCACAAAATAACTCTCAAATCCCTCACAAATTCTCCCTTTCTAAGTGCTCAAACAATACTCAAATCTCAGCTCTTAATCTCTCTCCTAACCCTAGAAAACGTCATGTTCCTATTTATATCAAATATGAATAAAAACAGGTCAGGAAAACAAATCTAGGCCCAAACCGCATCACGGTCGACCGGACATGATATTTCGGTCGACCGACCAGAATGTCAAAATACCACCCTGTAACCCAACACATCTTCGGTCGACCGCACAGACATGGTCGGTTGACCGGCCAGAACATGGTTCTAAGATCCTGTTCCGTGCACGAATTCGGTAGACCGAACTAAGCCGTTCGGTCGACCGATCTGCACCCAATTTGAGTTGTTGTGTTTTTTCTATTCTTCTTCGCTGTTTCTACAAATCTCCACCTCTGTGAAGTTTTTCTCAAAAAACTAAGCCGACCTCAATACCAACATCTCACTTGTTATGTCCAGTATGAAGTGGAGTCAATCCACAACAATGGACTCAATCCACAACAAGTCAGGAACCCAAATGAGAACTCTGATAAGGATCTCCTTCGTGTCGGTATCAACTCATTGAATTGACTGCATCAAACTGACTGCCTACGTATCCTTTTGCCCAAGGAATCAAGCCTCATGTAGTTCATCCAAATAGCCTCCAAAGACCCTCAACAATGAAGAATGTTCAACAACTCTAAAAATGACCAAATTTCACCCCAGTGATAACTTTGGTCAACATATTCGTCGTATTGTCCTTTGTGTGGATCTTCTCTAATATAATGTCTCCATCATCCAAGACATCTCACACAAAATGGAATATTGTCCTTTGTGTGGATCTTCTCTAATATAATGTCTCCATCATCCAAGACATCTCACACAAAATGGAACCTGACATCAATGTGCTTTGCTCTAATATAATGTCTCCATCATCCAAGACATCTCACACAAAATGGAACCTGACATCAATGTGCTTTGTTTGGGCATGATACATCTGGTTCTTTACTAAATAGATAGTTGACATGCTATCATATTTTATCCTAATGGTATCATGTGCAATCACCAAGTCATCCAATAATCCCTACAACCACAAAACTTTATTCACAGCTTCAGTCAACGCCATATACTCTGCCTCCATAGTGGAAAGAGCCACTGTAGACTGAAGTACATCTCCAACATACCGGTGCTCCTGCTAGTGTAAACACATATCCAGTAGTAGACCGCTACTTGTCAAGATCCCCAGTATAATCCGAATCCACATATCCAACACAATCCTGCCCATTTCTCCCATTCTTCTCAAATACCAAACCAACATCCACGGTACCTTTGATATACTATAAGATCTACTTCACGGCCTCCTAATGACCCTTCCCGAGGTCATGCATATACATAGACACCATGATCACGGTCTTTGACAAATCTGACCTTGTACACACCATAGCATACATCAAGCTACCCATAATACTGGCATATGGAACTTTAGACATGTATTCACGATCCTCAACTAAAACATATGACATCTTAGCTGATAGCTTAAAGTGGGAAGCTAATGGAGTACTCACCATTTTGGCATTGCCATCAAAACTAAATTTTTTTAGCATCTGCTGCAAGTAGCTCCTCTGAGTCAAATTCAACCTCCCCTTCACCCTGTCTCTCTCAATTTCCATACCCAATATCTTTTTTTCTTCTCCAAGGTCCTTCATCTCAAATTCAGATGCCAACTCCTTTTTCAACTTCATAATAGCGGAAGTTTTCCTGGAAGTAATGAGCATATCGTCAACATATAATAACAAATAAATATACTCATCATTCTGTTGCTTGTGCATGTACACACACAGGTCATATGGGCTCCCCATGTACCCTTGACCAATCATGAAACTGTCGAATCTCTTGTATCATTGTCACGGTTATTGCTTCAATCCATAAAGAATTTTCTTCAGTTTACATACTAAATCTTCCTTGCCTACAGCTCTAAAACCCATCGGTTGTGACATATAGATCTCCTCTTCTAAATCTCCATGTAGAAAGCTTGTTTTCATATCCATCTGGACCAAATCTAAATCTAGTTGTGCCACCAATACCAATAATATTCTTATTGATGAATGCTTCACAACAGGTGAGAATACCTTATTGTAACCAATACCCTTAAGTTGGGCATACCCTTTAGCAATTAATCTGGCTTTGTATCGAATATCCCCATTAGAAGATCATTTTTTCTTTGCATACATCCACTTGCATCCAATTGCTTTCTTACCATTTGGTAATTTTACAAGTTTCCAAGTGTCATTCTTTTGAAGAGAATGCATCTCCACCTCAATAATTTTCCTTCACCTGATTGAATCAGAGCTTGACTCTACTTTCTTATATGTAGAAGGAACAAAATCATCAATGACATCCACTGACAAAGCATATGCACTCATCACATCATCATATCTAGTTGGCCAACGAATGATTCTTCTTGGTCTATTAGTTGTAATGAACTCCTGAACATGACCTTATTCCTGAGTCCTAATATCCACTGTATCCTCTACATGCCCATTGCTGGCCTTTTTATTTTGATGATATTTTAACAAATAATTTATAACTAATATTGTTTGTCTAGTATTTGTGTTTTCTTATTTATTCTAGGCAAATAATGAGTTGGAGGATGGATGGACTAGAGCTTTCACTATCATATCCAATGGAGATTGGCAGAATATCAGAGTGAAGCAATGCAATTCAAGTCAAAAATTCAAGTTCAAGCTTCATCTAAGTTTACCAAGTCGAGCCATATTGAAGATCAAGATAGCTTGGGTATATTTAGCTTAGCTTTTATATTATGTGTGTTCAATACTTTAAGCTCAATAAAAAAAGAGGGAGAGGGAAGACGGGGAGAAGAGGATGATGAGGAGACTAGGGTTAGGGTTTGTAATGAAGGAGATGAAAAAATAAAAAAAATGGCGAGGGTAAAATGGTCATCTCGCGTATTTTTTAGTTAAAAATTGGATTAAATGTGACAATGCAAATATGTTAGCAAGTAAAGATATTTACATAAAAAGAGTGGTAAGTATCAATTTGGGTAAAAGTAAAGACAATTTTGATGTAAAAATCCTAAATTTATTAATAGACAAATTAAAAGATATAAATAAAAATGTTTTTCCTTCTTCCTATAGAATTATTGTTGTCCACTTTTTTTGTTATTTTTTCTTGAAATGAAGGTTATCCAAGTTGTTTGATGTTGTTACTTAATCTGTTTTTGTTTTGTTTTTTATGTATTTGTCACTTAATATCGAGTGAAGGTAATTTTATCATTTTAAGCGCACTATTTTTAAGAAACAAGTAGGGGCTCCGCTGAACCGAAACTTCCGGTTTCGTAGAACAGGGCCCCCCACTTGGGGGTCCCCTAATTCCAAATCATGCAAATATTATACCAGAGGCGCCCCTAATTTCCAATTTGCGCAAAAAAGTCTCCTGCGGGCGGACTCAGCGGAGAACCTAGGGCGAGCGGCAGAAATTTAGGGGACTCAAAATCCCCTAAATTTAGGGGAATGCAGTGAGATATTAGGTAATAGGTATATATCCCCAATTTTAATTTGGTTGTTTTGTTGAATTTGATTATGGTTAACCTTTATCAAATTGATTTTTCAAATTTGGTTGTTTTGTTGATTGTTTCCTATTTTATTATTTTTTGTTCAAGATTGGAAATAATGCCATCTAGAAAGTACAAATCTGGAAGTTTGAAGAGGAAACAAAAAAGGAGGAGGAACAATTGACTCGATCACAGCGAGGTGCTCTTGACAGGTTCTTTGTCAGAGAACATCCAACTATTTCAACTAAAGATTTAGTTGATGAAGATGATAACAATGATAATAAGGAATTGATTGAAGATGAGGGACTTGATGAAAATCACGGTGATGATCCAAGTCCTAATGAGAATGATGGCAATGCAAATGTTGATGATATGAATCACAATGAGAATGGTGACACCGAATCTGATGAAGAAGGGCTTAATGAGAATTTGGATGCAGTTCTTAATGACTTAATTGAGGAACCAAGTGAGCAAGTTCTAGGGAACCTTTATGATCCTAGAGTTTGGGGTAGTCTGGATGATAAATGGAGAGATCTGTTAGCTGTAAAAGGTCCTGTAAGATACCTGTCGATAAAAAAAGGTCCTAAAGATAGATTGAATAAACGCTTTACTTCAGGATTATACACTCGACACATACATAATAGAGAGACATCTGATAGGATGTGACTTGTATACTACAAGGAGATTGATAAAGCATTTTGTTTTTATTGTAAGTTGTTTAAGAAAAAGCCTATGATAACTCAGCTAGCAAATGAAGGTTGTAATGATTGGTCACATGTGGGGTGTGCGGCTTAATGAACATGAAGTTAGTAAGGCGCATATTCATAACATGGCTACTTGGATTGAGTTGCAGCTTAGATTGGAAAAGGGTCAGACAATTGACAAATCTTTCCAAGATCATATCATGAAAGAGAAGGAGCATTAGAGAAAACGGTTACGAAGGTTGATTTCAATTATGAAATATCTTACTAAATATAATTTGGCTTTTCGGTGAAAAAATCAGAGGATTGATAAAGAAAACAATAGAAATTTTATGGGATTATTCAGATGGTGGCACAGTATGATAAAGTGATGGAGGAACATCTTCATCGCATTCAGAATAAGCAGATCCGTTATCATTATCTAAGTAATGTTATCCAAAATGAGTTGATACTCATCGTTATCATTATCTAAGTAATGTTATCCAAAATGAGTTGATACTCATGATATCTTCTGAAATCCGAGGTGCAATCATATCTCGGGTTAGAGAATTGATACTCATGATATCTTCTGAAATCCGAGGTGCAATCATATCTCGGGTTAGAGAAGCTAAATACTTTTTTGTTATACTTGATTGTACTCCTGATATTAGTCACCAAGAACAGATGACTCTGATTTTGAGATGTGTGGATGTCACTGCTAGTCCAGTTAAAGTGGATGAGTATTTCATACAATTTTTGAATGTGGATGACACAAGTGGCCTTAGACTTTTTGAGGAGTTACAGATAGCTCTAACGGGTCTTGGTCTTGATATTGATAATGTTCGAGGACAAGGATATGATAATGGATTTTTGAATAGGAAAGGGCATAAGCAAGGTGTACAGAGTAGACTTCAGGATATTAATCCAAAAGCATTTTACACTCGATGTGCTTGTCATAGCCTTAACTTATCCCTTTGTGATATAGCAAACTGTAACATCAAAGCTCAGGATTTCTTTGGAGTAGTAAAACGAATTTATTCCTTGTTCGCAAATTCTACAAAACGTTGAAAGATTTTGATGGATAATCTTATAGGAGTTACTCTCAAGCCATTATCGACCACACGTTGGGAAAGTCGTCTCTCAAGCCATTATCGACCACACGTTGGGAAAGTCGTGTTGAAAGTGTTAAGGCAATTCAATCACAACCTCTACAGATCAGACAAGCTTTACTTTGAAAGTGTTAAGGCAATTCAATCACAACCTCTACAGATCAGACAAGCTTTACTTCAATTAGCAGAAAATAACAAAGACACAAAAATAAGAAGTGAAGATAAATCTTTAGCAAAGTACGAGTTTGGGGATTTTGTGTTTTTATTAGGCATGACTATTTGGTATAAGATATTGGTGACTGTTAATAAGGTTAGTAAGCATTTGCAAGAGAAAGACATTCCAATTGATGTTGCTATAGAATTAGTAAATGGCATGATTATTTCTTTCAGAAAGTATAGAGAAACTGGGTTTACAGAGGCCATGATTACTGCCAAAACACTTGCTGCTGATTTGGGAGTTGATCTAGTATTTCCTGAGAAGCGACAAATCTTTAGAAAAAGACATTTTGTTGAGGTTGGAGCTCAGTCATCAGAGTTAACTCAGTAGTCGGGTGAGGAAAATTTTAGAGTTTATTATTTTCTATTACTGGTTGATCAAATTATTGGTTCATTAGAGAGAAGATTTGAACAATATCAGACATACGAGAATATTTTTGGGTTTTTATTTAGACCGGAAAAATTATGTGCATATCAGAATGATGATTTAAAAGCTTGTTGTGCTAATCTTGCAAACAGTCTTAAGAAAGGAAGTTGTTCTAATGTTGATGGAGATGAATTATTTGTAGAGTTGCTAATCTTACAAAATATGTTGCCACCAGAAAATACGAAAGCCACTGATGTATTAAATTTCTTGAAGAGGATGAATTGTTTCCCAGCCGTTAGTATTGCATATAGAATCTTGTTGACTATACTTATCACGGTTGCATCAATAGAAAGGATCTTCTCAAAGTTAAAGATATTAAAATCATACTTGAGATCAACCATGTCACAGGAGAGGCTAAACGGACTGGCTTTGCTCTCAGTTGAAAGTGGATTCTTAGACAAGATTGATTATGAAGCTTTGATTAATGACTTTGCAAACAAAAAATGCAAGGAGAAAAGTTTTCCGGTGAAGTTTTTGATGTCGGACATATCAAGATTATTAGTAAAATGTTGATTTTGTGTATCTTTTTTTACTATCAATATTTTGCACGTAACATGTTTTGCATAGAACCATTGTTAGGTCTTAATGTTTATTTTAATTCTAGATATAAAAATTTCTTTCCATGGTTAGTACTACGTATAAAAACAATTATTAATTTCTTCTAAAGATTGATTAAGACGCCCTGATTGAAATTTAGAACCGGACCCCCAAATTATCAGCCACGCCTCTGGAAACAATATTGGAGTTATACACGCTAGATGGTATAACTAAATATTCTAGTCAATCTCCTACATTCGCATCAATTTCACATTGTTTTTTTAATGAAATCAGTAGATAAGTAAGATGCTAACTTTCAAATAATAGTAATAATAAATAATAATTCAAGATATAAATGATGAAATCCGTACTCCGAAAACACCATCTTCAGGCTTTTGTTAAACTTCGCTACCTCAAAGTTTCACCTATTATGAACTTTGTTATGTCAGAGTTTTTTTTTTGCAAGATGACTATAGAGGAGGTTGACAAGAGTCATGGGCTGATTGTGAGCAGCACGAACCTATTTACTTGCATGAGATTGTTGATTTGGGAAGGCTCAGTTGAAGTTGGCAACACTAGGGTGATTTCCTTTTAGGGGGCTTTTGACCCACCATACCCAAAAATAATAATAAAAAAAATAAAAAATAATAAAAAAATAAAAATAAAAAATAAAAAATCCTACCCTTCCCACCATAGATGCAACCCGATCCGTTTTCAGATCAGTTCAATCAGCTACTAAGTTCGCAGGTTGTTAGTATTCATTGGGACACATGCTAATTTCTTTAAATGTAGGTCACATCAACAAATGGCCAAGGTGTTTCAAGATGTGAACCAAACAAGAAAAAAGCAAAAGTTATAGAAACTAAGTTTCTTGTAATCTATTTATCTATACTACTATTTAAGAAAATCAAGGCTTTTTGGTAGGGGTGCGTTTGATCCGGATACAGCTCAGATATGAGACTTATCATATCCATACCCGCTTACCCATCTTGGATACGGATACATATACAGATATACCTCAGTAAGAAAAATTCATACCCATATCCCCTAAAAACCAGAGATGGATACAGATATACATGAGGATATATAGGCGAATATGCATGCTGATACAAAATGGATATGAGAAACTAGATAGTGTTGAAAAACAAATAGTTCATGTGAACAAAAGAGTTCATTAATATGTTCATTTTATTTTAAAAGGTAAAATTAAACATCTTAACCATCAAAATTAACCTCAAATATATAATCTACGAATTAAAACTATCGTGACAGTATGACTAATATGTTTTTGGATATTTCAAATATGGATTCAAGTATTTCACTACAAAACTATATCCGTAACCATATCGTGTTGGTTACAGATTTGCGTAACTCTGTCCATCTCCTAGTGGATACAATGACAGATATTTTCTCGGATACAGATATAGTTTATCACTCCTATGTTTTTGGGGCCGTGTGCTTCACTTAAAAAAAAACCTAATAATGCCCTCAAAATTTATTTAAAATTTGAAAATTAGTTTGATGGCAAACTTGGAAAAAGATCACCAATTACTCCCATAGCTAACCCACAACTCCCACACATTAAAATAATTATACGTAGCAAAATCAAAGCCCATTTAACACCACAAAACTCCTATGTATGTTAGAGAAAGAAGAAAACATTGATGGAACTTTCAGATATATGGTAAGTGATTATCGATTAAAATTTCTTCATTTAAATTATGTAAATACTTGTTCTCGATTCACGTTATTAGGTTGTTAATCAAAAAAATTATTATGCACAAGCGAATTATATGATGCATGCATCGCGTGCACCGAAATACTAGTTCTTTTTTATTTTATTTTGTGGTCACATGTTAAAGAACATGTTGTGAATTCACCCTCCTCTGCACCCCCCAAAAAAACTAAAAAAAAGTCCTTAAAGGGAGGGTAGCAAAGTTACTTTTTTGAATGAAGAAATTTTTAAAATAATCATATTCCTAATTTTATTCCCAAAATTCGACCCTATTCAAATTTTATTACAAAAATCAACCTATTTTCTCGCCACGTTAGCATCGTGGCTAGAAAGTTGGTCGATTTTTTTTAATCACGATCCTAATTAGTCAGGGTTGGCAACCCCAACTATTTTGGACCTCACCCATAATTTGGCAGCTAAATTAGTCGGGGTTCGAAATCCTGACTAATTTAGCACATACTTAAATTTGTCGGGATTAGGAACCCTGACAATTTTGAAATGCCTAATTCAAAATGGCTGGGGTTCCTAACCCCGACCATTTAGCAGAGAGTGGCCAAGTCCAAGTTGGAAAAGTGAGAAATTGGTTAAGACATACAATAGTCGGGGTTAGGAACCCCGACCATTTGGCAGAGATCATCCAGCCCACACTCAGCTGGAAAATCTCACTCCTGCTAATACATATCAATCCACAAGTTTAACACCAACTCTTGGTATACATTTATCAAGTCAAAATCAATTTTAAACACAAATAAACATATATCTTTTCAATCACAAATAAACACATACCAATCCATAATCAATTTCAAACGTAACATTCAATTCACTTACTAAAAACCCCATAATCAATCAGATACGTAACATTCAATTAAAACATAAACATCGTATGAAGTATATCAAAATTTAATAAATATTTACAACTCCCTTTCCTCTCCCTCTCCCTCTTCTTCCTCTCACCCTTCCCCGTTCACCTTCAACATGAGCTCGGATGATCTCAACTTCTGGTTGTGTGTGAACTTGTGAGTGTATGACATTCTAGTTGACTTGAACCTGCTGCAAACATCTGGCTTGAGCTTGCTGTGAGCCTCTAGCTTCATCATGTGCACTACTTGAGCCTTCTCCCGTGTGTCCTCGGACTCAGCGACGCGCGTACCCTATGAGACGTTACTTACATCCATCACGTTTCGCATTATGCATCAACCTAAGAGCGGACCGAATCTTCTTGATGATGCGAAGGAATACGTTCCTCGCCCCTAGCTCGATAGTCATTCTCAATACATCATGTGCAATAGAAGCAACCTCATCGAGTTCTTGTACCTATAAGATAAAAAGCGAAAGATGATTATTAGCAAGTGGATGATAATAAAATAATAATCACAAAATAATTGTATATTTTTCCTATACACTTACCAACTCTCTCTTAACTGGACCTCTCGGTATGTACTCCTTGGGAGCTTTGTTCTCCCAAAATATCCATCAACGAGTAATCCCCAATACCATCGTAAGTACACACCTAGGTCAGGTGCGTCAGCCCTCTCCATCACTACAGCCTTCTCCTTCAACTCCCAATTCTGAATGAAAGCATGTCGAATTAGCTCTCGATTTGCATGATGTGCTCTTTTTCTGGGATTTTGCTCTATTATTTCTACATGATCTGGAATATGTTGCTTTAATCCAAATTGTCGGAGCACACGATCAGTCATGTGCATTTCGACAATCTCAAAATATATAATCGGGACTCGAGCACGCCATATATCTTCACCTTTCCTGCAAATATCTGGTAGTGACTCCAAAGCCAGTTCATAGGGCATACACTTGACCTATAAAGAAGATTAAGTAAATTTACATATTAGTAACAAATGATGTATTGATTGAATATATTTAGATATTATGATTTTATGCATGCTCATCCTCTATTTTATCAAGCTCGTTCCTATAGAAGTTTTCATGACCCTTTGGGGAGGTTTGCCAAGATCTAGAAACATTCTATCTATTTTATATACAATGTGTTAGTATAGATTGAAATAAATGTATATATATGTAATCATATCTATTACAAAATAACTTAGTAATACCTGCATCCCAACGAAATTTGGCCATCAAGAGCGTGGGTCTCCCTCAAATCTGGTGTTCAATGTCATTGCTCCCATGACCATATCTGCAGCAAAGTGAGGCAAACCTTGAATTCTTTATTTTGCACAAGTGCCATTTTTGTCATCTCCATATATAGATAAGTTAACACCGTACTCCCCTAGGATAACTCTCCACACTCCTCAAGATCCTCAAGAAGTGACAACCATCTTACATGTACCGAATCCTTAGTGGAATTCGGAAATAGGATAGTACCGATCATATAAAGTATATATACATGGGCATAGCTCTTGATGATCTCATCAGTCACATCGATCGATACATTCATATAATTATTTCTTAACCATTCGAGCTTGATCTTACCACCCTTCATAGTAGGAGCTTGACCCATCAATTGTTCACACACTTCTACCCAGTTGAAGTCATCTGTACCTGTAACAACATCCTCATCCACTCTGAGGTCAAGTAAAATAAATTGTACCTATTAATTGCTATTTATTTAGATTGGTAGGACAATGAGATCTATATGGTCCAGTTGTGTGCAATACCCACACTAATTTCTTTTGGAGCTCCTTCCCACCCTTCATCTATCGTATCTTTTATGCATATTGATTGGGGACGTCTGGCTTGTCTCTTATATTTAGGAGGTAACACATGCAGCCCATTATAGGGTGGCCAGTAACGACTATCTATAATAAGATGGAAACACTGCTTGTATGAATTTCTGTAGTGGCTTGATTGATACCACTCAGAAGCGTATGTGTGATACAAAATATTTGCACCCCAAATTGCTTGGACGTAACCGCTATATCATGTGAACATGATAATTTTTACAATTCTGGTATGTTACAAGTGCATGCGCATTGTGTCCCTCGTAAATTAACAGTATAATTATGACCGTGTTTGTCTGTAACCTACCATTCATCTACAACAAATCTAACAATCTTCATTGATCTAGCCTGCTTGACACGAGCTCCTACAATCTCTTCATTTTTTGGTGTTAATAACGTCACCCACTTTGCTCCATCCTCTCACCACTTGACAAAATAGTGATTGAGTCTATAAAATATCCTCATAACCAACGCCTGTATGGGCATTGCTCGAGCCCCCTTAAGTACCCCGTTGAATCTTTTAGAACAAGTAGTTATCATCATGCAAAACTGATTCCCTCCATCTTTACTTAGTGTCCACCGATCGATATATTCACTTCCCAAACTACTCTCAATCTAGTCATGCGCAGCTTGAGATGTTGCCTTGATTTGATCCCGTATCCGATCACACACACATGTTTTGGGTGTATAACCCGCTTGCTAAAGAAGGGTTTGTAAATGTATCTGACCAAAGTTCTTTTTAAAATTAGCTTTAATGTGTTGTAAGCAATAGTGGTGATGGTGATGAGAGCCAAATCTTCTGTACAATGCTTTTGGAATACCTCTCATTCTATCGGATATAAAAGTAATTTTCCTAGGAGGCAACACATTAAAAATATATAATTGATTGCAAGAAAAAAAACACTCCCAATTTTCACTGTTCTCAACCTCCACAACTGCGAAGACCAAAAGAAATAAGCCACCATCTGCATCTACTCCTATAGCAACAAGCAATACATCCTTATATTTTTACCATATAAGTGTGTGTCATCAATTCTAAGAACCGACCGACAAAATTTAAATCCCTCAATCGAAGGACCAAGTACCCAAAATACAGAGATGAATTGATGAACTCCTGGATTGATCTCTTTAGGTATGAGTTTGTATTTAGATCCAGGGTTGCTTCTTTTAATCACATCAAGATATTGAGGTAGTGTCGCGTAAGACTTCTCTCAATCACCAAATATTTTTGTCATCACAATTCTCCTTGCACACCATGCTTTACTATATGATATTTCAATGAACTTTGTATCTAGCACTCTCTTAATTATATTACTGTGAGTTAGTTCAAGTTTCTTCTTTAGTTTTGGCATAATCAACCATGCTATGTAAGAGGCAGATGCACCACTATGATCTTGCTCTAGTATCGGATTGCCACATATGTGAACACCGTAGTATTTTGTGATCCTAAAATGCCCATTATGTTTCTTTCCGGCAAATGCATATAACTTCTAAGGACATGCGTAATCAGTTTTATTTCCCTCGGCTCAACCTTTCCTTTGTGTATTCATAAAACATATTGCATCATAACTTGTTCGATTGCTTTTAACTTGCTTGAATTTTCCATTCTTTTTAATTGAGTAATCACGAATAACATCAACCGATTGATCCTTAGTATCGAATAAATTACAAACTCTGAAAGGTACGTCATCATCTCCTTTATGAGTTGAACTTTGGCCAATGTATATATCTTGTACTGTGGTAGAACGAATCCACTCATCATCTTCAAACTCGTCGGGGGGGGGGGGGGGGGGGTGCGTACTCAACATATTCATTATTAACATAAGACTCATCAGGCCAATCCAAATTCTCTTCAACATATTCACTCACAAACTGCATGCTATCAATTGGTGCACTATCTTGCTCCTCACCTTCAGAGTCGTTGCTTCTTTCATCCTTCTCAATTGTTGCCCCTCTTAATGGCCTCATATTTTCATAAGGGACTTCATTGTTCATGACATTTGATGTTCCACCGAATGAAGGTACACCATTGTGATATTGAAATTGAGTCCGCTCCATTTTACTTGAAGAAGAAAGAAAACCATCAGACTCAACTCCCAGATCTAACATGTGTGAGAATTCTCTTGGAGGTTTGAATATTTGACATGAACCATATGACAACTTTTCAATAAACAATTATACCGTTGGTTGCGGCTTGCTCAAATTAAACATAATACTCATATGATGATCGTTTGAGATCTCAACTGTGGACGTTCTATCAAAAGTTATGGGCCAATTGCTTATTATTTTTAGTCGGTATTCTCATGGGTCAATTTTTGTAACTCGGTGTAATTCCTTAACCAAGCCACATAAACTATATGACTCCGAGATCATTAATGGCGTCGTTACCCCTCCGACGTGCATTGACATATTATTCATTCCATGATTATTTTTTTCACCATAAGAGCAAGCAATAAAAGTCATATTGTTCAACCTATGCAAAAGAAGATTATATCATTTAAATACAATAAATTTAAAAAATATTATCAGGGCATCGAATAAGAGGAAAATCCAAGATGCAAATAATCTCATATAATTTTGACCAAAAACCCTAAACCCCAAATTGAAAATTCTAAACCCTAGAATTGAGCATTCTATGCCCTAAAAGTTTAATTTCAATTACAACAATCAACACACAAAGCATTCGAACCACCACAAATAGAGTTCAAACTCTAAAAATTCGTTTTTGAGAGAAAACCCTAGATTTCTAAATGTTAAAAGAGGAGAGAAGGAAGAGAAATTACCCTAGAGATCTTAAGCAAAATTTCAGGACGAATTTCGATCACAAAATGTGGTTGAAATTGAGATGAGTGACAGCAAAACGAGAGAGCGACAGAGCTGGAGAAGAGAGAGGCGGCTGGGAGAGATGAGTTTGGGGGAGAAGAGTTTTGGTTGGTTTATATAGGGGGTGAGACCTAGAACAAGTAGTCGAGCTTGACAACCCCGACTATCGTGTCCCTTAGCTAATTTCCCACTTCTTTAACTTGCGGCTGGTCACTCTCTGCTAAATGGTCGGGGTTCCCAACCTCGACCATTTAGGAGACAACTAAATTACTCGGGGTTTTGAACCCCGACTAATTTAGCTGCCAAACTCCAGCAGGGTGGCATGCACGAGCTCCTAATTAGTCGATGTTGGCAACCCCGACTAAATAGAAACACGATTAAAAGAAATCGACTCACTTTCTGGTCACGATGCTGACGAGATGAGAAAATTGGTCGATTTTCGTAATAAAGGTTGAAGTGGGTCGAAATTTGGGAATAAAATCTGGAATGGGAAATTTTGAAAATTTCTTCTTTTTTGAATACACTCTGGCCATCAAATAGGCAAACATGAACTTTCGGTACCCGGGTGGAATGGGTGAAACGTAGGGACACCAGAATGAAATTAAGCCCTTCTTTTAACAAATGAATGAAATTAAGCCCTTCTTTTAACAAATGATTTTTCTTTACGGATTTCCATCAATTTCTCAGTAGGAACCTCTCCGTCCCTTCTTCTGCTCAAAAAATCCCTAAGCCAAAAAAAGCTAGGGTTTTCGATTTTTAGGGTTAGGGTTTCTTCAACCCAACAATGGCTACTTCCAGCCTCAAACGAAAGCGCGACGATCTCCCGTCACCACCGCCGCCCTCTCAACCTCAATCCAACGGCGCTCCCGCCTTCGACCTCTCTCTCCTCGAGGCCGTCGAGCAATCCCAAACCTCCGGCGTCGAGGTCCTCGACCTCAAAACCCTAAAGAAGATCGTCCTTTCCTTCGAGCGCCGCCTTAGGGACAACCTTGAGGCCCGCATGAAGTACCCCGACAACCCCGAGAAGTTCGCCGACTCCGAGGTCGAGCTCCACGACGAGATCCAGAAGCTCAAGATCCTCGCCGGCGGCCCCGATCTCTACCCTGATCTCGTCGCCCTCAACACCGTCCCATCCATTGTAGGCCTCCTTGGGCACGACAACACGGACATCGCCATGGACGTCGTCTCGCTCCTTGTCGATCTCACGGACGAGGACGTTCTTGAAGATAACGATGAGCCAGCGAAGGTCTTGGTTGATGCGCTGGTGGAGAATAATGCACTTGAGTTGCTTGTGCAAAATATTGGGAGGTTATCAGAGTCGGATCCTGATGAGGCTGCGGCTATTTATAATACACTGTCCACTATTGAGAACATGATTGAAGTAAAGCCGGCGGTGGCTGAGTTGGTCTGTGAGAGGACTAAGTTGTTAAGGTGGCTTCTTGGTCGGATTAAAGTTCGGGAATTTGATGGGAATAAGCAATATGCTTCTGAGATTTTAGCTATTTTGTTGCAGACGAGTACTGCAAATCAAAAGAGATTGGGGCAGATGAATGGGGTTGATGGGGTTCTTCAAGCTGTCGCGATGTATAAGTCTAGGGATCCGAAGAGTGCGGACGAGGAGGAGATGTTGGAGAACTTGTTTGACTGTTTGTGCTGTTTGTTGATGCCTATGGAGAATAAGGAGAGGTTTATGAAGTCGGAAGGGGTTGAGCTGATGATTATTATTATGAAGCAGAAGAAGTCGGCTTATGGATCAGCCATTAGAGCATTGGATTTTGCGATGACCAAGTATCCACCAGCGTGTGAGAGGTTTGTTGATGTGTTGGGGTTGAAGACTGCATTTGCAGCTTTCATGGGTAAGGCAAGTTCTTCCCTTATTCTTATCTGAATTTCTCTTGCATTTTATATGATTATTAGCAATACAGCAGGTCATGGAAAGAAAAGAAGATCTAAGTAACCATCACGATAGCTTACTAATGTGCTAAACCCATTTATATCGACTTGCTTTGGGAAGATTAGTGAAAATCTACAGTTTTGGCTAATGGGAGCTTTTACGTGACAAGGTCAAAAAACTTAGTGGTTAGACTTATAATCCTAACAGCTTAATGTTTTGTTTTTTTAATTTCACTTTAGGGAGAATGGGAAATCTACATTGAGGTTAGTATATGCACCAAAGACTCTTTTCTCAATATGTACACACATACATATGCACCCATAAGACATTTTTTATTCAAACTTCGATTGTATACTCTATTATTTTATATTTATTCATATACTTTTCTTATTAGCAGTATTCATATCCTTACCCATGTTGCTAAGAAAATAATGTTCGATGTTCATATTTTGTCAAAAAATAGGTCAAATAAAGAGATGAATTTTTATTCTGATTGAATGATATCTTCTGGTGACATACCCACCAGAATACATTTGGCTTAACAAACAATACAATCTTGATGGGGGAAGATTGGTGAACAGAAAGGGGTCAGAACAACAATTGAAAAACATTTTCCTTGTATAAAGAGCGAGCAACATTCTTATCATGGAAGGCCTTCTGCATAGTAGTCGTCTCACGAAATCTAGAAACAGAGGTCTCATTGCTTTGGAAATTTTGACACATGAATGTCTCAGTTTCCAAAACTATTTGACTGGCAACTTAGCCTTCTTAATAATCCATTTGGATTTATTGGGAGTCGTCATTCATTCCACGGGTCCAGATTCTGTGTATTTGGAATTCATTTTTTTAATATTTAGTTGATCTATGCGCATGCGAACTGCTGGTTTCATTCATGTTTTGTTAATCCTTCCACTCATGCAATGTTGTGTTCATAAATTTTTTTGACTTTCACTACTGATGTGACTTATATGATGTTTAGATTCCTGTGAGCAAGAAAAATAAGAAAGAGAGCTACCAAGAAGAGTTAGAAGAGCGTTTAATCTCGTTGATTGCATCATTATTTGGTAAGAAGGCAACTTAACTTGTTTCTTAAAAGCGTTATGATATTATTCTTATAGCAATATACCATGACTATGCTTCTAACTGTTGAAGTGTTGAATGCACTTATGTCTTCAGTAGTTATTATATTATCATTTTGTAGGATATTCACAACAATGAAGTATCAATTGCATGCCACCTTTTAATATAACTGCATTTGATTTTTTTTACGGCCGAGACACTGATCTAATACAAGAGCTCATATGTTCACAACTATCTTAGTTTCTGTTCCCATTATATAGGTTGTAATATTGTGTGAATAGAAATTCAATTATCCATTTAAAGACCCAATTAGAAAAAATTATCTCGTCGTCAAGGTCATGCTGTAATTTGTGAGTTGTTCTTCAATCAAGATATCACATCAGCTTGTTAGGGAAGTTAAGTGTCAAAAAATCTTTAAGACCTAAGTATTGCACACACATTATTACTTCTGAAGGTAATTTATTGCATCAAATAACTTCATGGCTTGTTAATGGTTTGCAAGGTATAAGTGGGAAAACTGAGATTTTGGTTACGTTGAAGTACAACCCAAATCAACAATTCAGATTGCTTCTTTGGTTGGACATGTAATTATCTGAACCTGAATTCGTTGCAATCTGCTGTTAGGGTTGGGGTAATCAATCTGCAGTGACAAAATCATGTCAGAGGCACTATTTTTTTAATTTAGTAAATGGCTTTATTGCTATCCTCATAACATTTCTTCCTCTTATCCTTTTTGCCCTTTTCTGAAGGCAGTTATAGTGCTTTTCATATCAGCTCAGTATAGTTTATACATCTTCAGATACATTCTGTTTAATTTACCTCTTGCTTTTATGGTTGGTTAAGCTTGATTGTCTTGTACATTGAAACTTGGAAGCGATCATGTCAAATTATCTTCATGGACTTCATCTTGGGATTGCCAGAGCCACTAGGCACTACCTATTCCTAATGCTTATCTGTAAGCAAAGAGGGAGGAAATAACCAATTCAAGGTTCCACTCTTAAATATTCTCATGTTCTCTTGAGTAGGTTTGAAAACTGACTCAGTCACTTTATAAAGGGAGAAGGCGAGCTAAATGTTGCATGAATTGCTGGTTTTAGGTGATAATCAAGCAGCTGTGACATGATCACAAATTTATAAAAGCAATATTTATTTTCTCCTATCTGTTGAAGTTCCTCATTTGGTGCTCCCAAATATACTTTAACCTTGTTGTGGTGTTTTACCAGTCTCTCTTATGGTCAACTTCTGCCAATTGCTGCTGAAGGCATCTTCCCATTCGACCCTTTGAATAGATTAGGCAGTGTTTGGTTCTTGATGGGATTGGGTTGCGACTTGACTTATGACTCGGATTAGGTAGGATTAGGATTTGTAATCCCAATCCTATGTTTGGTTCCATGCTCGAAGTACTTGGGACTATGATGCTCAAAATCCCAATCCTATGTTTGGTTCCATGCTCGAAGTACTTGGGACTATGATGCTCAAAATCCCAATCCTATGTTTGGTTCCATGCTCGAAGTACTTGGGACTATGATGCTCAAAATCCCAATCCTATGTTTGGTTCCTAGAATTGGGATTATAAATCCTAGTCCTCTATATAGTTTGTTCATCTTAAAACTTTATTTTTGGTTTAGAAAATGAATTATATATAAATCCATTAATAAAAAATATAGATAAAATTATCTTGATAGACTCCAACATGAAATGAATTGCGACCACTCAAATCATTCTTCATTTAGTAGAAATTTCAAAAGAATTACCATGTTAAATTTTTAACAAATTGTAAGTTTGTATTCTCGAATATAATAAATGTTCTCTACAGTAGGAAAAAAACAAATACATAAATAAAAACCAGCTCTTTCACTTATCAGAACATTATATGTGCAAATACAAAATTTTTTACTCGTATTTCACACACATTGCAGTAGTTTTATTCCAGAGGAAAGATCTACAAATAGGCCTCCATTATTCATTGGTGCCAAAGCTTATTGGGAGGCAACTATGAGAATCTACATCCACGCACATCACTGGAAGATTTGGGGCATGATAGCTGTTGGTTACTCTTTTCCAACAAAAGAAGTTGATGGTGAAATATTTGAAAAATGAATTTTCACATAAAAATATGTCAAGATAAATAATATCTACTAGCCAATCACAAAATATGATCTTAACTCATAATGCTAACACATCTAACCTAGTAGCAAAGTTAATAATTTTTCAAATAAAAAATCAAATCAAGACTAATATTTTAGCAAAATCAAGTGATAAAGAGGATCATTTAGGATCCTCAATTAGAGTTTATTATGCTTTTTCGGAATATGGGTTATCGAGTATAATGATTCGATTTATATGTTAAGGAGCAAAAGTATAGAAGGTTATGTCTTGCATGTGCCCTGCGCACACAAGACGCTTACAAGGCGCAAAAAGGCGTTGCTGCATTAGATGTAGAGTTCTTAGCCACCGCCTCGCATCGCAGGGCGTATGAGGCGCAGTGAGACATATGCCTTTGATAACGCTGATTTATAAAAAACGTTAGCTACATTAGATGCAGAGCTCTTAGCCACCACCCTGCATTGCAGGGCGCATGAGGCGCAGTGATGTGGCATATGCCTTTTAACGCTTATATATATATATATATATATATTATATATATATATATATATATATATATATATATATATATATATATATATGAGATTAATGTGTATCTTGTCATAGGAGGGGATTTCTCCTTGACGCCTCTAAAATCACATGATTGAGCGACATTATGGATGATCCGCCTCCGTGAACTTGATCTATATATATACATGGTGTGTTGGGGTTTAGAATATGTAGATCAAGTTCAACGGAGCGGATCATCCACAATGTCGCTCAATCATGTGATTTTAGAGGCGTCAAGAGGAAATCCCTACTATGACAAGGATACTCATTAATCTCTCTCTCTCTCTCTCTAATATATATTAATATTAATATATATATATATATATATAGAGAGAGAGAGAGAGAGAGAGAAGGGGGAAAGATGAGATAGGTTAATGGGTATTATATGTCATGCGAGGGAATTCTCTAATATACAATGATGTGGCTCCATCTCAACCAAGTGTTATGTGCTTTTTCTCTCCTCTCCTCATTTGTGCACTTGGTGCAGATTGAGCCACATCATTGCTATATGAGAGATTCCCCTCATATGACAAAGATATATATTTTACTCATATATATATAGTAATAATAACTTTTCAAATAATATTTAATCTACAAGCAAATTTTCAACTCCAACACAATCACCTTTTGAGCATGACATATCACAAATATGTATCACTTTGCCTATCCATAATTCAAGACACTATCGTAACACATACAGAATAATAGAATGCAATCTCTTTCCTTAATAAACCGCACCTCAATAAAACATAATAAAAAGGTTAAGCATGTACTAGACATAAAACAACCAACAACATAATGATGTAACAACTTGTTTCAAGAATCATTCATTCAATCAGAACATCCACATTTTGATAGCTACAGTTAATTGAGTTTGAAATAGTGCCTGTAAAATCAAACATAGAAACAAAACAAAATATCCAACATAAAAATCAAAATATTTTCAAAAAGAGTTCTAAACTCTAGTATGAATAAGGGAATAACACAATCACCTTTGTGGATCCTTCCAATATCTGTGACAGAGATTCCTCTCATATCTGTTGTTGGCAAACTCAAAAGAAGTTCAACACACTTTTCCTCTACGACAAGCTTCCAACAAACTTAACTTTTCCTTCATCAATCAATGAAGTCATCTTCGTGACTTCATTAACAACATTTGTACTCTTCTTCAATAACTCAGAATCTCTTAAAGAAAATAGTGTGGCCGACTTCTCAATGCTATGGCCAATAACAGTGGCGGCATTTTCCAACTCATCGTATCCATCATCCTTCTTAGTCTTCCTCTTCTTGCTTGAGCCATAAGCGGTAGAGAATGAGGCAGAAGCACAATCTTCTGTAGTGTTGTAAAAAGCGGGAAATAGCGGCGCTATCGCGGCGCTTTTCGTGCTCGCGGGGCTTCACCGCGCCGATATAGGGGATAGCGGGGTATTTTGGCCGAAAAAACCTTTTGCTCGAAACGCGGTCAAAAGCGCTAAATCGGGGTTTTTAGCGCTAAAAATCGCTAAACCTATTTGTTTAAACTTAAAACCCTCCCCGAACCCGACCCGAACCTATATTTTAAAACCCATCTTCCTCTCTCTGACTCCCGAATGCCCTAGCCGCCTCCGGTGCCTCTTCCTCTTGTGCCTCTCTTTCACGACCTCTGGCGACGACTATCAGCGCCGCCGCCGGCAACATCTCTCGCCGGCGACACTAGAAGGTCCATCTCCCTCCGGTCATCTCCGGTCAAGCCCATCTCTCTCTCCCAAGTCTCACGGTCTCACCTTACTCCCTCTCTCACTTCCTCCGGCGACACCAGAAGGTCCAGGCCTTCCCTTCGGCGATCAGCATCAGCTCCCTCCGGTGACCAGCATCAGCTCCCTTCGGTGACCAGCAGCAGCAACATCTCCTCTCTGTTGGGCTTCGTCTGCAACAGAGAGAAAAATGTAATAATTTGATTTTTGAAATTCCTATGATAATGATTTTAGTAAGGATAATGACCTAACTAAAAAATCTCAAGCGGTGCAACCATTCCCTGTGTAATCCTATCAATATACAGTTCATCTTCTCTTGTTAGCTTGAATTGACCATGTCCTTATGTTGTTTAACTGCCAAGTAAACTGTTTAATGTTGATTTACTAATTTACTAACTTATAGTAGACTAGTAATTTACTAATTTGTTATTTGTTATTTATAAAGTTCTAGTTTTATATTGTTATTTGATCTTGTTCATTGAATAGGCATAATTTCAACCATTATATGGAATTGTCCTCTTGTTATTTGTTATTTGTAAAGTTTTAGTACTTATATTGTTATTACACATCTATTTCATGTTTAGGCGCATTTATAGAAATTTTAGATTTTTTATATGATTTTCTTATTATTTAGAATATTTAAATATATTTATATTTGACCACTATTTGACTGTGCACTATTTGCTGCTATTTTACCGTAATAGCCCCTAATAGCCTTAGCGGTAGCTCGTCGTGATGCGCCGCTATCCGCTATCAGCAACCTTGCTTCTGTATCTTCTATGTCCAGCTCTTCTATCATATCTTCTTGTGCTTTAACATGCTTTCCGATTGCCCTGTCTTTCTCATTGACTAATTTTTCATAATGTGTGAAAGGCTTATTCCTCCATCTTTCGGCCCCATTGTGAGACTACAATTTTGAAAAAAATCATGGTTATCATACGATTCACGTAAGAAAAATTCTAAAAGAAAACTAACAAAATAGTAACAACATATAGACATGAAATCATGAGCATCACATGAAGAACTAAAGAGCATGGTTATTATATGATCCAAATGGCTATCAAATTTGATCATATTGATGTGAAACTTACCCATAGTGAAATAGCGTAAAGAGTACAAACTATAGCAAAGAACATAACGTTAGCATGAAAAGTAGAAAGTATAACAAATTACACAACAAAAGACTAAATTAATTATAAACAAGAAGCACAAGAGTACATGTAGAATAAGATCACAAGATATAAGCTTCAAAACTAAGATGCCTATAAATATGAGCAAGTTCAGAGAATAAACATAAACAAGAGGAAAAAAAGTTCATGTAGAATAAGATCACAAGCGTTATGTTATTGGTTCATGGTAATTTGTATAATCAGTTACTTTCCCTTAAAAAAGCTTAATGGCTTTCCACATATTCTGTATAGAGAGCTTTTCTAATAGATCTCTGGAAAGCAGCCATGGTGTGGACTTTCTACTTGTTACGCAATGTGGTTTTGCATCAAAGATGAGACCATTGGAAACTTTTTATAAGTATGTAACATTTTGGAGACTACCAAATTATCATTTTATTGTGTTCAAGGAATACACAATATGCTTGGATTCTTGGTTTTTGCAACTTTTTGAACTATTCAAAAACTCAATCTCAGTTATCACTAGGTTATGATCACTGCATCATGTGTTTGGTCTGGCGA
This sequence comes from Asparagus officinalis, assembly GCF_001876935.1. Taxonomy (NCBI): domain Eukaryota; kingdom Viridiplantae; phylum Streptophyta; class Magnoliopsida; order Asparagales; family Asparagaceae; genus Asparagus; species Asparagus officinalis. The sequence continues at coordinate 20,277,937 of NC_033794.1, read as the reverse complement.
ATATTAGTAGCAAATCAATTTTGAGTTTATATGGATAATGGAAAGGAAAAAGGTGACCTTCGGTGGTTTCTACTTGAAATCTGGACCTTGTATATGACTTGGTGTTTGATTTGTGGAATTCGCCTAACCCCCATAGAGAAACATAATGGCTATTCCATTGAAAAAGTCTCTCATGCTCATATCTTTTCGAGAATGATAAAAAGTAATGGTAATCATTATCCAAAATCTTGAACCATGATAATGAGAATGAGTTTTAGGAGTAAAATGAAAGAAAATATCTTCACAAATGTAACATGATTGCTAATTCATTTTCCTTCTCCATCCACGTATATGTGCAAATTGTTAATAATGTCCACCCTCGATGAATCACCAGGCCCCCATTCTTGGCATCATCGGAAAAATATCAATAAATTAATTACATTATTCATCTAGACTATTTAGAGAAGACTGAGGTAGCTAAAATAGAAAATATCAAAACAAAGTATTTGAGACTCATGTAAAATAAAGTGCTAAGTGTGAGTCCTAATGTAGAAATATGTATATTTGAAGAGTTCAGTAACATTCTCTGTGAACTCACTAAGACATTCACTCATACTTGGCGAAAGCATTGCATGTGCATTATTTCCATGTTTAAACTTTGATCAGCGTCGTTTACCGTGTATTAAATAAATCAGAAGGTAATAGAGAATTGGATCTCGTCAGCCAACTGAAAGAGCAAGAATTCGCTCTCAGCATTTGTTGGAGTTAACAGAAGTGGTATTTGGGAAATATTGTAATAGGTATTATAGGACTCCTCTCCTTGTGGGACTGACAACATTATGGTTTATCGAACATGCGAGAGGAGGAGAGTTATAGCAAAGTTAGCGTTTATTAAGCAACAATGAGCAAGAGAGTAAGGGTGAGATATTCCTAATATGGCTGATATATTAGCCGATATGTTGACCGATATATCCTTTTCTATGGCTTGTCGCAAAATGATATACCGCGTTTGGCACTTTTTGAGTGAGATATAATGATTTTCCCATCATATCAAATGACATTTTGGCCTAAAAAATCAACAAAATGTTGCAACATATGATTTGTACTTTTGTTTGTTTTACAAGGTTGATTAGTGATCCTAAACATATATTATTCACATTTTGTATGCTTAGACTTCATTATGTAGGTTGATATTACATCTTAGTGCATTATACTATATATGCAAACATCCATTATGACATTATGATATTTACCACATATCCCTGATATTTCCCTGATATCCGCAATCTGATATGAATTTTGGCCATCCGATATTTCCCCAATATTTGATATTTAAAACCTTGGTTTTTGATATTAGTCTGCTAGGCCCCTTGATTTATAAGTTATTTCCAAATTAGTTCCTCCAATCAAGAGCAGAAATCGAAGGATTAATTTGAAACAAACTATGAGAATTGGGGGATGTGATAGTGCATAACAAAAGATTTTACTTGGTAATCCTGCTAATTGTACTTCTTGATTAGAGGGACTAATTTGAAATACTTAAGTATTGTTGGACCTAATTGCAATTTTAATGCTTTGAGGGACTTTACCGAAATATCTTAAGAATTGAGATGGAAAAATCAATGTTGTCTATCAAATCCAAGGTTAGGTATTGGGTAGTTAACTTGAGATGGAAAAAGCAGTGTTGTCTAAGTTTAAACATGGAAGGAATATTCATGAAACAATGTTTTCGCTGGATGTAAGTGAATGTCTTGATGAGTTCACAAAGAATGTTATCGAACTCTTCAAAAATGTAGATTTCTACATTAGGGGTTACTATGATTACTTTATATTATATTATGTCTTGATATCTTCTACTTGCTGATTTCTATCAGTAAGCTGTCTCCGTCCTATGTGAATAAGCTAGATGAGTTCTGTCATTACTTTACTGATGCTTTTTTTGATGATGTTGAGAATGTGGGGCTTGATTCCTTGAGGGCAACCATTATCAATAATCTGTAGCTTTATGTGAAGAAGGGAATTGAGTTTCGTTTGAATCCATTTTCAGCCTTATAAGCACCTCTATTTGTGAGGTTAATCAAAACATCTAGCAGTTTAGCATCCTCTTGTGTTGTCCATGATCTTTTTGTTTTCTTTTCAATGGATTGCATTGATTCCATTCTAAGACAAACAATTGAATTTCATTAAAAATTTGTGAGAAATATCATATTAATGAAACACAATTTTTTTGATGCGTACAATAAGAATTTAAGAGAAATTAAATAAGCATTTGTTTAATATCTTGACCTCTCACAATTAAGACATGAATTAGCTAGAAGCATAGATTAAGTAGAAAAACATGTAGAGCTGTATTGAGAAGACAAGAAATGATATCTTGAATTTTCTGATCAGTTACTTTGGTTGGAAACTGATCTGTTTGTTGATGTCTTTAACCTCAAAAAACTTTTCTAATGCTCCTAAATGGACAATGTAAAATGGGATTTATAGACTTTTCACTTCGATCATGCGACGAATATGTGAGATTCAATAAATTTTCAGATACATTGGGAAAAGAAGATCAACAACTTTGATACATAAATTTTTTTTACTGATTAAATAATGAAAGTGGTTTTCAGATATTGGTCATTGCTACGTATTCAAACAAGAGTTCTGTCATGAGAAATGCTGAAATAAGATAGAAATGTTACTGTCCACTACTTTATATGAGAGATTATCAAGTTCAGGTTTCACAATGCCTATCACCTAAAGCATAATTTTTGCAGTATTACAAGATTCAATAGAAGGAAGGTTTGCGTGGTGTCTTATTAATGAAAATAACTACCTCCTCATTAATGACAATAACTAACTACTAACATGAACTAATAATCAATTAATTATTGTTCATAGCAACCATATGGCGGCAGTAATAAATATGACCAAATGAACATAGAAAGCCAATAGTGACCGTAATAAATATAACCAGATGAACTTTGCAAGCCAATAGTCAAAATGAGCACAATCATAGTCAAATTTACCAAGCCATGAAGATGATACACCTTACAGTTCTATTTATAAAATTGACTAAAAACCAACAAGAGCAATGGATATGGATAAAGGTATTCTATTGAACAATGTGGTGTTACTGGGATTCTTGGTTGTGGAGGTCATGGTACAGTAGATAAGGGCATTCTATTGAACACTATGCTGTTGATGTTGAAGTCTGAAACATTAGAGGCGAGTGAGCAATTTGTAAACGAGATTCTCATAATTCCAGACATCAACTATATAAGAGTGTGGTGAAGCTATCTGGTTGTTCTCTTGAATCTAAAGTCCTACATGTATATGACCGTTCATTCTCAATATTCAATAAGAGGTTTATTTAGCATATAATGTGACCATAATTATGCAGCAAAAGTGGCCAACTTTGGAATTCCAAGATTAATTCCTCTTCATAAAACTTGATTATGTACATCTTGGATATTCCCATAAAGAAAAATTTAGTGGTACGAGTGATGTTTTTATCTTTGGATTCATTCTTGTGGAGCTGCTGACAGGAAAGAGAGAAATTTCAGATACCCAATTTCATGATGAGAAAAAGCCATGTGTGCATCAAGTCTCAATTGGTCATTCAAAGAGAGTATGAGTTTGATGTTCTAGATGTTAAGAGTTGCAAAATATGGAAGGAAAGAGGAGCTTGATGCAGTTACTGGACTGGCTTAAATATGATCAAGACTCAAAGGTAAAGAATGACCAATAATAAAAAAGGTATGAGCAAGAGCTTAATGCAATCAGAATGCAATAGTGAAACATTACCATTAGTGATCAGAGGAAGAAGATGTTGTGGAAAAGAGCAAAATCAACTGGCAATAAAAAAAATATAAATTCTGTAAAAGAACAATATGGATATAAGTGATTTTAACATGAAATCATATGCAAGTAATTTGTAAATTAATATGACAAGAAATTATATCTCCTACAAATTGGATAGACTAAATTCAGAATTTGACATGATCCAATTACAATTGCACCCAAAATTATGTGATTAAATCCTCAAAAACAAGGCAACATATACGAACAGGATTACAAGATATAATTAGTAAGGAAGTTGGATATACATTGGATATACAATCAATACATAGATTCCAACACAAGCCTAGAAATCTTAGCATAAAATGATCGGCAAGCAAAACCCTAGGAATCAAAGGGGGTTAGATTAGAACTCACCTTTAGGGATTGAATGAGAAGGGGAGGGAGTGCCGGAGATTGGAGGCCGAGCTCAGAGGAGGATGTCAAGATCGTGGGAGCTCAAAGGGTGCAATTGTGATTTTTTTGATTTGTTTGAGCATAGAAAACCTAATCCCAATATCGCTAATATTGCCTTTTTTTTAGGGGTGGGGGGGTCAAGGGATTTCATAAATCCAAGTTTGGGTCTTAAAACCAAGTCCTAGTCCTACCAAAGTTCCCGTCTCATGTAATACTATGCATGGGTTTAAGTCCAAGTCCGAGGACTTCAAGTCCTTGTTCCACTCATTAGTTAAAGCAAACCCTAACTTATAATTCCGGGTTAAAGAACACCATGGAGGTTGCAATTTAGACATGTAAAATGCTTTTTGCAACACTTTTTTATATAATGTATTCCTTCATCTAATATAACAACCACCAAGCCTTTATCCCAAATATTTTGGGTCGGCTATATGAATCCTATTTTTCCATTCTATTCTGTTATGGATCATCTCCTCCGTTAAGTTAGTCTTAATCATATCATTCTTAAATGCTTTTAACCTCTTAAATGCTTTTAACCAAATCATTCTAGTTCTACATCTAGATTTTCTAACCCCATTATCTCTAATATTATCGTTTTACCTAATCGATGCACTACGGAGTCTTCATTGTACATGATCAAACCATCTTAATCTATTCTCTTATTTTATCCTCGATAGGTGCAACTTGTAATTTACTACGGATGCACTCATTTATTATCCTATCTTTTAATCTATACTAACAAGACCATCAGAACATTCTCATTTATGTTGCACATTTTTAAACATGTTTTTTAATTGCCCAACACTCTGGCCCATAAAGTATAGCTGGTCTTATAACCGTCTTATAAAATTTTCCTTTTAGTTTCATTGATATTTTACGTTCACATAAGATTTTTAAAACACTCCCCTATTTCAACTATTCCGATTTGATTCGATGCACAACATCATCCTCTATATCACAATCATGCCTAATGATTGATCCTAAATAGCGAAAATGATTAGTTTTAGGTATTTTTTTGGCCATCAATATGTACCATAGGCTCTCTTCTTTTTCTAGTTTTACTAAAAATACACTATATATTATGTTTTTGTTCTACTAATTCTAAAACTTTTATATTCAAGAGCTTGTCTTCATCTTTTTACTTTAGAAATAATGTCTCTTCTAGTTTTATCAGCTAATACTATATCATCGGTAAATAATATACACCATGAGACTTCATCCTAAATGTGCTTAGTACGTTGGTCCATAACTAATGCAAAAAGATAATGACTTAAAGCCGATCCTTGGTGTAAACCTATGGTAATAGAAAATAGTTTACTCTTTTTCATTAGTTCTTATTCTAGTTGTTACTCTATCATACATATCTTTAATCACACAAATATATATACTAGATACATGGTTCTTTTCTAACAACCACAACATTATCTCTTTAGGCACTCTATCATAAGCTTTTTCTAGATCGATAAAAATCATATGCGGGTCCTTTCTCTTCTCTCTATGTCTCTCCATCAATCGTCTCAAAATATATATAGGTTTCATAGTTGACCTCTCAAGCATAAGACCAAATTGATTTTCAGATATACTTGTCTCTTTTCTTAGTCTTTGCTCAATTACTCTATTCTAAAGTTTCATAGTATGACTCATGAGTTTTATACCTAGATAATTTGAATAATTTTGTATATCCCTTTTATTCTTATATATCAGTATCAAAGTACTAATCCTCCACTCATCCGATATTTCTTTCGTCTCGATAATCTTATTAAATAGTTTAGTTAACCATCCTAAGCCTATATCTTCAAACTATTTCTAAACTTTAATAGGGATATCATCCGGTCCTACGGTTTTTCTACTTTTTATTTTCTTTAGAGCATCTTGTAGGCATCAAAAATAGTCTGTAGGTCCCAAATACAGCTCAAGACCGAGAGAAGACGAAGAATGTCATCATCTGAGTCAAAGAAGAGTAACAAAAGCAAAAGGAAGCAAAGAAGAACTCAAAATGGCAACTCAAAGGGACACGGAGCTGTCTCACAGTTGGTGAGACAATCTCTACCGTCTCGCGTTTTTGAGACAGTGTNGATACGCAAGACAGTGTAGGCTGTCTCACCAACTGCGAGACATCATCTTGTGTTTTCTGACGGTTTTGTGATTTTTTACGGGGTCCACGGGGCTCCATAACTGTTGGAAAACGTTCATGGATGGTAATAGCCGTGAAATACATCCACTACCCACGAAAATTACGACATTTAACGCAATTTAAGTAGTGGAACAGCGGTAACAAACTGACGCGAACCATCTCCTTTGGTCGAGACAGTAAACACTGTCTCGCCCAAAGGAAATGATGACCATCGGTGGTTTTAATTCCTTTTCGACGATTATGATTTCCAAAGGCTATAAATACCTTTTTGACACACTTGTGTACGAGAAGAGGTAGACAAGGCATTGAGCAGAAAGGAGAGGTGAGCTTTTGGTGAACTTTGAGCACAAAAGAGAGTTCTTCATCACTTTCAAGCAATTTCAAGAGCCCTTCGGGTTTTTTTCAATTTCAAACTTAAGATTTGATTTTGAGAAGAGTATTTATCTTACTTTGCTAAGATATTTATTTCTGTTCTTATTTTCACGTTAAAACATCAACGTCAAACCTTCTTCACGTCCAACTTGGATCGTTGAATCGGTGGTCCACGGATTACGCATCCCCGACACATGCAAAGATCCCATGCAAGCAGAGGCTACTACGTAGGAGTTTTTGTTTGTTTCTAGGGAGCACCATTTTTGTTTTTATTATAAAGAGAAGTTTTACGTATGTAAGACTCTTTTGTTTCCATTAAAACATTTGTAATGAAATCTGTAATGAAAATCGTTCCCGACGTGAACATGCTGACAATCACAGTGGGAGTCAACGATTTTGGCGTCGAGACCGGAGTGTCGCAACTGATCAAGATCCCGGTTGATTCTACGGTTGAATACGAATTCGACCAAGCAAAGTTCAAGTACCTCTTATCCTCTTCATCAAAGTCCTCTCCCCGTAAGTTCTGGAGGATTTCGTCTTTGAAGAAGGTTTTCTGGTCTTCTACTTCGATGAAGCCTACAGGTGACTACTCTCGCCTAATCGTTGCTGAGGCTTCCCCCTGAACGCTACTCTGACAATCAGCAAAGCCGGAGCCTTTGCTCACAATGACTCCTCCCCAGTTAAGGAGTTGTCCGAAAAAAATCACCAACTCTGACGAAGAGGGCTCGTCAGAGGTAACGTCAACGCCTCGCTCGCCAGCTTGTAAAGGCTTTGGAACAAATGGATGGAGTTCACTATTACGCGGACTTGGATTCTAGAAAGCGTCGGGTAATTCAGCCGCCTCAACGGCAAGTTACTGTCACTTCCTCTAAGCCATCAACCGAAGAATGAGTTCTCGTCAGAAGGACTCGTTCGACGAGGAAGGAGCGCATCCAGAAGCGTTGCGCACGTGCCGTACACGCTCGTGCTCTTGTGCGAAAGGCATAAGAAATAAGAATTGAAGAGGAAAGCGGTGGCCGAAGAACCACCAAAGTCCCTCAAGATTTGGGCTCCAAAGTCCAAATCTGCGCGAAATCAAAGTTCGGAGACGGTAGAAAATGTCCCTTGTGGCTGATACAGTCATCACTGTCTCGCTTAAAGGGGGTTTGGCCGAGACACTATGAGATGTCTCGCCAAAAGACAAGTCTCCGCGACCACTTCTTTGCCTACGTCGACGTCCGTTCCTGGTCCATCTTCTGCTATCAACTCTACCACGCCACCAGTGAATGTCAACAGGGTTCTACATCCCCAAAAGAAGATGTGTTCATCAAAAGACAACATTATACTTAGGGAATTACACCAACAAACAATAGGGTGCTCTGGTCATCATACCGACGAGTTGTACTATCAGAATGAGAGTGAACAAATTTCGAAAGAGGACTATTCGAGAATCAATCTCTCATTGTTCGTGTGAGAGGCTCATTAAAGCGGTACTCTCAGAATGTAGCTTCTCTAAGCAAGAAACCACTTCGTGAAGAATCTCAGTGTTCCAGAGGCTTCCCACTGAAATGTCAAAACCAAAACCAAGACGCTTCTGAAGGAGAAAACTGTCGTCCAAAATAATGAATTCCTAGAAGTCACCATCAACATGACAAACAAAGGAAAGTTAAAACGACATTCAGCTGACTCTGATCCTGATTTTAGCCCAGGAGGAAGAGTCGATCTAAAAATATCCCAATGAATGTCTCGACTTCAATTGAGAGCAACTAGACACATGAACTATCAGAGAATGCATGAAGGGATGTCCCTAGAGGATGAATTTTTTTTCAGACACTTGCTTCGCAATTGCTTCTGATGATACAATGTCGAGCATGTGGCAAGTTAGAGAAGTGTTCACAATCACTCCTGATGTTATGGTCCAAATGCTTCAAGAAGATCTAGCTAAGCAACGTGAAGAGATTAGAGCCGAAATAAAGATGGAGATAGAGTTGATCATGCAACAAATGAGAGAATTGCATGCTTAACAACCACAACCTGAGCTAAGTCAACGGGCTGAGTCTAGTCGTCGCAATACCACACCTGTTCGAGCTAATACGGAAAACGACTCAGATGTAGACGAAATTATCAATGCTGACACTCCTAATGATAATAATAGTGGGGGTGGTCTAATCGATCCTCCTCAACGTCCCCTAAGAAAAGTAGAGGGTGAAGACAAAAAGATGATGAAAGAGCTCGAGAGCAAGGTCAACGCATTGATGTCCACTCAGGAGGTCAAGAAGATCGGCATCCCGTGCCCTTACCCAAAGGAATGAGAGTCGGTCCCGTACCCGGCAAAGTTTAATCTAATTAATTTCACGTCGTTTGACGGGAGAGGCTCGCCAACTTAGCACCTGATCTATTTCAAATCTCATTTGGGTATGATTTCTGGGGAGTGGACCCTTGATGGTTCGGTCATTCGTGGGTACGTTTCACGGGGTTGTCTTTGATTGATACCGACGTCTCAAGCCAGAGAATATCAACAGTTGGGATGACATAGAAAATCTATTCCTCAGCAATTTCTTTGATGATGACACTTAAGTGTCAATCAGAACTCTGCTGGACAAAAAGCAGAAAGACAGAGAATCAGTCGACAACTTCGTCAAACGCTTCCGGAACAAAGTCGTGAGTTGCAGGGGTCCGGTGACGGAGGAATTCATACTGTAGACCTGTCACAATAATTTCCCTTGATGTCCTGGAAGCCATGAGAGTTGTGCTATCCAAAACCTGAAAAAAGTTGAAGATACGCGAAGAGCAGGCCGAACGCTTTCTTAAAAGAAATAAGATTGAAAGAGGCCAATCAACAACAAATACTTCAAAGCCCAATATTATTCCTCGAGAAAGGGGAAAGGCACCGGTGACTGCTGTTGATGCAAATCAAACATCACAACGACAACCGCAACAACAATCGCTACAACAGTCGTCGTTTCAACTACAACAGCAGCCTTAGAGATAGCAGAGGACCCCGAACCCGAGATTCCCAAGGGAATGCTCTTTCAAGGATGATGAAGTGCCAGCTATCTTCAAATACCTCCTAGATAATAACAAGATTAAGTTGCCGCCAATCACAGGTCAGGAGGAAGCTAAAAAGAATTCAGATTCGAAGTACTGTGCATATCACAGGAGGGTCCACCACCCCACTAAGGCTTGTTTTGTTCTTAAAGACAGAATTCAAGCCCTGATAGATGCCTGCATTATAACTGCAAAACAGCCGAAAGAGAAGGTAGGAGCGAACGCAGTATCTATCAGCTTCGGATCTGTACCTTTATTGTGGTTCCAACCGGAACCCATATCGAAGGTGGAGTTGAAAACTGTCAATGATGACCTATATGAACAACGTCAAAAGGGGCTTGTGCCGCATACAGCTTCCAATGACGAAGTTTTATGGGTCCATACTGATCTGCTCGATGATGAACAGTGGACACGATCCTCCTCCAAGAAGTCCAAAGGCGAGTGCAAGTCTTGTTGTCCTGCCTCAACAATGCCCGAGAGAGATGACGAGGGTATCCCTACCCTTTCACTCTTTGAAAATGAGCACGAAGTCCTGGTAGCTGATGGAGAGCCTGCCTTAGCCACCAGGAGTGGGAATGAGTATCGATATAAGTATCCAGAGGTTCCTGACCAAAATGCCAAGACATTGGCCGAGCTGGGGGTGGTCATAACACCTCCTAAGCCTTCTAAGAAGCCCTAACAACAGCCAATGGCTAAGCAGAACGAAGCTGAGGCGAAACAAATGGAGAAGGAACCTAAGAACAAAGAAGTTCAAAATCCGAAGTAGTCTCGTTTCAATCGACAAACCGAAAAGTTCAAATGCTCCTTATCGCTCGCTTTGACGTTATGGCTCAACTGACCAACATTCCGACGAGGATCACGCTTACGCCTCTCTAAAAAGACTAGGGAAGCTTTGCAGGAAGCTCTGGTTGATTCTGAGGTCTTTCTCACTCAGATCAAGCAAACTAACAATTCAACATTGCAACTTGATGGCCAAACAATTTCCTTGCATCACCTTCAGTCGAGATGATATGCAAGTGAGGAATTCAAAACATGACAGACCTTTGTACTTTACCGGGTACATTGGTTTGACTGCTGTCAACCGAATTCAATTTGATCTGGGTTCTGCAGTTAGCGTCATGCCACTCCGATGAGTATACGAGCATAAACTGCTTCACCGTGATCCTCTAACTAGTATATGAGGTTAAACTGCTCCTTAACACTCTGATGAGTATGCGAGTATAAACTGCTTCTCCATGAACCTCCGACTGGTATAATGAGGTTAAATTGCTCCCTAATACTTCGATGAGTATACAAGTATAAATTGTTTCTTCATGCTCTAACGTCTTAAGAGCTTAAACTGTGTAGACTCCAGCTACGTATGAGTATAAACTGTGTTTACACCAAAACAGAAGTCAATGCCCGACAACGCTCTAGCAGTAACGCCAAGATTTGAGTCAAGATGGTTATATTTCAAAATTATGCGCGGGAGTCCAACTGCAATTCAGCTACAAACTCCTGACAAAGATGATTTGTTCAGCGTCAACTCAACGATACGAGCTAATTCAACTTCTCAAAAGTCAATATATCAACTTCAGTTCTAGATTTTAACAATGGCCAGCGACGTTGCAGTATCAGAAGTATTTCAGACTCTTTGATAAAATACCGAAAAAGCTGAAAACTAAAGAAGTCAAGAAACTAAAGCAACTTACGAGTCCTTCTACACAATCCAATGTTAGGCAGAAGCAGTGCTTATCTTGTCCAAAGTATTTCAGACTCGATAAAATACTTTGAGGGCTAAAAACTTTAGAGGGGGTATCTGTAGGCATCAGAAATTACCTATAGGTCCTAAATACAGCTTAAGACTGAGAGAAAATGAAGAACGTCATTATTTAAGTCAAAGAAGAGTAGCCAAAGCAAAAGGAAGCAAAGAAGAACGCAAAACGACAATTCAAAGGGTCACGGAGCTGTCTCACAGTTGGTGAGACAGTCTCTACTGTTTCGCGTTTTCGAGATAGTGTATGTTTGCGAGACAACCTCTTGTGTTTTCTGACGGTTTTGTGACTTTTTGTGCGGTCCATGCGGCTCCATAACTACTGGGAAATGTTCATATGGACGGTTGTAGCCGTGAAATACGCCAACTACTTACGAAAATTGCAGCATTTAACGCAATTTATGTAGTGGAACAACGGTGACAAACTGGCGGGAACCATCTCCTTTGGCCGAGACAGTAAACACCGTCTCGCCCAAAGGAAATGATGACAATCAGTTGTTTTAATTCTTTTTCGACGGTTATGGCTTCCAAAGGCTATAAATACCCCTTTGACACACTTGTGCACGAGAAGAGGCAGACAAGGCATTGAGCAGAAAGGAGAGGGGAGCTTTTGGTGAACTTTGAGCACAAAAGAGAGTTCTTCACCACTTTCAAGTAATTTTAAGAGCCCTTCGGTGTTTCCTCAATTTCAAACTTAGATTTGATTTTGAGAAGAGTATTTATCTTAATTTGCTAATATATTTATTTCTGTTCTTGTTTTCACGTCGAAACATCAATGTTAAACTTTCTTCACGTCCAACTTGGATCGTTGAATCGGTGGTCCACGGATTACGCATCCCCGACACAGGCAAAGATCCCATGCAAGCAGAGGCTACTACGTAGGAGTTTCTGCTTGTGTTTCTAGGAAGCACAAATTTTGTTTTTATTGTAAAAAGAAGTTTTACGTGTGTAATGCTCACTCTTTTGTTTTCATTAAAACATTTGTAGTGGAATCTGCAATGAAAATCGTTCCCGATGTAAACACATCTTTAACCTCGCTAATTTTAATTTTTCGACAATATCTATAGTTCCTATCATTCACTATATGATCGAAATTTCTATTTTACTCACTTGTTTGGTTATCATTAAATAATTGATAAAAGTAACACCCCCACCTCTCTTTTATTTCCCCGTCGATGATCAGAACTATTTGATCCTCACTTTTAATACATCTAATGTTATCAAAATCTCTACTCTTCCTTTCTCTAATCTTAATAAACTTATATATATCTTTCTCTCCCTCTTTAGATTCTAACTTCTTAAAATTTTCATAAGCATC
>NC_033794.1:20233775-20265102 GCF_001876935.1 Asparagus officinalis | reverse complement strand
CTATATTCTCTATGTTTTTCCTACTATATTTTTGCCGCTCTTTATATAAAGTTTTCTTCTCTCTAACAACTTTTTGCCCACTCATTCCACCACTAACTCTCCTTACCGTCTAATCTACAACATTTAGATCGTCCTAGTATATTTTTTATTTTTAGCCACTTTCCTAGTATAAGAAGACATGCTATTCCGTATAATATTAGTTTCATTATCTATATTTCATATATCTTCTTTTATTATCTTATCTTTAAAATGTATCTAATTCTCTCCTTTTAAATTCCACAATTTAGTTCTTAGTCTTTTGTTCATGTTAGTTTTTCTACTCCACTTCTTAATAAATATGTCTAACATCATCAATCTATGCCGTGTACTTAAACTCTCATGGTATGACTTTACAATCTTTGGATATTAACCTATCCGCCATTCTAGTAAGAAAAAAGTCTATTTAAAACCACTTTTAAAGGTTATTAAGTGTTCATCTTTTAAAAAAAAAGTGTATTTGCTATTATCAAATCATACGATATTGCAAACTCTAAAATTGATTTACCCATATATTTTTTATCTCCATACTCGAAACCTCTATGTATTTTCTCATATCTGTTATTATCCTTACCAACATGCCCATTAAGATCCCCTCCTATAAATAATTTCTCTCCAAATTGGAATCATTTTATTAATTCATCTAATCTATCTCAAAATTTCCTTTTAGTACTCTCGGGCAAGCTTATTTGTGGTGCGTATGTACTAATAATATTAATAACCTCTACACCTCAGACAACTTTTATTAGTATTATTTTATCTCTAACTTTTCTTACCTCTACAACATTTTTTTATTATATTATCTACAAGAACTCCCACTCCATTCCTATTCTTCTCTTTTCCCGTGTACCAAAGTTTATATCCCGTCTTTTCAATTTCTCTAGATTTTCACCTATCCGTTTAGTTTCTTGTAGACAAAATATATTTATCTTTCTTCTAAGCATAACATCCACTAATCCATAGACTTTCTGGTAAGTGTACCTATATTCCAAGCTGCTAATCTAATTCTATTTTTTTTTTTGTAAAAGTCTCCTATCTTCTTAGATCGTTCTAGTCTATGCCTAATATATTAGTTTACCTATTAGAGGATTGTAAATTCTTAGAACACCATTGCTTGCTTATCATTACATCGGGGTGACATCGATGTAATGCGTCGCTTCCGGGGGATGCCCTAGTGAACCACCCTTGCTTACTTATCATTGCATTGGGGTGGTGTCGATGCAATGCGTCGCGGTGTGGACGCCCCAACAAGTATATAATAAGATTCATTTTTTATGTGGGTCCGACTATGTTTTACGCTGGCTGTCGGCTACCTAACACATCCCTCCTCCCTTATCAGGATAAGGACAAGCAGTGCTGACAATAAACACAACATTGGCGGAGTTGTATTCCTTCATCTAATAATTATTTATATTGAATTTAGATTTCGTTATCAAATCATGTACCAGCTTGTTTCAACTTCGCACAATCTTAGGCATTCATCTATAAGTATGAATCTTAGCTGGAAAGACCTGAAGCATGCGTTAATAGATCTAGAAGACTTATTGTACATGAGAATTATTTCCGAAATCTGATTTTTGTATGTTAGTTTTAAAATGCATTGTGGAATATTCGTTTGTTAGGTTTAAAATGCATTGTGGAATATCCGTTGGGCATCATCTTATCTTTAGTCTCCTGAATGTCAGAAATGAAGCTTCTTTGATTGATACACATTATAGTGATGGGTTTTATCTTTTTCCTTTATGCTTGGTAACATGATATATTGTCAACCTCGTATTTGTTGTTATGCGATGTTATTCAACTTTAATTATTAGGTGGCATCACAAGGGGCACAAGAAGGGAGAGATTGTTAAGCAAATTTGTAGAAAATGAATGTGAAAAGATAGACAGGCTTATGGAACTATATATGAGGTAAGTTTGGAAAGCGTTATATCACATCTCATAAAACTACTTCATGGGGTAACTTGGTGCTTGAGAGTTTCATTGCTCAAGTCCAGTGATTTTCTCGGATCCACTTATAGATGGCATACTTTGCAGATATTCTGACCGAGTTAAAGCTGAGGCTGTACGGCTAGAAAAGCTTGAATTGGATGATCTCGAGGTATATTCCTTTTCTATATTATAAAAACAAAATAATTCACTGGAGGTATAAAGCTGATATGAGTTATGTTTCTCTTCTCAAGATGGATGAGGAGGAGCGTTACAATCGGAAACTGGAAGCTGGCCTGTACACTCTTCAAGTAAGAACGATTTTGTGGTGGCTTTTACTGCTGTTTTCTTTTGCTGAGGTTTAACAGATATCATGTGTTTGAATATTAAATTATTATTACTAATCAAAGTACACGTAATTTTGCAGTTGATTGCTGTTATTCTGGGCCATTTATGGTCGTCTGAGTAAGCATGCTATCTAGATCACATCACATCTACTAAGCATCTTTCATGTAGGATTTAGTGAGATTTGTGCCGGTTTTTATGGGAGCCTGTCACTATGTGCAGGCATCCAGGGATGAGATCACGAATAGAACTATTACTCAGACAACAGAAACTGACAAAGAAGCATGTTAAGGATATACTTCAGGTAATTGCTATACATTAGGTTCTTTTGTTGAATATTAGTACTCAAAGTGTATGTATTTATCATTCTTTGGATGTTAGTTATGATCCTATGGCTATTCAAACTATGGTATTTATCTTTGTCAAAGGATATAATTCTTCGGTTCATTTGCAATTTATAATTGTTTCAAGTCTATTGTTTATTTGTTAGAGTAATGCTCAAACATTCTGTGAAAACCACTACACTTTTTTTTCCTCAGCATACAAGTCAGAATAAAAGATAGCTCTAGGTGAGCAGTGTTCTGTATTTTATAATCTCTGACATTCGAACCGTTCCAAAGCTTATATAGATGGTAAAATCTGAAATGTATCATAGGGATGAAAGTAATCAGAACTAATGTTGAAAATAACGAAAATGGGTTATGTACGCTTGGCCTCCTATTAAGGGTTAAGACAAAAACTCAAAAAAACGTAATGCATAAAGTAGGCTATATTGCTTATTGATTATTTAGATGCTTTATAAATACTAGCAACTCATAATAGCTTTAATACTTTGAATCATCAAACTTTTCAAACATAACATCACAATTATCAAATATTAGAATATAATATCACAATTTCTTAACAAAAATTAGTCATATATGACTAACAACCATTCTACATCAAATGATCAAATACGTTAACGTCGTCAAGTATAAGGCAATAAAAACAAGTTTAAACACTTCCAACTCTCAAGTTCTTAACTTCAAAAAATATTCTAATTTCTAATCAAATTTACTACATCAATCAAACTAAACATGATTATGTAACAACAGTAAGAGATTTTGCATATACAATAATAAATTTTGAATATACAGAGATTGCGCGCAAACTTAATTTCACAAACTCTAGTATCAACTGAAAACGAAAACCTAATTAAAGTCAAGTAATAACTGAAAGTAATTATGTAACCAGCACAATTAACCCACTAATTAATCTTGGTACTCTAATTTTGTGATATATCTTAATAAATTATGTTGTAGAGTAATTGAGCAACAAGTTTGATATGATTTATGATAAATTGGCACTATATAAGATTGGAATATGGAAGGTAATTTCATAATCACTATTTATTTAAAGGATATAAACTGAGATGCTTGATACATAACTGAAAGATAAATTTATCTCACCGTAATCATGGAAGTCGCCGATAGCGGAGGAGTTTCGGAGGAGGCAAAGAGCTAGGGTTCGGGTTGGAGAAGGCGAAGAGATCATATATTCGCAGAAAGAGAATAGGGTGATCGAGACTAAAAGGGGCGGGGTTTAAATAAGTTGGATGATGGAGATGCATCACTGCGTCCTAATAAGAGATGCAATTTAACCTAAAAAACCAAGTTAATTGGTTATATAACTTAACGCATTTAACGTAATATAACATGTTTTTTTGGGTTATACAGTTTCAGGGTTAAATGAGTGTGTCATCTAACAAGAGGGCATCTTAAGTTACAAAATGGATTATAACGGGTTATACAACGGTTAAACACTGAACAAAACTGTAGTGGGCCTTTTTTTTGTGCTGGAATAACTACCTCTACCCGATGGAGTTGAAGTACAGTTAAAAAGAAATTTTATGTTTAGATAGGTCTGGTTGGAGGATGTATGATATTCAAGCATAGTGTCACGACCGTGTATGGCCAAGTCAGATTGTGCCCAGCCAGATTACTGAATGGGTCAATTTTTCTAGCCTGACTGTGATCTTATTAACCTAATTAGTATATGTATCCAGTGTTGTAAAAAGCGGCAAAAAGCGGGGCAATCGTGGCGCTTATAGCGGAAGCGGGCCATCAGCGCTACGCTTTAGGCTTTTGCGGCATGGTTAAGCTGTAAAAACCGCTGTGTTCGAAAAGCGCGTGTTAGCGGCTTTTAGCGGCTAAAAGCGCTATTACCCGCATCAGATTTTAACGAGAATCACCCCCGAACCCGACCCGAACCTGACCCGTACCCACTAATATTAAACCTCTCCCCTCATTTTGTGCCCTAGCCGCCTCTCCCAGTCTTCCCCAATCCCGACTGCCTCTCCCAGTCTCCCCCACTCCCTACCTCTCCCAGCTCCATCTCCAGCGACGAGTGACGCCAACTTCCAGCGACGCCGTCCAAGCTCCCACTCCCGATGACCGACGATTTCCAGGTTGTATAGCTGGTTTATGGAGGAACAAAGGTCTCATCTCATGCCTGTTGCAGTGCTCAATCTGATAGCCCAATGCAATCGGGTATGTATAGCTGGTTTTTTTATGGCATATGGATTCTTTGTTCTCTTCGTTTTCTCTTTGGCATGATTTTGGGTTTCTCTGTGTTGGAGCATGTACTGCTGGCCGTGGTTTTTTTTCCTTCCCCAAGAAGCGGCAAATGGCTTTCGACTTCCTCTTTTTTTTTTTTTGACAAATCGGCTTCCTCTCTTCGTCTTACATGAATAGTGTGTTACATGAATAGTGTGCTGAATATTACATGGCTGGAAGTGGCTGTTGGGCTTTTTAGAAATTACTGTAGCAGTTTTTCCTTCACTTAATGGAGATGGTGTTTTTTTCCACAACAAAAACACTGTAGCAGGGATAGGGTTAATTTCTGTAGGTGATAAATGGCTTACTGGAACTGGAGACTTGTTGTCTGCAACAGAGATTTAGATCTGGAGACTTGTTGTCTGCAACAGAGATAGGGTTAATTATCACACACATATTTCATGTTTAGGCATCAAGTATGCATTTATATGATTTTTAGATTTCTATATGATTTTTCTTATTATTTAGAATATTTAAATATATTTATATTTGACCGCTATTTGATTACTGGAACTGGAGACTTGTTGTCTGCAACAGAGATTTAGATTTTTATATGATTTTTCTTATTATTTAAAATATTTAAATATATTTATATTTGATCGCTATTTGACTGTGCGCTATTTGCCGCAATAGCCCGCAATAGCCTAAGCGGTACATCGCCGCGACGCGACGCAATCCGCTATCAACAACCTTGTATGTATCATAAAAGTCGGGAATGTGGGATACTGTAGTGAACCGCGGTTGGGGTTCAATTGTCTCGGATTTGTGATGGAACACAACCCGATTCACCAACTCTAAATTGACCTGGTTTAGAATTCTATAGTTAAAAAATTGAAAAAAATAACTCTTTTCAAAAGAATAAATAACAAATTAAGCAAATAAAGTATGTATACGTCAATTGCAACATGATTCTCATGGTTCTTTTACCATCACTTCAACTAGCAAATCTCGTAAGGGTGCGTTTGGTAGATTACAATCGGTAGTTGCAATGCAGTTAGCACTTGCATGCAACTGAGACGTTGTTCTTGCGTGCAACTATAGTTATAATTGTTTGGTTTAATTTTTAAAATATTGAGTTGTAGTTGCAGTTGTTTGAAACTGCTTGTAATTTTTCGTATGCAAGTTGTTTTTTACTTTCAAAAAAATGAAAAGCAATTATTAGTTAATTAACTTAATTTTATATATTTATAACATTTATTTTTTAAAAAGTAATGGTTTTCTTTTTCAAACTTTTCTAAAATAAATTATTTTGAAAAAAAGAATATAATTTTAAAATATTTTTTTGAAAACACATATTTTAAAATAGTATTTTTTAGAGAATAATATTTTTTCTAAAAAATACTTTTTTGCAAAAATGATTTAAAAATAGTTCTCTAAAAAATTGTTTTATGAAAAAATAATATTTTAAAGAAAATATCTATTTTAAAAAAGTATTTTTGAAAGACTAATATTTTCTAAAAAATATTTAAAAAAATAATACTTCTTTCTAAAATAATATTTTTTTCAAAAAAATATTTTTTCAAAAATGTTATTCTGTTTTAAAAATTTTAAAATAATATTTTGCAGCAAACAATTCAAAAATTTTAAAATTTATATTTTTAAAAATAATATTTTAATAAAATTATTTCAAATCTTTGATGAAGTTCTTAGATGTTTGGAATTAAAAATAATAATACTGAGATTTTTATTTTTTATTAACTGGGGTAAGTTAAAACAAAGTTGCGAGTGTGACTTGCGCTCAAAATGGTGTTAGTCTGAAACTGAAACTAGATGGCAATTTGTAACTTTCAGTTGCAATGAAACAAGCACTAGCAACTGGATAAAAATGATCTGGTTGGCAGCAACTACAGTTACAACCTTGTCAGTTACAACCTACCAAACACACCCTAAATTTGACTCTTACAAAACTTCGTAGTGCTACATTTAAGAACAGAACCTAAAACGTTCCACGTTCCCTGGTGTACTATATAAGCCTACCCCATACGTATCCAACTCCTAATGAGTGACATACTATGCTCCCGTACTCGTCCCATTAACCAAAACGAACCGGGTTCCATGTGACTATGATATGTACATCAGTACATGCATGTGTTCAAGAGCGAGAATGCATCTTTAAGAGATTTGGCCAAATTTGATTATATGCCTGATTAAGGTATTGGATGGCTGAGATCCCTAACACGAATATGATCCTCATAGTCCAATGCATTGATGTGTGCGTGCTGCTGGGACTGGTGGGTGATTTGACCAAATACAGTTATGCCTGACCTGATTATTGAATGGTCAGGTTCTTTAACTGGAACATGATCCTAGTAACCTGTTAAGTATATGCATGGGGTGTGGATCTACACGTGTGCTTTCATCTGTATGTGGTCTCCCCCCAAAAAAGTGAATTTACTTCCAACTTAGAAGAGATTCGATCCCAGCAGTAAACTTCATAAAACTCTCATGATTCAGATTGCCTTGTTTCCATAATTTGAGATCCATATCAGAGAGATCTAAGTGGCACTTCCTGATTGCCAAACCATTAGATATTTAAATACGTATTCTATTTTAAGTGAGGAAGTGCTGGAAGAGAGGTCTTTGGGGACACCAATGGTGAAAATTTGAATATGCCAGAGGAGAGAAAGAAGCAGTGCTTGTCAGATTTCGCGGTAGATCCCACGGAGTTGGGAAGGAAGAAGAATGGAGTTCGAGGTGGTTGTCAAAGTGAAAGACTCATGAAGTTAGGATTTGTGTTTCTTAACTAGATGACATAACTTCTTCGTTTGATGTGGTTTTAGCTTAGTGACCATTTGTTTGTCAGTAGTTGTGTTCCTAGCTTTACGCGGGGGCTTGGGTTTTAACCCTACTACCCTTAGCATTTCTTTATATGAATTCCATATTAAAATCTTAAATAGGTCAGCTTGTTCAGCCTTAACCTGATGTAACTATTTATCAGGTTATTCTAGACTTTGATTGACCATAGCTGATAAACAGTTATAACTAATTTCACTTTGACCACGTTTTGTGAGATTAGCATTTCTTTATGTGAAATCCAAAAGTTCGAAGACTTAGAGGTCAAAACTTTTTCACCCTAACCCGACATAACTATTTATCAGGCTATTCTGGACCAGTGTTTTCAAAGGCGCGCGTCTCATTGTGCCTCATGCACCTTACGATGCGGGGCGGTGACGAAGCGCCCCACATCTGATGCAGCAGCGCCTTTTGCGCCTCGTGTACATTCTTTGTGTAGGGTGCATGTAGTACATATCCTCATATAGTTTTGTTTGTTAACATTTCAATCGAGACTTTATACTTGATATTCCATATCCCAAAAAGCACAATAAACCCATTAGGCCTTTTTAATAACCTTCAATTGAGGACCATTACTAATCCTTTGTTTGGATATTAGTCTTGATTTAACATTTGATTTGAAAATTTATGAATTTTGCTACTATGTTAGGTGTTGGTATTAGAAATTAAGGCATTATATTGTGATTTTGTAGTAAGATATTATTTATCATGATATTTTTCATGTAAATTCAAAAAACATGTTCTTTCGCGCTTGATTACATATACTGAAAAATTATGTGTGCGGTGTGTGCCTCTCATCACTCGGGCGCGCGCATCGCGTTGCGTCTTGCGCATGTGCTCGTAAAGATGCTTTGTGCTCCGCATTACGCCTCGCTCATTGACAACACGACAACACTGTTACCACCGCTAATCCTATCCATGACATGCATTGTAACTTACTGATAGGAGAATATGATTCTTGTTGTACAAAAAGTAACAAAATCCTGTTTGCTTGTTTACATATGTAGAAAACAAAATGTAGATAATTTTGGAGTAGTTACTGATGCGCAGTTGTCTAAATGCATTATATTGTAGGAATATCATGATAACATTGGAGACATCGATGGCCCGGAGGAGAAGGAACGAGCACAAACAAAAATCCAGAAATTCATCGATTTATTTTGAGATCAGCAGTTTTCTTTTCCTTTCCTTTTACTATCTACTTGCAATAGGTTTTTTTGACGACCGCTGCAGAAGCAGAGCCTCAAACTCATAGCCTTTCTGTTATTTGTATTATCTTCATTTATGTTTACAGAGACTATAAAATTGTGGCCTGCTATGCTTGTCTGGGGACATGTCATCTGATGTAGCATCTGAACAGTTCATCATCATGCCTTTATGTTAGATTGGTGGCAGTTATTTGCATCATTGAATGTGTCGTATTAACTTTTCTTTCCAACTTCAGATTGTCTGAATGTGGCATATCAACTTACCAGTGTTGTTGCTGAAATGTAGCTTAGATCACGTGGCAGCATATGAAGTCGCAGTTCCTTGCTTGGCTCCATTATCTAATTTGGTCATCGCTGATATTAATTCTGGGTAAGCTTATCTTATATATTGCGATACCATTCAGAAGTAAGATCATCTTATGTATCGCGGCACCATTCAGAAGTAGATAATTATGAGAAAGGTTCGACGTCAGAATTTTTTGGTAGATTACATTAATGGACATCTGCTATGAAGTAAAACGAGTGACGGCCGGCGCGTTCTCGCTCTCTTAATTTGAAGTCTTTACATTCATCAGGTAAACAAGGTATAATTTATTATTAACTTTGCTCGACCCCTACAATTCTGGAGGTAAGCAACCTTGTTTATCTCACTAGTCTTCTTTCGCGTAGCATGATGATTGAATAAAAGTTAGGGTTATTTGTACTTAAATACCTCAAAATTCATACCATTTTAACTTTTGATAATCTGAAGATTTTTTTTTAATTTACCCAAGACATTCTCCGAAATTGAAAAAAAAGAAAAGAAAAGCCTAATTCGACTCTCCGGTTGAATCATTTTAGGTTATCAAAGTCAAATTTTATTAAACTCGGCTAATTTTATCGGGTTCAATGTAGTTGATGCGCATACTGTGCTTATCTTTATTTCAATATAAAACATTTCTTTGGCGATTGAGTGGTGAAATGAATGAGAGGTTCTTCTCATCTGGATTTACTAACTGCTCACTGTGTATAAGGCATCAGATAATTTTGCTACATGATGTCATATACTCTACTGGACGGAAAGAAGAAAAATAAAAGAAGATTTTTTTAAAAAAAATTATCAATCCCTTAAATCTTCAATAATTGCATATTAGTCCGTCATATCTCAAGACTTGGAAACTGAATACTAGTCCCTTACATATTCAATAATTGCATGCTAGTCCCTCGAATCTGCTAAATGCATATTAGTCCCAAATCCTACAGGGTCTTGCAACATGGTACTTCAAGTTAAATCACGTTAGTTTTAGGGAGAATATTTCGTCAAGTCTAACGGTTGCAGGTAAAATAACCATTTTACCACTCTATAACGTTCTCCAACCATTTCCTAATAGGTATAATCCCAATACCCACTTAAAATAAATCCAAACTCACCCGAGTTCTTCTCTAATGGTTAGCAAAAAAACCTAACCCAAAGTTGATCTCATTTTGGGTTAGGAGTGCACCCAACCATGATTAGGTTTTTAACTAAAATACTAACAGAGAGATCATTCTGCAAGACCCCGTGGGATGTAAGGGACCAATATGCAATTTCTAAGATTTGATGGACTGATGCGCAATTTTTAAAGATTTAGAGGACTAATCTGTAATTTCTAAAATTTAAGGGAGTAATATGTAATTATTGAATATGTAAGGGTCTAATATCTACTCCTCCAACTTACCTTAACAGTTAACATACTGAACCCAACAGCTAGTTGGCGATGAAATGGATAAGAAGGATTTTGAACGATAAACCTAACAGGAGGATTAATATCAAGACATTTAGATAATTTAGGAAACTAATATAAAACAAATCTATGATTTAAGGCACTAATATATGTGATTTGGGGGGCGGTTCGTAAGATTTGCTCTTTTTATTTTGTCGTAGAAGAAGTTGGACTGTAAAAAAAGGGGAAAAGAAAATAAGAGGGGTGTGTTTTCCTTTATGCCAACAATCATTCTCCTCATGGCCAAGTTTCTTACAATGGTTGCATTGGACGCCTTTTCCTTTCCCTTTTGAAGATGAAGTCTTGGTTAATAAGGCGTCTTCAATTTTCACCATTTTCTTCCTCCCTCATTGATCTCCTTTGGTCTACGGCACTGAGGGCATTGACTAAATCCAATAGAGTTATTCTGGATAGGTCTTTAGAATCTTCAAGTGATGAAATTTTGGACTCATACCTTTCGGGAACAGTCACTAAAATCTTATCAACCACTCTTTCATTTGAAAATGTTTCACCAAGCAATCTAATTTGATTGACAATAGTTATAAGCTTACCGACATACTCTTTGATGGTCTCACCTTTCTTCATCTTTTGTATCTCAAATTCCTTTTTGAGATTCAGAACTTGCATCAATTTTGTTTGAACGTTGCCCTTGAACTCTTCCTTTAGCATCTCCCATGCCTCCTTAGGTGATTCACAAGTCATTATACTTGTGAAGATTCCGTCTGACAGGGCCGAATGAATACAAGAGAGGGCTTTTGGCTTCTTTGCTTTTTCTTCGTCGTGCTTCTTGATTTGGTTTAGGGTTGGATTTTGTGGAAGAGGGGTCGGCTCATAGTCACTCTCAACAACCTCCCATAAACTCAAAGCTTTCAAATGAGATTTCATCCTGATAGCCAAGATTGAAAAATGTCTCCATTGAGGATGGGGTATGGAAGTGAAAAATTATTGGATGCCATTAAAAAACAAAGGTTGACCACTCTATATTTTTTTTAAATCCTCACAAACCCAAGAAAACTGGAGCTCTGATACCATGTTGGAAAAAAAGAGGAGAAAACAAGAATATAAGTTTTATTAAAGAAAATGTTTCATTTACTCATGTTATGCTAACAGAGAGAATGACCAAATATATAGGCCTTACACCAACTTAAACTCCTAGAAATCAACAATAAACAATTCAAAAAATACATGACAATTGACTAAGTAAACAACTAAACCACTACTAACATACTATCCTGAAAAATAGGAAACAACCTAATAACTAATTTTGAATCAGTTATTCAACATTCCCCCTTGATTCAAAATTTCTTGTCATTCCTCTTGAATCTTCATAGAGTACTTCTCTCCATAATCTTGTAAAGCATTTCTCTTCACTTTGTGATGCACTTCTCATCTCTATCTTGTTGATGCACATAATCACCAACATTCTCTTAAAGGAGCACCTCTCTCCACAAATATTGATAGATCACTTGTTTCAATCTCTCCATGGTGCACATCTCACCATGATTCCTAGAATAAAATTTCTTCTTCAACTTCTTGTGCCATGTTTGCTTGTTCTTCACCATTATATCGGCAATATTTTTGGATATGACCAAATCTCTTGCATTTATGACATTGAGGTTTTCCTTTATGCCAACAATCATTCTCCTCATGGCCAAGTTTCTTACAATGGTTGCATTGGACGCCTTTGCCTTTCCCTTTTGAAGATGAAGTCTTGGCTAATAAGGCTTCTTCAAAATTTTCACCATTTTCTTCCTCCCTCAATTATCTCCTTTGGCCTACGACACTGAGGGCATTGACTAAATCCACTAGAGTTATTTTGGATAGGTCTTTAGAATCTTTAAGTGAGGAAATTTTGGACTCATACATTTCGGGAACAGTCACTAAAATCTTATCAACCACTCTTACATTTGAAAATGTTTCACCAAGCAATCTAATTTGATTGACAATAGCTATAAGCTTACAGACATACTATTTGATGGTCTCACCTTTCTTCATCTTTTGCATCTCAAATTCCCTTTTGAGATTCAGAACTTGCATCAATTTTGTTTGAATGTTTCCCTCGAACTCTTCCTTTAGCATCTCCCACACCTCCTTAGGTGATTCACAAGTCATTATACTTGTGAAGATTCCGTCTGACACGGCCGAATGAATACAAGAGAGGGCTTTTGGCTTCTTTGCTTTTTCTTCGTCGTGCTTCTTGATTTGGTTTAGGGTTGGATTTTGTGGAAGAGGGGTCGACTCATAGTCACTCTCAACAACCTCCCATAAACTCAAAGCTTTCAAATGAGATTTCATCCTGATAGCCAAGATTGAAAAATGTCTCCATTGAGGATGGGGTATGGAAGCGAAAAATTATTGGATGCCATTAAAAAAATAAAGGTTGACTACTCTATATATTTTTTTAAAATCCTCACAAACCCAAGAAAACTGGAGCTCTGATACCATGTTGGAAAAAAGAGGAGAAAACAAGAATATAAGTTTTATTAAAGAAAATGTTTCATTTACTCATGTCATCCTAACAGAGAGAATGACCAAATATATAGGCCTTACACCAACTTAAACTCCTAGAAATCAACAACAAACAATTCAAAGAACACATGACAATTGACTAAGTAAACAACTAAACCACTACTAACATACTATCTTGAAAAATAGGAAACAACCTGATAACTAATTTTGAATCAGTTATTCAACATTCCCCCTTGATTCAAAATTTCTTGTCATTCCTCTTGAATCTTCATAGAGTACTTCTCTCCATAATCTTGTAAAATATTTCTCTTCACTTTGTGATGCACTTCTCATCTCTATCTTGTTGATGCACATAATCACCAACATTCTCTTAAAGGAGCACCTCTCTCCACAAATATTGATAGAGCACTTGTCTCAATCTCTCCATGGTGCACATCTCACCATGATTCCTATAATAAAATTTCTTCTTCAACTTCTTGTGCCATGTTTGCTTGTTCTTCACTATTATATCGGTAATATTTTTGGATATGATCAAATCTCTTGCATTTGTGACATTGAGGTTTTCCTTTATGCCAACAATCATTCTCCTCATGGTCAAGTTTCTTACAATGGTTGTATTGGACGCCTTTGCCTTTCCCTTTTGAAGATGAAGTCTTGGCTATTAAGGCTTCTTCAAAATTTTCACCATTTTCTTCCTCCCTCAATTATCTCCTTTGGCCTACGACACTGAGGGCATTGACTAAATCCACTAGAGTTATTTTGGATAGGTCTTTAGAATCTTCAAGTGAGAAAATTTTGGACTCATACCTTTCGGGAACAGTCACTAAAATCTTATCAACCACTCTTTCATTTGAAAATATTTCACTAAGCAATCTAATTTGATTGACAATAGCTATAAGCTTACCGACATACTCTTTGATGGTCTCACCTTTCTTCATCTTTTGTATCTCTAATTCCCTTTTGAGATTCAGAACTTGCATCAATTTTGTTTGAACGTTGCCCTCGAACTCTTCCTTTAGCATCTCCCACGCCTCCTTAGGTGATTCATAAGTCATTATACTTGTGAAGATTCCGTCTGACACGGCTGAATGAATACAAGAGAGGGCTTTTGGCTTCTTTGCTTTTTCTTCGTCGTGCTTCTTGATTTGGTTTAGGGCTTTGCTTTTTCTTCGTCGTGCTTCTTGATTTGGTTTAGGGTTGGATTTTGTGGAAGAGGGGTCGGCTCATAGTCACTCTCAACAACCTCCCATAAACTCAAAGCTTTCAAATGAGATTTCATTTTGATAGCCCAAGATTGATAATTGTCTCCATTGAGGATGGGGTATGGAAGCGAAAAATTGTTGGATGCCATTAAAAAACAAAGGTTGACCACTCTATATATTTTTTAAATCCTCACAAACCCAAAAAAACTGGAGCTCTGATACCATGTTGGAAAAAAAAGGTGAAAACAAGAATATAAGTTTTATTAAAGAAAATGTTTCATTTACTCATGTCATGCTAACAGAGAGAATGACCAAATATAGGCCTTACACCAACTTAAAACTCCTAGAAATCAGCAACAAACAAATCAAAAAACATATGACAATTGACTAAGTAAACAACTAAACCACTACTAACATACTATCCTGAAAAAATAGGAAACAACCTAATAACTAATTTTGAATCAGTTATTCAACAAGCTCAGTTCCTCGAGATTCGATCTCGTTTCCATTCGATGACTTTTACAGGTTTTCTGTTAGATTTTTTTAATTTCATTGAGGGACTTAACTGAAAAAGGAACTTCTTGTGTGCTTATGCTTTTTAACCTAGAAATTGATACTATTTGATCTATTTTGGGTACGTGAATCTCTACCCACAAGTTTTCTGTAGGAATTGACTGAAAAAAAAAGGATATTTCCTATGTTAGATTCTTTATTAAATGTAGCGAAAAAACCCACAGACTATTACATAAGTCAAAAGGTTATAATAGCCTGAAGGGTCAATGTGATACTGGTTTTTTAGTTCTTTATGAGTGTATAAATTTGTATCCACAGGCTTCAAATTGGACTATCTGTTGTATGTAGTTTGTAATTTACCCCGATTTAGTATAAAATAATATTAACATGGTTCTTTGAGGTGCCTAATCACAAGAACTCAGACCGAGTATGTTCAAGGAAGTCTAATGCAACTGAAAGTTGATTAACCGATCCCTTTTAGGCAATAAATCAGGGTTCACTTGTTTTTGGCCAATAATGTCAACATGATACTATGTTTGTTTTTCCCCAATAGGACCCAGCTTTAAAAACTCCCATGTCATGAACCTGTTGGTTAATTCTACAGGCCACAAATTGGAACCTTGAGGAAGATATGCAGCTATCTATTAAAACTAGGCTTAGACTTATCAAATATTATCCAAATTAATTCAAACTTGAGTCACAGAAAGACGACTGAGTCGAGTTCTGGGAACAGAAAGAATTCTATGCATGCAATGCACATATTGAGAGTTATGTTCTTTACAATAAACATGACTCAGACAAACTATTTCAGACACATGCACTACATTGAACTATAGCTTCGAACTAGTAATTGATCTTAGGATTAAACAAAAGAGGTATTAAAAAAAGCTACAAAAGTCTAGTTTCTGAAATAGGAAAAATATCCATAGTTGGATATGTGTAGAGAAAGTTATGTTCTTTTTATTAGGAGAGTATCATGCTGGAGTTTCTGTATGAATAGTTAGGTTACATAAACCGACATGCAACCCATGTTTACACTAATTCAAATCAAGATAATTATTACTTGATCACATTAGGCTTGAAAATCAGTAAATGTCATATTTTCTATGCTCATAGATATATGATCCTATTTTTATAACTACTTATTGACATGCAATGATAAATCCTCACATGCAAGACCAAAAATCAAATTAAATCCTATAATTTCAGTCTTGTATCCCTAATAAGAACATGAAGAAGAGATATATAAGAAATTATACCTAGGTTTGAGACTTTGCTCCACTTCCTCCTCCAAAATCATCACTACATTCTTTCTCCTCTCCTTCTTCAATCTCTAGAGCTTGAGAGATGAAGTAATGAATTTTTTTTTCTTTTTTTTAACAAGAGGAGAGGTGGCTGGAGTTTGGTCAGCCAGATCGAGGAGAGGTGAGGGAATGAAGTTTGGAAGTTTTTTCTTTGAAAATGACAAAACGAGAGGTGGAGTGTACTAGTATATAAAGCCCATGTGAAGAGGAATCTTCAAATTTGGCCAAAGTTGAGGGTTTTATGCAAAATTCACCCACTAACATGGCTGATCAAATTAAATAATTATGTTAATAGAGAGTTTATTGGATAAAGGATTCATTAGACCTAGCATATCTCCATGAGGAGCACCGGTCTTATTTAAGAAAAAGAAAGATGGGAGTATGAGACTCTGTATAGATTACAGAGAGTTGAATAAATTGTCAATTAAGAATAAGTATCCAGCCCCAATGATAGATAATCTATTTGATCAGCTTCAAGGAGCTCAATATTTTTTCAAAATTGATTTAAGGTCAGGGTACCATTAGTTAAAGATTAAGCCTGAGGACGTAGCAAAGATAGCATTCAGGACTCGCTACAGTCACTATGAATTTTTAGTGATGCCTTTTGGATTGACTAATGCATCGGCTGCATTCATGGATTTGATGAACCATGTATTCCAACAATATTTAGATCAATTTATGGTGGTTTTCATTGATGACATCTTGATCTATTCCAAGAGTTACTAAGAGCATGAAGAACATTTGAAGATTGTATTGCAAACCCTAAGGGAGCAACAACTATACGTAAAGTTCAAGAAGTGTGAATTCTGACTAGAAAAGGTGTTTTTTGGGCCATGTGATCACTAGAGATGAGACTGTGGATCCAGCAAAGGTTGAAGATGTCATGAACTGGCCACTCCCACCTCAGTGATTGAGATTCGTAACTTTTTGGGATTAGCAGGATATTATAGAAGATTTGTCAAAGACTTGTTCCAATTAGTAGGTCATTTAACTTATTTGACTCGTAAGAATGCTAAGTATATTTTGGAGTGAGAAATGCGAAGAGCATTTTCAGGAGTTGAAGAAACGGTTGGTAACCACTCCCATCCTCACTATCTCTACGAGTTCAGCTAGGTTTATGATATATAGTGATGCATCTTCTAGAGGTCTAGGTTGTGTTCTGATGCAGAATGAGAAGGTTATGGCTTATGCCTGCAGGCAATTGAGGCCTCATGAGAACTACCTCACTCATGACTTGGAATTAGCTGCTGTGATTTTTGCCTTGAAGATATGGAGACACTATCTATATAGGGTATCATGTGATATTTATACGGATCACAATAGCATGAAGTATATATTTACTCAGAAGGAGATTAACATGAAACAAAGAAGATGGATGGAATTGCTGAAAGACTACGATGTAAATATCATTCACCATCCAGGTAAAGCTAATGTAGTAGCAGATGCACTCAGTCGGAAGAATCATATTGCATCGGCTTGTTTCTAATTAAACAAGTTGAGTTAAGTAAGGAGCTAGAGAGAATGGTAATTAAAATTAAAAAGTATTCTTCTGAAATGAAGATTTGACAGATAAGCCTACAACCAACTCTATTGGACCAAATCAAGGAGTAACAGAAGGAAGTCAAAAAGCTATGTGAGATAAGGAAGAAGGTGGAATAAAGAAAATATTCAGACTTTCAGATTCAAGATGGTGTTTTGAAGATGGGTAATCACCTTTGCGTACCCAATGATGGGTAATCGTCTTTGCGTACCCAATGATGGGAAGCTTAAGGATCAGATATTGGGAGAAGCTCACCAGACCCTATATGCTCTTCATCCGGGTAGAACCAAGATGTTTCAGAACCTTCGACAAAACTTATGGTGGAACCGCATGAAGGAGGAGATAGCTGAATTCGTGTCAAAGTGTTTAACATGTCAACATGTGAAGATTGAACATTAGAAACCATTAGGACTATTACAACCTTTTCCTATTCCAGAATAGAAATGAGATCACGTCACTATGAATTTTGCATAAAAACCCTCTGTTGGGCTTCTTATTTTGATGATATTTAACAAATAATTTACAACTAATGTTGTTTGTCTAGTGTTTGTGCATTCCTATGTATTGTAGACAAACAACGTTGTTGGAGGTTGGATGGATTGAGCCTACACGATCATATCAAGAGGAGGTTGGCGGAATTGTGGAGTGAAGCAACGTACAATTCAAGTTAAAGATCAAGTTCAAGCTTCATCCGCAAGTGTACCAAGTCAAGCTTAATTGAAGATCAAGATTGCTTGGGTAATGTAGTTTTAGATTTTATATTATGTGTGTTATATACTCTAAGCTCAATATCTATACACACACACTTATTGGTTTCTTCATATATATATATAGTTATATACATATACATAAGTTTTGTTTTCTATGTATATATATCTAGTTATATATATACATGCATGGTTTTGGGTTTTCATGTTTATAATATGAAATCACATATTTCATATTTACTATTGTGTTTTTGAAAACATTGCATAGAATATGCAATTTTGTGAAAATATTGTATTATTAGTTTATAGACTTCAATATCAGTTCATACATGTTTTACTAAGTCTATAAAAATATTTCACAAAGTTTCAAAAGTTGGTTTATGTCAAAACATCAAAATTCAAGTATTTCATATTTTCATGTTTTGGACTATTTTGTAAAATAATAATATTTTTCATTTGGGAAGTCCTTTTTGATAACTAGTCATTATAGCATGTTTATTATCATGTCTACAATCATTCCCCAAAGTTTTACATTTTTTGGAATTTATTTGTTATTTTTAAACAGTGTTTCAAAATCAGATATACAGCCTTCAAAACCTGTTTTCTATGTATCAGTATTCGGTCGACCGAACCGGTCGACCTATCATTTGATCTTTCATCACTGGGCGACAGAGAGTCTGTCGGTCGACCGGTCCGGTCGACCAAAAGCTCCATCGGTCGACCGCACCGGTCGACTGACGATTGTCCAGAGCTGGTCTTCGTGTTTTTGCTCGCCATCGGTCGACCGACAGAATTTCCTGTCGACCGACAATAGATCCGTTGGACTTCAACGGCTATTTCTCTGAGCTATTTGCTGGGGCTGTTTTTGTCTTTTGTTTGAGCTTCTTGACTGAGATTTCAAGTGGGTATATATACCCTATTGTTGCTCTCTTTCAAAGAAGCCAAGAAGTTTTTAAACAAGGGTTTTAAAAAGAGTTTAAGCTTGTTTTAAGCTTGTTTAAGGGTTTGGTTTAAAGCAGTTTTAGTTTTTACAAGTGGAGGAGATTATCTTCTTGTTTGGGCCTCAAATCTCCATCTCTCCATCTTGATCTAGAGAAGTTTTCCTAAACTCAACTCTAGCTTTTATTTATAATTATTTGTTAATTATCATTTCTATTAAAGCTAGTTTTATATTGAGTTTAGATTTGATTTTAATCTCATTGTTACACACACCCACTTTGAGCTTATTGTATTTGCATACATTATATAATTAGGTTGTGGGATAGTGTGACATTGAGTTGAGCCTAATTGAGTTCTCACCTTGTTAGAGAGAACAATCATTTGTTATATTGTGCTTAATTGTGAGGATTCACTTGTAATACACTTGTACACCGAGAGAAGTGTGTGGTGAGAGACGGGGTCGAATCCAAGAGGAGTGGCGTCGGTTGACGTGCCTAGAGAGAGGTTGTAACCGAGCACTTGAGGGAGACACGGCTAGGTCCAACACTTAGTGGGTGTAGAGTGGGATTACAATAGTGTGTTGTTATTTTTAATTGGCATTTAATCGGATTAGATTAGCATAAGACCCTAATCACCCCCCCTCTAGGGTCTAACAATTGGTATCAGAGCTTGGTGCTCTTTGATTTAAGGTCTAATCGCCTTGAGTTAAAGATCCAAGTTATCTTTTTGTGCTAATCTTGTTTTGATTGTATTTGTATCTTGCTTGCATATTTTTACAAATTATGGATATGAATGATGTATCTTGTTTAGGCTATGATTCTAGTGTTGCTCCTAGATTAGACAATTTCCCCTATGCCCAATGGTGTGTTAGATTTAAACTATTTGTTAGATCTAAACATTTTGATTTATGGGAAATTATTGATAATGCTTATATTGTACCCACTATGGAAAAATCCAAGTGGAGTAAAAATGACAAAAGATTGTTTACCATGAACAAGATTGTGTTAGAATATATGCATAATGCACTTGATTCCTCTATTTCTAACAAGCTTGTTTCCTTTGATAGTGCTTACAAATTGTGGACATTCATAGAAGCACATCATGGTAACTTGGAGGAGATCCAAAGGATTCCGGCGGATTCTTCCTCAAGTAATATTGGAGCTTCATCATGCACACGGCCACTAGGCGATAGCCCTAGTGAGGTTTGCGAGTTCGAAACCATAAATGATTTACCTAATGATGAACTTGCTTGTGCTAGTGAAAAATTATTACATGCCTTTAACAAATTGCAAAATGATTTCATTAATTTACAAAGCAAGCATGAAATTTTGAAATCCGATCATGAGTTGTTAGCATCTAAGTTTGAAACTATTTCTAATGAAAATGTGATCCTTAAAGAAAACAATGAAAAATTAAAATTGGATCATGATTCTTTGCTTTCAAACTTTGCCAAGTTAACTCATGAAAAAGATAATGTCATGTTAGAAGTAGAGAACATAAAGAATGATACAGCTTCTTTTATAAATAACTATTTATGTTCTACTTCTAAAAATGCATATGTGCCCAAAAATGAAGATTTGAATCTTATGAAAAATAGCATTTCATCTTTAGATTCAACTTTAAAAACATGCATTAACAACCATAAGAAGCTTATGAATATGTGTGCTAAGTCAAAATCATCCACTCATTATGCACACATGTATAGCAAAACTTATAAGTGTTCTATATGCGGTCGTCAAGGTCATTTAGCTAAGTTTTCCTATGATGCACACAAACATAAGAATTCTAATGCTCCTTGTGCATCTCATGTAGCTTATTCATCTTGTACACTTACACATTCACATGCTCATTCTCACAAAGTTCATCATAAGCATGCTAGTGTGTTCAAGTGTGATCATTGTGGTCGTTTTGGTCATTTGGCCAAATATTGCTTTGATTTGAAAAGAAAATCTCATTTGACAAATGCTTCCAATAGACCACATGTTTTTAAATGTGATGTTTGTGGTAGGTTTGGACATCTTGCTAAATTTTGTTTTGATATACAAAAAACTTCTAAATTACAATATGTTCCAAATAAACCATTGTTTAAGAATGTTTCTCATTTGCAAAATAATTTTAAAAGAAAATTTTTATTTGCAAATGATTCACGTGCACGAGCTAATGGTCCACAAAAACAAATGGATCTCTTTCATTGCACAAATTGCAATCGGAAGGGTCATTTGAATAAATATTGTTTTGACCATGTTAGTGTACCATATGTGCCTAAGAGGGTTCATAACCCTAGGGCCTTAAGCTTAAATGATAGGGGTCATGTCCCTAAATCTTTTGGTACTGTTTGTGGAAAATTTGCAGTAAAAAGACAGTGAAAGAAAATTGACTTGTATTCTCTCAAAATCGATTACAATTTGAATTTCCTGATTACAAAAGAGAGGAGAATGATCTGGATTCTCCCCTTTGTTTAATTCTGGGTTCTTCACGGTGGCGATGAGATGCCTCCCTCGAATGCTCGCGTCGAGTTTGCTTCTCGTTGACGATCTGACGTCTTGTTTCACTGGAACATGATCTTCTCCTCACGATTTGACATTGTGGAGAACTTGCGTGGCAAGTTTTTGAACTCTTGATGAGTTGATTGATCTTAACCGTAATTGGTTAGACAAGCCGAAGATCTCTTCTTTGCTGCTAAGGAGAGGGATCCAAAAGCCAGCTCCAAAGATCCAGCCTCTGTTGCTGCCAAGCAGTTCCAACCGATCGACCCCTGAACTGAATTGATTTTCAGTTATTTATAGGGGATTAAGGTGTGTAACCACCTCCTTAATTCGCTCCTAAGTGAGGCTAATGGGATGTAACCGCCCCTTAAATCACTCCTGAGTGGAGTTGTGATCCCCTCAGATCGTGGGAAACGGTTTTGAAACTGTTCAGCTCGTGTTTGAACGAGTCAAACGCAAAATCCGCGTTCTGGTGTGAATTCTGCGTTCAAACGCAATGTTTGGAAGCTTGAACGCAGTGTCAGAAAGCTCAGACCCAGCGGTTGGAAGCTGCGTTGGCATCTTGTTGGAAGCTGCGTTTGGCGGCTTGGAAGCTGCATTTAGCAGCGGATGAAAGCTGTGTTTGGCAGCGGATAGAAGCTGCGTTGGCTGCGTTTGGCTGCATTTAGCAGCGGATGAAAGCTGTGTTTGGCAGCGGATAGAAGCTGCGTTGGCTGCGTTTGGCAGCGGATCTGAGCTGCGTTTGCAGCGATTTGGTACCTGCGTTGGCAGCATTGAGAGCTGCGTTTGAGCTACGTTTGCAGCGATTTGGAAGCTGCGTCTGAGCTGCGTTTGTGGCTATGAACATGAGCTGCGTTTGCAGCGATTTGGAAGCTGCGTTGGCAGCATTGGGAGCTGCATTTGAGCTACGTTTGCATCGATTTGGAAGCTGCGTCTGAGCTGCGTTCGTGGCTATGAACATGAGCTGCGTTGGCGGCCGAATCTGAGCTGCGTTTGCAGCTTTTGGAGCTGCGTTTGCAGCTTTTAGAGCTGCGTTTGCAGCTTTTAGAGCTGCGTTTGATGCTGGTGTGCGGGGAGGACTTCCACAGTTTGATTTGAAGAGACCGTCGATTTGTAGTCTCTTTCTATCGAAGTTTTGCAAAGATCGTCATTTTGTAATCTTTACTTTAGCTCTCTGATATGTGAGAGTCGTCAGATTATAACTCCCGATGTTGATTGTGGAGGCTGTTGATTAGAGCTTTCATCAATTGTTGTGAAGGTCGTCAGATTGTAACATTCATCGATCCACGTGAAAGTCTTTAAATTGTAGCCTTCTGAAAGTCGTCAGATTGTAACTTCCATCATCGGTGCTTGATGGGGATCATCTATCTATTGTGATTTTTAGACAGCCTACAGGACCCCCTCCAAAGTTTTCGAAAGTTCGCGGTTGACTGGGACGAATTTTCGGAATACTTTGGATCTCAACTCTGATCTTGGAGCTGTTGATTCCTTGTGGTAAAGGAGTTGTTCTCTGCACTTGCTTCGAAGGCATCATGGTTGAAGGGATTTGCCACGTAGGACCTGTGTGAAGGTATGCGCCATAATCCTGCTTCTGGAATGTGGGGGTGGACCCTGCATTTTGAACTTAAGATGCGGGTCTCACCCTTGCATGTTGAATTTGGAACACGAGTGTGACCTCGGCGTTCGGTTTTTGCATCGCGGGTCTGACCTCAACGTTTTGACTTAAGACATGGAAGTGGCTTCCGTGCATTTTTGACTAAGTCTTTGAGACTTGTCTTTGGCTCATCTGTTTTAAGTCTTGGCTCATATCCATTAAGCTGATGGACCTGCAAACGTGCATAGGATTTTTGGCAAACCCTCAGCCATCAACGGATTTGATAAGCCTTTACCGACCACCGTTTGAGTCGGGCTAGCATGTGGATTGTCTAAGTCCGTTCCACATGTACCGTTGTGCTAAGAGAATGAACCCTCTTAGACTTGATGCTACGATTTTGAATACATAGACTTTGTCACTATTTCTTCCTATGTTATATTTTCACTTGAAACACTGAAAGAAAATTAGAAGTGCCAGAGGTGTAGTATTAACTTGGCGTGAATTTTCACTTAGAGTGAAATTCAGAAACTTTCTTTATTATCACTGGGATAATTTCAGAAAATCTCTAATCCACTGGGGATTTTATAATGAAAACTTGCTATTCTTGTTGAAAAAGGATTAACAAGTTCATTGGGGGGTTTTACTGTTAGAGGTGTGATGTTAACCTAACAGTATTTTTATGGACCTATCGCTCCATTGACGAGAGTCGATAAGTGGAAAGTGTTGCGATCAGAGTAACTTTGAGGACCTATCGCTCTATTGACGAGAGTCGATAAGTTGATTTTGTCAGAGGTGTTTGATATTAACGTGACAAGAGAATGTTGCGATCGGAGCAACTTTGAGGACTTATCGCTCTATTGGGGAGAGTCGATAAGTTAATTGTCAGAGGTTTGGTGTTAACATGACGGGAATTTGTTGCGATCGGAGCAACTTTGTGGACTTATCATCCTATTGAAGAGGATTAATAAGTTAATTTTGTCAGAGGTGTGATATTAACATGACAGGAATTTGTGTTCCGATGAGAGCAACTTTGTGGACTTATCATCCTATTGACGAGGATTGATAAGTGTGTTGTCAGAGGTATGATGTTAACGTGACAAGATTGTGTTACGATGGAAGCAACTTTGTGGACTTATCATCCTATTGATGAGGATTGATAAGTGAGTTTTGTCAGAGGTTTAGTGTTAACGTGACAGGATTTGTGTTGCGATTGGAGCAACTTTGTGGACTTATCATCCTATTGACGAGGATTGATAAGTGAGTTTTATCAGAGGTTTAGTGTTAACGTGACAGGATTTGTGTTGCGGTGGGAGCAACTTTGTGGACTTATCATCCTATTGACGAGGATTGATAAGTGGGTTGTCAGAGGTATGATGTTAACGTGACAAGATTTGTGTTGCGATGAGAGCAACTTTGTGGACTTATCATCCTATTGACGAGGATTGATAAGTGGGTTTTGTCAGAGGTTTAGTGTTAACGTGACAGGATTTGTGTTGCGATTGGAGTAACTTTGTGGACTTATCAATCCTATTGAAGAGGATTGATAAGTGAATTTGTCAGAGGTTTAGTGTTAACGTGACAAGATTTGTGTTGCGATTGGAGCAACTTTGTGGACTTATCTTGACAAGATTTGTGTTGCGATTGGAGCAACTTTGTGGACTTATCATCCTATTGAAGATGATTGATAAGTTAATTTTGTCAGAGGTTTAGTGTTAACGTGACAGGATTTGTGTACTTGTGATTTGAACAAGATTTTGGGGACTAGCGTCTCGCTGGGGAGAATTGCTAAGTGAGTTTATCATCAGCAGCGATGAATTTTGATACTAAGATTTTGAGGACCTATCATCCTATTGAAGAGGATTGATAAGTTGATTGTCAGAGGTATATTGTTAACGTGACAAATTGGGAGCGATGCAAGCTGCATTCATACTCTGTGGGGTGATGATCGTCAGAAGTGTAATGTTAACTTGACGATGAAAGATTTATTACTCTTAATCCAATGGATTCCAAGTAACCAACATTCAGTCTTGATTAAGACTTAACAGGGGAATAAAAAGAGGTAGACAAGGCACATCACCTAGTGGGGCACTATCCATGAAGTCGGAATAGAGGCACATCACCTGGTAGGCCATTATCTAATGAGTTTGACTATCAGAGGTAATTGTTAACGTGATAGTTTTGTGGACCCGTCATCCTACTTGAAGAGGATTAACAGAAGAATTTGGAGGAAACGGACTATCAGAGGTGACAGTTAACGTGATAGTTTTGGTGGACCCGCCATCCTACTTGAAGAGGATTGGTGGGGGAATTTGGAGAAACTAGACTATCAGAGGTAACTGTTAACGTGATAGTTTTTAGGACCTGCCATTATATTGAAGAAGATTGACAAGTTGATGGACTATCAGAGGTAATTGTTAACATGATAGTTTTGTGGACCCGTCATCCTATTGAAGAGGATTGGTATGGGAATTTAGGGAAATGGACTATCAGATGTAATTATTAACGTGATAGTTTTTGGTGGACCCGCCATCCTATTGAAGAGGATTGGTAGAGGAATTTAGGGAAATGGACTATCAGAGGTGATCATTAACGTGATAGTTTTGGTGGATTTTATGGTTGACAGAGGTATTTTATTGAATATGACAACTCAGAAAATTTATTACTCGTAATCTAATGAACTACAAATAAACCAACCCTCAGTCTTGAATAAGTGTAGGGGAAAAGGGGTAGACGTGGCACATCGTCTAGTAGGCCATTATCTAACGAGTTTGACTATCAGAGGTAATTGTTAACGTGATAGTTGTTGGACCTGCCATCCTACTGAAGAGGATTAGCTTCAATAGTCATGGTATCTTCTTCTGATTGAGAAGATTGGGCTTGGTCCGATTGCTCAGGTGAAGGTTGGGCTTGGTCCGATTGCTCAGGTTGATCCTGCCTACTTTGTTCTTCAGCTTTGATCCTGGCAATAATCTTTTGAGCCTGTTCGCCTTGAGAGATTAGTTGTCTCCAAGAACGACATTCTGCAACTCCGATTCTGGCTAGAAGGTCGGTCTGCAAGTTGTATCGACAGGTCTCTACTAAAGTAGACTGTGTCATACCTGATGAACACCGAAGAGCCATGGTTCGGAACCTCTTGACGAAGGCTTTGACGGACTCCCTCTTCTTCTGCTTAGTGGAAAGAAGGGTATGGATGGAGACTTCTGTATCATCTTCAAAGAATCTTGATAGGAAGAGTCTCTCTAGATCCGTCCACTTTTGGATACATCCCACAGGAAGTTTCCTGAACCATTCAAAGACAACTCCCTTGAGGGCGCCAATGAATAATCGAGCCAGTATGGCGTCGTTTGATATCACATTTCCAGTTTACGACTTGAAATGATAGATATATTGGTTCGGTGATCCCGTGCCGTCAAAAGTTTGTAGCGTCGGGACCTCAAATTTTGGAGGATAAGGGGCTGCATCCCATTCGGCAGGATAGGGTCTGACAACTCACTCGTCTTGGAGCTCGCTTCTGTTAGTAATGACATTGAGGCGGGCTTCCAATTCTTCTATTTTGGCAGACTGGAGATTCTGCTCGTTCTCCATCTCTCTTCCTTCATCAGAGGAAGATTCTAGGTTGTGGGCTTCTTGGTCAGAAGCCGTGTCATCAACCACTTTTCCCTTCCCTTTGCTTGTGTGAGGTTCTCTCCTCCGGGAAGATTCTTGCCTAAACGACGAATCTGTCTCCTGAGATTTGGCCTTGTCTGCGACGAGTTGAGTCAACAGAGCCATGAGTTCATTGATGGCCTTCTGCTGAGATTTGAGCATGACGTCTTGCTCA
Source organism: Asparagus officinalis (assembly GCF_001876935.1). Classification (NCBI taxonomy): domain Eukaryota; kingdom Viridiplantae; phylum Streptophyta; class Magnoliopsida; order Asparagales; family Asparagaceae; genus Asparagus; species Asparagus officinalis. The sequence continues at coordinate 20,237,881 of NC_033794.1, read as the reverse complement.
GCAACCCTCTTTGAAAGATCTTCAGAATGTTCTGCCATGTGGGTGAAACTCTCATGCCCAATGAAAGAGCTTGATGATTGAGACACCGCAATGGCTGAGTGTTCATCATCAAAATTAGTTCCTCTGGCTAACCTCCGATAGTTGACAGGGAGAATGGTTCCTGTTCGTGTCCGAGTGCGTTGGTAGACTCCTTCAAACTCGTTAGCGATTTCTCTGACGGTCGGTGAACGACTTGTCTCAGAGTCATCGGAACAAGGACCTAAGGCTTTCCCTCTGCCGATTACATTGATAGTGACCCCAGGATATTCGGTCTCTGGAGACTTCTTCCTGTGAGAACGTCGTTGTTGGTTGGGCAAAACAACGTTCGTAAATTGGTCAAACACCAACAGTTTGACCGCATATGAGCAGGATTGACATCCTGAGAGGACCGTAGGAATCAGTCGTTCACATTGGAATGAACGAATGACTTGTTGCATCGGTCTTTCTCTCGATATGAACTTTCTCAAATTTGTTGTGAAGATTCGAGGAGAACTGCTCACAGATCGTGAGGTTTGAATTGGAACCCCCAGTCCATGATTGGACAGGACTGGCTCTTGGTGAACATGGATCTGGTTGAGATGCCTTAAATCCATGAACTTCTTATATCCGCCCCTCGATCTAATCGCGCTACGCAGAGTATTCGGGGGTCTCGCTGGTGAAACGTAGTTCTAAAGGCTGCGTTCAGTCTTATTCACACAGAGCCTATGTTTGGGCTCATGGACGCGAGGCTTGCGTTCTGAATCAGAAACGCAGAGCACATGGTTGCGTTTAGGCTCACAAACATGAAGCTCGTGTTGACTTGAGGATCAGCATTCTCGGAGATACGCTCGCCGTAGGGATCTCCTCCTCCGTCGAGCGGCGTTCTTCTTAGCCTACTTCAAGGCCTTTGTCGCCTCCATGGGCATCTTTCGACTCGATACCCATCGTCTTGGCGCGGGTTTGGCTGAAGCTGAGCCCACTCCATCGGGGGAGGGGCTGTCCGAGTAGTCTTCCTTAGGCGGTTCGGCTGCAATTGGAACAGTTGGAGCTTTAGTCTCTTTGGAGACTTTGTGGATCTTGCGCATAGTCTTGGGGCTAAGGGATCCGGAGGAGAGGGCCTCCTCAAACTTGGCTTGATCAAACTCTACCACGAGAGTTTCGACGGTTGTTCCAGTGAGATGAATATCGGATTGCGCCACCACTTCTTCGTCAGAGAAGCTAGTTCCCAGCGGAGTCGCCATCTTTTATTTGTGGAAAATTTGCAGTAAAAAGACAGTAAAAGAAAATTGACTTGTATTCTCTCAAAATCGATTACAATTTGGATTTTCTGATTACAAAAGAGAGGAGAATGATCTGGATTCTCCCCTTTGTTTAATTATGGGTTCTTCACGGTGGTGATGAGATGCCTCCCTCGAATGCTCGCGCCGAGTTTGCTTCTCGTTGACGATCCGACGTCTTGTTTCACTGGAACATGATCTTCTCCTCACGATTTGACGTTGTGGAGAACTTGCGTGGTAAGTTTTTGAACTCTTGATGAGTTGATTGATCTTAACCGTAATTGGTTAGACAAGCCAAAGATATCTTCTTTGCTTCTAAGGAGAGGGATCCAAAAGCCAGCTCCAAAGATCCAGCCTCTGTTGCTGCCAAGCAGTTCCAACCGACCGACCCCTGAACTGAATTGATTTTCAGTTATTTATAGGGGGTTAAGGGGTGTAACCACCTCCTTAATTCGCTCCTAAGTGGGGCTAATGAGATGTAACCGCCCCTTAAATCACTCCTGAGTGGAGTTATGATCCCCTCAGATCGTGGAAAACGGTTTTGAAACTGTTCAGCTCGTGTTTGAACGAGTCAAACGCAAAATCCGCGTTCTGGTGTGAATTCTGTGTTCAAACGCAGTGTTTGGATGCTTGAACGCAGTGTCTGAAAGCTCAGACGCAGCGGTTGGAAGCTGCGTTGGCATCTTGTTGGAAGCTATGTTTGGCGGCTTGGAAGCTGCATTTAGCAGCGGATGAAAGCTGCGTTTGGCAGCGGATAGAAGCTGCGTTGGCTGCGTTTGGCAGCGGATCTGAGCTGCGTTTGCAGCAATTTGGAAGCTGCGTTGGCAGCATTGGGAGCTGTGTTTGAGCTACGTTTGCAGCGATTTGGAAGCTGCATCTGAGCTGCGTTCGTGGCTATGAACATGAGCTGCGTTTGCAGCGATTTGGAAGCTGCGTTGGCAGCATTGGGAGCTGTGTTTGAGCTACGTTTGCAGCGATTTGGAAGCTGCATCTGAGCTGCGTTCGTGGCTATGAACATGAGCTGCGTTGGCGGCCGAATCTGAGCTGTGTTTGCAGCTTTTGGAGCTGCGTTTGTAGCTTTTAGAGCTGTGTTTGAGCTGCGTTCGTGGCTATGAACGCGGCGCATCTTGATGCTGGTACGCGGGGAGGACTTCCACGTCTTGATTTGAAGAGACCGTCGATTTGTAGTCTCTTTCTGTCGAAGTGTTGCAAAGATCGTCATTTTGTAATCTTTGCTTTAGCTCTTTGATATGTGAGAGTTGTTGATTAGAGCTTTCATCAATTGTTGTGAAGGTCGTCAGATTGTAACCTTCATCGATCCACATGAAAGTCTTCAAATTGTAGCATTCTGGAAGTCGTCAGATTGTAACTTCCATCATCAGTGTTTGATGGGGATCAGCTATCTATTGTGATTTTTAGACAACCTACAGGTACCAAGAGTTCTTGGGTACCAAAACAAATTTGATTTTCAAACTAAGAATTTTAATGTTTTTATCCTTCTTTATCTTGGTTTTGAAAATTATGCTTTGAAATCTTTATATATGAAAACAATTTATAATTGATAAAATCTTTTGTTTTCATGATTATTTGTTTTGTTTTGATGAGAGGTTTATACTTATATGGCCCTCCGGATTTATTGGGTGTTTATTCCCAAATCATGTTTACCGGATGCTAAAATGTTCATATGGGTTAATACTAGCTCAAGAGCTAGATAGAGTTGCCTCTCTTGATTTTTGTGTAAATCAATGATGGTTTGGTTTTATACTCTTAAAAATGATTTTTAGTTTTTAAAATCCATAGTGCTAATGGATCATCTATTCGTGCTTTATAATGTATTCTATGAGTGGTTTGATCAAGTTATGTAAAGAAAATTTTTCTTTATTGATCAAACATTGTTTTTGAATATAAACTTTGATTTATGATTTCTTTTGGTTGATTTGTTTTCATTTGAAAACTTTTTGCATGATTCTCATGTTCCTCTTCTTTTGATTTCATAAATCTATTCTTTTATATGGTTTTTATATTTTTTGTGTTAATGAGACACTATTTTCATATTGACATATTTATATGTGTTCTCATTATCTTCATGTATGTGAGTAAATTTTTAGCATATTCATATATGCTTGCTCACATATATTTTGCCATGATCTTCATTGCATATATTCTATATGGTTTTTTGATAGGGGGAGCAATCCCTATATATATTCTTTTTATACTCACCTATGCTTATTGATAGGGGGGCTTTCGCTCTCTTAATTCTTTTGTCCCCTTTTTGATGTTGTCAAAGGGGGAGAAATATTGTGAGTATATCTATCTTGTTTGTTTATATGCATGTGAATTACAATTCATTTCCTTTCATGCATATAAATATTATGAGTATATCTATCTTGTTTGTTTATATGCATGTGAATTACAATTCATTTCCTTTCATGCATATATCTCTTTTCGTAAATTGTTTGTCATCATCAAAAAGGGGGAGATTGTTGGGCTTCTTGTTTTGATGATGTTTAACAAATAATTTATAACTAATGTTGTTTGTCTAGTGTTTGTGCATTCCTATGTATTGTAGACAAACAACGTTATTGGAGATTGGATGGATTGAGCCTACACGATCATATCAAGAGGAGGTTGGCGAAATTGTGGAGTGAAGCAACGTACAATTCAAGTTAAAGATCAAGTTCAAGCTTCATCCGCAAGTGTACCAAGTCAAGCTTAATTAAAGATCAAGATTGCTTGGGTAATGTAGTTTAGGATTTATATTATGTGTGTTAAGTACGTTAAGCTCAATATCTATACACACACATTATATCG
>NC_033794.1:20228725-20233433 GCF_001876935.1 Asparagus officinalis | reverse complement strand
CGGTCGACCGAGAGCTCCATCGGTCGACCGCACCGGTCGACCGACGATTGTCCAGAGCTGGTCTTCGTGTTTTTGCTCTCCATCGGTCGACCGACAGAATTTCCGGTCGACCGACAATAGATCCGTTGGACTTCAACGGCTATTTCTCTGAGCTATTTGCTGGGGCTGTTTTTGTCTTTTGTTTGAGCTTCTTGACTGAGATTTCAAGTGGGTATATATACCCTATTGCTGCTCTCTTTCAAAGAAGCCAAGAAGTTTTTAACAAGAGTTTTAAAAAGAGTTTAAGCTTGTTTTAAGCTTGTTTAAGGGTTTGGTTTAAAGCAGTTTTAGTTTTCACAAGTGGAGGAGATTATCTTCTTGTTTGGGCCTCAAATCTCCATCTCTCCATATTGATCTACAGAAGTTTTCCTAAACTCAACTCTAGCTTTTATTTATAATTATTTGTTAATTATCATTTCTATTAAAGCTAGTTTTATATTGAGTTTAGATTTGATTTTAATCTCATTGTTACACACACCCACTTTGAGCTTATTGTATTTGCATACATTGTATATTAGGGTTGTGAGAGATTGTAACATTGAGTTGTGCTTAAATTGAGTTCTCATCCATTGTAGAGAACAAATTTATATTTGTTACATTATGAGTGTTGTAAGGTTTTCGGTGAGCTATCTCATCTATTGTAGAGAACAAATTTATATTTGTTACATTGTGAGTGTTGTTAGGTTTTCGGTGAGCTAGAAACCGAGTGTGTTGTGAAGTTTTCGGTGAACTAGAAAACCGATTGTGAGGAGTGACGTTGATCGGTGAGCGTTGAAAACCGATACTGTGAGGTGTAAACGTTATTCGGGTGAACGTAGAAAACCCGGTTGTGATAGTGGATTTCTCCCCGGGAGTGGGGAGCGGAGACGTAGGACGGAAGGTCCGAACTCCGTGATCATATTGCTTGTTTGAGTTTGTCTTTGGCGTATTTGTTTTTGCATTTATCTTATATCGCCAATTGTGCATTACTCATTTATTTCATCCACTATCTTGTTTAGATTATTTAGCCTTCTGTTGTTTATATATCCTTACATATATCTCTATCATATAGGATATATCTCATTGTTCATATTGCTTATCCTAGCTTATATTCTTGTTGTATTTCATACTTGCTAGGATAACTTATTAATTAATTTTAATTAGCATTTAATCGGATTAGATTAGCATAAGACCGTAATCACCTCCCCTCTAGGGTCTAACAATTGGTATCAGAGCCTGGTGCTCTTTGATTTAAGGTCTAATCGCCTTGAGTTAAAGATCCAAGTTAGCTTATTGTGCTAATCTAATTTTGAGCTTTATTTATATCTTGCTTGCCTTTTATATTATGGATATGCATGGTTTAGGTTATGCCATTAATATTGCTCATAGATTAGATAATTTTCCCTATGCCCAATGGTGTGTTAGATTTAAACTTTTTGTTCAATCTAAACACTTTGATTTATAGGAAATTATAGATGATGCTTATAGATGATGCTTATATTTCTGGTAGAGCTGTAGCACAGCTTGAGTATGCTAGTGCAATTGGTTCTTTAATGTATGCCATGCATTGTACTAGACCTGATATTTCTGGAATGGTTTTTACACTTGGTGGAGGAGCGGTTTCTTAGGCAAGCAAGAAACAAACATGTATCTCACACTCCACCATGGAATCTGAATTTATTGCTTTAGCAGCAACTGGTAAGGAGCCTGAATGGATTAGGAACTTATTGCTAGATATTAAGTTATGGCCGAGTCCAATGCCTCCTATCTCTATCTATTGTGATAGTCAAGCCACTTTGTCAAGGGCTTATAATTGTACATATAATGGTAAGTCTAGACACATAAGTCTACGACATGAATATGTGAGACACTTGATACAAGATAGTGTCATAACTATTGTCTATGTCAAGACAAATAAAAATTTGGCTGATCCATTTACAAAACCTCTAGCAAGAGAGGTAGTAAAGATGACATCAAGTGAAATGGGGCTGAAACCTTATATTTAAAATCACCAGGAATGGTAACCCAACCATTTACTAGAACTAAACTGGTTAAATGGTTTAAATGGGTAATAACAAGTTTCTGAAAGTGATTGATTGATATTGACGCATTAAGCCCTAAAAGATAATGTCAATATCGTCCATTACGGAATAAGAGGATGAGTTATGCTCTTAATGAAAGTCTAATACATTATTGTTGTGTGTTTAAAGTAATGGAAAACACATTGTAGACGTTTCACCTATATGAACTTAGAAGTGGTGCCGCTTCTTAAAAGAACTAAAGGTTTGTTCTTTAAAGAGTTCATGAACCAGGAATAAGCACAAGGCCATAACAGTGCTAAAATATTAATTCTCATTGAAACAAGAGATTAGTGTATGTACAATATTCTCCGGTTCTATCACAAAGAGTAATTAGTTTAATGTTAAGGCAACTAACGACTTTGATAGAACTTTGAGGTATTTGTACTAAGTAAAGGTTTAAATCGAAAGATACCTCTACATATGTATACTTATCTCATTTTGTACATATTGCAGATTATTTTTAAATATAATACTATTAAAATGTTTTTTCAAACAAAGTGGGGGATTGTTAGTATTTGTTTGTAAAAAACAAGATAGTCCCACATTGGAATTTTGAACATTCTTTTAGAGGTTTAAAAGCATTGAATGCTTATTGGGCTTTGAATAATGGATCAAAGTGTAGGCTTCTAAACCCGCGTGCGGGTAGCGCGAATAATGCGCGATTTTGACGCGATTATTAGACGCACTTAGCACTTTGCACGCTTGCCGCTGCCGCTTAAATGTTCTATTTTTTATATATATAATTATATATTGAATATATTTTATTTTAATGTTATTTTGAATTTTAAAAATTATGAAAAGACAAGTGACTGTTGAAAAGTGGCTGTTTGTTCCAAGGGGTGTTTTGAAAAGTTGTGACTATTGGAAGCACCTTTTCAAAACTATAAATAGTTTATATTTTCAGATATCTTTTCTATCAAGTTGGTATCTGAATCTTTTCTTTCAAAAACTTCTGTAATATTACAAACTTGTTTCACAACGAATTAAGGAAAATTCCAGATTTGCTTACTGGAATTTTCATTTTCTGTTGTATCTTGGAAAGAAAATTTGCATTAACCCGAAGCAACTTTGAATATCAAGTGGGGGCAAATATTTCTTTAAGGAAAGTGTTTCACGCCTCAGAATTTCTGTTTCCTTCAACTTTTAAAACTAACAATCTTAAAAAAAATATTTCTGCTACAATGGAGTCGGAATCAATCAAGGTGATGAATCAAGACATGGTCAAATTGGACCGATTCGACGGGAACAATTTCTCTCGCTGGCAAGACAAGATGATGTTTCTTCTTACAGCATTGAAGATCTCCTACATTCTCAACCCCAATCTGCAGCCCATAGAAGATCCAAAACCAAGTGCAGATGGCAAACAACCTACTGAGGAGGAAATAGAAGAAATCAAAAAGCAAAAGGCAAAACGGGAGGAAGATGAAGTGTTGTGTCGCGGTCACATTCTGAACACACTTTCGAACCGATTGTATGATCTTTTCACGAGGATAAAGTCAGCAAGGGAGATCTGTAATGCACTGGAATTTAAATACAAAGCCGAGGAGGAAGGTACAAACAAGTATTTAATTGCAAAATATCTAGAATACAAAATGGTTGATGACAAGTCTGTCCTAGAGCAAGTTCATGAATTGGAGGTTCTTGTTAATAAGATTCATGTTCTCAAAATAGTTCTTCCAGAGTCTTTTCAAGTTGCTGCAATTATTGCAAAACTACCATCAACTTGGAAAGATTACTCGAAGAAACTAATGCATAAAACTGAGGATATCTCTTTGGAACAACTTCAGAAGAATCTTAGAATTGAAGAGTGTTTTCGTCAAAAGTTGCTCTTGTTGTGGAATTCATTATATCTTCGGTCGATTACAACGAATTCAAAAGAAATAGCCTTTTATAAGACTTCTTTTACACAACAAAATAAAAATTACAACTTCTTAGAAACAAACGCAGGATCGTTGTTTGGATCGCTGCTTGCGTGGGATCTTTGCCTGTGCCGGGAGCGCTTTGACTCGTGGACCACCAAATCACAGATTTTGATTGAATCGTGAGGGGTTTAATGATTCTTCCTTCGTTTATCGAAGTGAGAATTTGAAACGATATCTTATCAAAGTAAGATAGTCGTTCTTCTTAAGATCAAGTCAAAGCTAGAATCTCAAGGAATTGCCAGAAGCTCAAGAACTCTGCTCTCTCTCTCTGCTCTGGATTGCTCTAACAAGTGCTCCCTGATCCGCCCCAAACAAATGATCGCAGGGGGTATTTATAGCCTCAGGGGTCTGTAACTGCAAAACTCAACAAAACGGTGAAATTAGGCCGCGAGACAGTGTTTACTGTCTCGGCGGGCGAGACAGTGTTTGTTGTCTCGGCCCGTGAGACAGTAAATGCTGTCTCGGAAAAAGAATATTCCTAACAGTTTTCGTTTTAACTGCCTTCCCACGTTTCAAACTCCGTTATTTTGGCAGTTATTCACGTGATTTTCGCCCACGATGTTCTTCACATCCCTTAGCAATTAATGGACACGTGGGTGGGAGTTATTTAAGGTGGTTTTGACCATTTCAACACTGTCTCGCTGGCGAGACAGCAAACACTGTCTCGCTGCGAGACAGCAAAAACCG
>NC_033794.1:20223000-20228703 GCF_001876935.1 Asparagus officinalis | reverse complement strand
CTGTCTCGCACGGCGAGACAGTAAAGACTGTCTCACGTGCGAGACAGTAAAGACTTGTGTTCTTCTGCCTTTTTTGGATGATTTCCTCTTGGGCTGTATTTGGATATCTTTCAGCATTTTTTGACGCCTACAGATACCCCCTCTAAAGTGTTCCAGACTTATTCTTTTATAGAGGAGTCTGGGACACTTTGGATAAGACAGGTCTTATTTGCGATCCTTTCAATACTTGATTGAGTAGCTCGTGTAGAAGAATCTGTAAAATGGTTCCAGCCCTTGATCTCTTCATCCATTAGTCTATTCAGTTCTTTGTAGAATAGCTAATGCTTCTTCGGCACTGTGTTTATCGCTTGACCAATGTTGAGATCTTGAATCGAGGCTGGTATTTCCAGATTGATGCTTGTATGTCCATTGAGAGTTCGTCAGGTTATCCTTAAGAATATTCAGATTAATATTCTCCAGAAACTTCCTGTTGAGGGTGGGAATACAGTTTAGACTCGTGTACCTATTGGAGTAACATGGTCTCTCTTTTTTGGTGGTAGAGATGAACCCAATGATGGAGAGGAAGAATTTTATATTCTATCTCCTGGTCTCTTGTTTGTTGGTAGAGATGAACCCGAAATCGGAGAGGAAGAATTTTATATTCTATCTCCTGGTCTCTTGTTTGTTGGTAGAGATGAACCCGAAATCGGAGAGGATGAATTTTATATTCTATCTCCTGATCTCTTGTTTGTTGGTAGAGATGAACCCAAAATCGGAGAGGAAGAATTTTATATTCTATCTCCTGATCTCTTATTTGTTGGTAGAGATGAACCCGAAATCGGAGAGGAAGAATTTTATATTCTATCTTCTGATCTCTTGTTTGTTGGTAGAGATGAACCCGAAATCGGAGAGGAAGAATTTTATATTCTATCGCCTGATCTCTTGTTTGTTGGTAGAGATGAACCCGAAATCGGAGAGGAAGAATTTTATATTCTATCTCCTAGGTGTAAAGGAAACTCAAAGTGGGATCTCCACTTAAAGAATCTGGACGGGTTTGAATAATCCTAACTGTCATAAGGTTTGATTATTCAACTGAAAGTGGACCTCTCGTTCATGGAATGAATCGAGAAGAGATTTTGGTTGTGATCCTAACTGTAGTAAGGTTTGACCAAGTGGGAGTTTTGAGATGATCCTAACTGTTTAAAGGTTTGATCATTCAATTTGTGGACCTCTCGTTCATGGAAGGAATCGAGAGGGGATTTTGGTTTTGGTCCTAACTGTTTAAAGGTTTGACCAAATAGGGATTTAAGACGATCCTAACTGTTTAAAGGTTTGATCGTTCAATTTGTGGACCTCTCGTTCATGGAAGGAATCGAGAGGGGATTTTGGCTTTGGTCCTAACTGTTTAAATGTTTGACCAAATAGGAGTTTGATACGATCCTGACTGTTTAAAGGTTTGATCGTTTAATTTAAGTGGACCTCTCGTTCATGGAAGGAATCGAGAGGGGATTTTGTCTTTAGTCCTAACTATTTAAAGGTTTGACCAAATGGGAATTTGAGACGATCCTAACTGTTTAAAGGTTTGATCGTTCAATTTGAGTGGACCTCTCGTTCATGGAAGGAATCGAGAGGGGATTTTGTCTTTGGTCCCAACTGTTTAAAGGTTTGACCAAATGGGAATTTAAGATGATCCTAACTGTTTAAAGGTTTGATCGTTCAATTTGAGTGGACCTCTCGTTCATGGAAGGAATCGAGAGGGGATTTTGGCTTTGGTCCTAACTGTTTAAAGGTTTGACCAAATAAGGATTTTGATACATCCTAACTGTTTAAAGGTTTGATCGTTCAATTTGTGGACCTCTCGTTCATGGAAGGAATCGAGAGGGGATTTTGGCTTTGGTCCTAACTGTTTAAAGGTTTGACCAAATAGGGATTTTGATACGATCCTAACTGTTTAAAGGTTTAATCGTTCAATTTGAGTGGACCTCTCGTTCATGGAAGGAATCGAGAGGGGATTTTGTCTTTGGTCCTAATTGTTTAAAGGTTTGCTCGTTCATGGAAGGAATCGAGAGGGGATTTTGTCTTTGGTCCTAATTGTTTAAAGGTTTGACCAAATAAGGGTTTGAGACGATCCTGACTGTTTAAAGGTTTGATCGTTCAATTTGAGTGGATCTCTCGTTCATGGAAGGAATCGAGAGGGGATTTTGGCTTTGGTCCTAACTGTTTAAAGGCTTGACCATGTAAGGGTTTTGTGAGGGAAGATTGATCTAAAGAAGTGATCGAATCTCATCTCAGCAAAAGAGTATTCGGAAATCACCGTGGGGATGCGGTGTTTATCACTTTGATGATCGGGTTATCCCTAGGAAAATTACATATAGCATTCTTCCGAGAACTTCCCGTTACATGAACCATCCACCCCCAGCTTTCTTCGCGAAACTGGGTCTAACATCATGTTGAGTTACATGACCGGGTTATCCTTAAGAATATTAAATGTAAAAATTCTCCAGGAACTTCCCGTCGATAGTGGGAAACAGTTTAGACTTATATACCTATTGGAGTATCGATGAGCAGTTTATACTCGTATACTCTTTGGAGTGTTGAGAAGCAGTTTATACTCGTATACTCTTCGGAGTGACATGAAGAAGCAGTTTATACTCGTATACTCTTCGGAGGCTCTCTCCTGATCTTTAATAGGTGGTAGCTTGATCTTGTCGTTGGCGATGAGGTATTTCAAGATGGCTGGAGCTTCATCATCTTCGAAAGAATACTCCTTTTGGAATCTCGGATCGAGAGTTGCGTTCATAGGAATTGCGGATGTCGTCGGTTGACCTCTCTCAACTTTCTTTCTTTTAAGAAAGTGTTCAGCTTGTTCACCGTGTATTTTCAAATCTTTCCAAGTTTCGGATGGTACGACCCCCAGGGCTTCCAGGACATCGATGGAGAGATTATTGTGGCATGTTTGCAGGATAAACTCCTCTGTAATAGGATCTCTGCAATTCATTGCTTTGTTACGAAAGCGTTTGACAAAATTGTCGACTGACTCTCCGTCTTTTTGCTTCTTATCTAAAAGGGTTCTGAGGAACAAACTTTTCATGTCATCCCAGCAATTGATGCTCCCTGGCTTGAGACGTCGGTACCAATCGAAGGCGGGCCCACGAAGGGTGCCAACGAATGACCGGACCATTAAAGCCTCATTTCCAGAGATCATGCCCAAATGAGACTTGAAATAAATCAAGTGCTGAGTAGGCGAGCTCTTCCCATCAAACGGTGTAAAGTTAATCAGATTGAATTTTATCGGGTATGGTATTGAATCACATTCTCTTGGATAGGGACATGGAATACCCGTCTTTTTCACTTCTTGAGCCGTCATCAAAGCATTGACTTTGTTTTCAAGCTCTTTTATTTTCTCGTCATCGCCTATGTCTTCATTCGAAGGACGTTGAGGAGAATGAGTTGGACCACCCCCTGTAAGAGGTGCCATTAAACCACCCCTAATATCGTTATTGGGAGGGTGCGTTAAACCACCCCCAGCGTTATTGCTATTAGGAGGTGTATCAGCCATAATGACTTCATCTACTTCTGGATCACTATCATCTGCCATATTCTGAGTGTAGCGGCAAGATTCAGCTCGCTGACTGGACTCTGGAGGTTGAGGCCGCTGAGCTAGCAATTCCCTCATTTGTTGGATAGCCAACTCCATCTCTGTCTTCATCTCAGCTCTAATTTCTTCACGTTGTTTGGCTAGAGCTTCTTGAAGCATTTGAGCAAACTGATCAGAAGTGATTGTGAACACTTCTTTGGTTTATCCCGTGCTAGACATTGTATCATCAGAAGCAATGGCTGAACAAGTGTCTGAAAGTTCATCCTCTGAGGATATTCCTTCATGCATTCTCTTGTAATCCCTACGTCTGATGGCTCCTAATTGGAGTCGAGACATCCTTTGAGCAATTCTTGGATTGACTTTTCCTCTCGGGGAAAAGTCAGGGTTTGGTTCATTTGAATGCCACTTAGATTTTCCTTTATCAGCCATGTTGATGGTGACTTCAGGGAATTCATCCTCTTGAATAGCAAGCTTCTTGTTGAAACGTCTCGGTTTGGGCTTTGACATTTCAGTAGAAAGTCTCTGGAATACAGAAACTTTCAGTTGAATGGCTTTAAAGCAGTTGCATTCGGACAACACTGCTTTGATAAGTTTTTCACATACACAATGACGATTCGTTTCTCGAACAGTCCTTTTATGTGATTTGTTTCCACCTTTAGTTTGATAGTACAACTCGTTAGCATGGTGACCAGAGCAACCCATCTTCTGTTTTTGTGTTTGAACCTTGTTAACATACCCAGGATGACTTGTCGTCGCCTCTGAGCGATCCAAGGTTATGTCAAAAGTCATACGTTTAAAACCACCCCCTTGCGGGTGTGGAGTCTTAACGGGCTCTGAATGCTGATTTTGCACAACTCTAGACTTTGGAATCCAAACTTTGCAGAGTTTTGGCGGTTCTTTGATCACCGTCTCCCTGTTTCTTTCTCGTCTTTGTTGTAAGAGAGCACGAGCATGAGCAACGTTTGCACGACGTCTTTGTATACGTTCTTTGAGGGTTAAACGAGCCCTCTTGATAATAGTCCATTCATCTGTCGTGAGTTTAGCAGAGACATGAGTGATTGGTCGTTGAGGCAACTGAACCACTCGATGCCTCCTCGACTCTAAGTCCGCATGATAATGAACTCCGTCGGGTTGTTCCAAGGCCTTAGCCATTTGGCGAGCGCGGCGTTGGCGTTGTCTCTGACGAGCTCTTTTCGTCAATGCCGGCGGGCTTTGATTTAACGACTCCTTAATTGGAGAAGAGTCATTATGAGCAGAGAGGTTGCGAGTAGAATCCTCAGCAACAATCAGGCGAGAATCTTCATTTTGTGCCTTCTTTGGCATGCCGGTCTTCCTCAATTGTGAGATTCTCTTGTACTTGCGAGACAATAAAGATCTTGAAGAGGATGATGAGAGATATTCCTCAAATTTGGTTTGGTCGAATTCGTATTCGACCATGGATTCAACTGGAATCTTGATCGGCTGCGACACGACGGTCTCGGCAGCGAGACCGTTGGCTCCCACTGTGGTCGCCAGCTTGTTTTCGTCAAAAGTTACTCTTGTTGTGGAATTCATTATATCTTCGGTCGATTACAACGAATTCAAAAGAAATAGCCTTTTTATAAGACTTCTTTTACACAACAAAATGAAAATTACAACTTCTTAGAAACAAACGCAGGATCGTTGTTTAGATCGCTGCTTGCGTGGGATCTTTGCCTGTGCCGGGAGCGCTTTGACTCGTGGACCACCAAATCACAGATTCTGATCGAATCGTGAGGGGTTTAATGATTCTTCCTTCGTTGACCCTAGGGGGGTATTTATAGCCTCAGGGGTCTGTAACTGAAAAACTCAACCAAACAGTGAATTAGTACGGTCGAGACAGTTTTACTGTCTCGACGGGCGAGACAGTGTTTGCTGTCTCGGCCCGCGAGACAGTAAATGTTTTCTCGGAAAAAAAATATTCCTGACAGTTTTCGTTTTAACTGCCTTTCCACGTTTCAAACTCCATTATTTTGGCAGTTATTCACGTGATTTTCACCCACGATGTTCTTCACGTCCCTTGGCAGTTAATGGACACGTGGGTAGGAGTTATTTAAGGTGGTTTTGACCATTTCAACACTGTCTCCCTGGCGAGACAGTAAACACCG
>NC_033794.1:20187415-20222988 GCF_001876935.1 Asparagus officinalis | reverse complement strand
GTCTCGCTGGCGAGACAGCAAACACTGTCTCGCTGGCGAGACAGCAAACACTGTCTCACTGGTGAGACAATAAAAGACTGTCTCGCAGCGATACAGTAAAGACTGTCTCGCTGGCGAGACAGTTCATATCTGTATTCTTTTGATGATCTCCTCTTGGACTGTATTTGGATATCTTTCAGCATTTTTTTTACGCCTACAAAGAGGAGTCACGCATACGTGATTCGAAAAATTCTGTCCAAAGTGATTGTATGGTCCACACCGTGGAAAAGAATGAATCTTCAGTAAAAAATGTGAACCTTCAAGTAAAGAAAAGTGGACAACACTTTAAAAAGAAGAATTTTCAGAAGAAAAAGGGATCCTGTTTTATTTGCGGCAAGCCTGGACATTTTGCTAAAGAATGTCGTCACAGAAAAAATAATAATGTAAAATCAAAGGCTTCTGCAAATATGATAGAAGAGAATCTGGTCGCTATGATTTCTGAAATCAATATGGCTTCTGTTAAGTCTAGATGGTGGCTTGATTCTGGAGCAACAATCCACGTTTGCAAGGACAAATCCTTATTCAAAGGATTTGAAGAAATTTCAAAAATTACAGAAGTGCAAATGGGGAATAAATAATGCTTGTGCAAAGGTTGTTGGAAAAGGGACTGTTGATATAGATTTTACTTCTGGAAAGAAATTGACTCTTATAAATGTTCTTTATGTACCCGAAGTTAGAAAGAACTTAGTTTCTGTTGATCTTCTTTGTAAGAAAGGGTTTCGGGTTGCTTTTGAGTCAAATAATGTTATCCTGTCTAAGAACGGGATGTTTGTGGGAAAGGGCTACTCTTGTGATGGAATGTATCAACTAAGTATTAATAATAAAGTTATATCTTCTGTTTATATTGTTGAGTCTTCATATTTATGGCATGATCGCTTAGCACATTTAAATTTTCGCTATTTGAAAAATATGAGAAAATTAGACTTCATTAACTTTAATGATGAATTTGATAAATGTGAAATTTGTGCTAAGTCTAAATTAACAAAGAAATCTTTTCCAAGTGTTTCTCGCAAAGATTCTAAAGTTTTAGATTTAATACATTCTGATATATGTGAATTGAATGGTATGTTAACTAGAGGAGAAAAAGGATACTTTATCACTTTTTGTTGATGATTGCAGTAGATATATGTATGTTTATCTTTTAAGAACAAAAGATGAAGCTTTTGATATGTTTAAAAATACAAAACAGAAGTTGAAAATCAACTTGAAAGAAAAATTAAAGTATTACATTCTAATAGAGGTGGTGAATATTTTTCTGATAACTTTAATACTTTTTGTGAAGAATATGGCATTATTCATCAATGTACAGCACCTTATACTCCCTAACAGAATGATTTAGCCGAAAGAAAAAATAGAACTTTACAAGAAATGATAAATTGTATGCTTAATAATGCTAAGTTACCTTTAATTTTATGGGGAGAAGCTTTGTACACAGCATGTTACATTCATAATAGGATTCCCTCTAAAAAGTCAAATATAAACCCTTATGAGTTATGGAAAGGTAGAAAACCTAATATGTCATATTTTAAAGTGTGGGGTGTTTGGCTTATTATAGAGTTCCTGATCCTAAAAGAACAAAACTTGGACCTAGAGCCTTTAAAAGTGTTTTTGTCGGATATGCTGAAAATAGCAAAGCATGTAGACTACTTGATTTATCTTCTAATACTATTGTTGAATCTAGAGATGTTGAATTCTTTGAAAATAAATTTTCTGTAGATTCTGAAAATGTTGAAAATGTTCCTATTCTGCTTAACTCTAATAATATTTCTAGTTCTGATTTTCATGCTAAGGAAACGAATATATCTAAAGAAATATCAGAGCTAAGAAGAAGTACTAGAGCAAGAAAAGAGAAATCTTTTCCTTCAGATTTTATTTCTCCTGAACAAATTTTTTTTCTTGTTGAAGGTGATAGGAATAATAATGTTTTAAATAAACATCCTATAAGTTTTAATCCAGATGATGATCCTAAAACCTTTATAGAAACAATGCCATCTAGAGATGCTTCATTTTGAAAAGAAGCTGTCAATGATGAAATGGATTCTATAATGGGAAATAGTACTTGGATTTTAGTAGATTTACCTCAAGGATCAAAGCCAATAGGATGTAAATGGGTTTTTAGAATAAAATATCATTCTGATGGTTCTGTTCAAGCTTTTAAGGCTAGATTAGTAGCCAAAGGGTTTAGACAAAAAGAAGGCATAGATTATTTTGATACATATGCACCTGTCGCACGTATAACATCTATTAGAATTCTTATTGCTTTGGCATCTATACATAAGTTATTTGTGCATCAAATGGATGTCAAGACTGCTTTTTTAAATGGAGATTTAAATGAGGAAGTTTACATGGAACAACCGGAAGGTTTCATTCTTCCAGGAAATGAAAGAAAAGTATGTAAACTAATTAATCTCTTTATGGTCTTTAAACAAGCACCAAAACAATGGCATGAAAAGTTTGATTCTGTTATTCTATCTTATGGTTTCAAACATAATAGTGCTGATAAGTGTATTTATTCTAAATTCACTGATAAATATGGTGTGCTTGTCTGTTTGTATGTGGATGACATGTTAATATTTGGCACTAATATGATTGGTATAAATGAAACAAAAGAGTATCTATCTTCTATGTTTAAAATGAAAGATTTAGGAGAAGCGGATACTATTTTAGGGATCAAAGTTAGAAAACATAGTGGGGGTTTTTCTTTAAGCCAATCACATTATATTGAAAAAATAGTGAATAAATTTAATCATCTTGGTTTTAAAGAAGTTAACACTCCTTTTGATCCCAGTGTCAAATTGACTGCCAATTCTGGTAGAGCTGTAGCACAGCTTGAGTATGCTAGTGCAATTGGTTCTTTAATGTATGCCATGCATTGTACTAGACCTGATATTGCATTTGCTGTATGCAAATTAAGTAGATACACTAGTAATCCAAGTGTAGAACATTGGAAAAGCATTTCCAGGATTTTTGGATATTTAAAGAAAACCAAAAATCTGTGTTTGTTCTATAATGATTATCCGGCTGTATTAGAGGGATACACCGATGCAAGCTGGATGACTAGTGTTGGAGACAACCAATCCACTTCTGGAATGGTTTTTACACTTGGTGGAGGAGCAGTTTCTTGGGCAAGCAAGAAACAAACATGTATCTCACACTCCACCATGGAATCTGAATTCATTGCTTTAGCAGCAACTGGTAAAGAGGCTGAATGGATTAGGAACTTATTGCTAGATATTAAGTTATGGCCGAGTCCAATGCCTCCTATCTCTATCTATTGTGATAGTCAAGCCACTTTGTCAAGGGCTTATAATTGTACATATAATGGTAAGTCTAGACACATAAGTCTAAGACATGAATATGTGAGACACTTGATACAAGATAGTGTCATAACTATTGTCTATGTCAAGACAAATAAAAATTTGGCTGATCCATTTACAAAACCTCTAGCAAGAGAGGTAGTAAAGATGACATCAAGTGAAATGGGGCTGAAACCTTATATTTAAAATCACCAGGAATGGTAACCCAACCATTTACTAGAACTAAACTGGTTAAATGGTTTAAATGGGTAATAACAAGTTTCTGAAAGTGATTGATTGATATTGACGCATTAAGCCCTAAAAGATAATGTCAATATCGTCCATTACGGAATAAGAGGATGAGTTATGCTCTTAATGAAAGTCTAATACATTATTGTTGTGTGTTTAAAGTAATGGAAAACACATTGTAGACGTTTCACCTATATGAACTTAGAAGTGGTGCCGCTTCTTAAAAGAACTAAAGGTTTGTTCTTTAAAGAGTTCATGAACCAGGAATAAGCACAAGGCCATAACAGTGCTAAAATATTAATTCTCATTGAAACAAGAGATTAGTGTATGTACAATATTCTCCGGTTCTATCACAAAGAGTAATTAGTTTAATGTTAAGGCAACTAACGACTTTGATAGAACTTTGAGGTATTTGTACTAAGTAAAGGTTTAAATCGAAAGATACCTCTACATATGTATACTTATCTCATTTTGTACATATTGCAGATTATTTTTAAATATAATACTATTAAAATGTTTTTTCAAACAAAGTGGGGGATTGTTAGTATTTGTTTGTAAAAAACAAGATAGTCCCACATTGGAATTTTGAACATTCTTTTAGAGGTTTAAAAGCATTGAATGCTTATTGGGCTTTGAATAATGGATCAAAGTGTAGGCTTCTAAACCCGCGTGCGGGTAGCGCGAATAATGCGCGATTTTGACGTGATTATTAGACGCACTTAGCACTTTGCACGCTTGCCGCTGCCGCTTAAATGTTCTATTTTATATATATATAATTATATATTGAATATATTTTATTTTAATGTTATTTTGAATTTTAAAAATTATGAAAAGACAAGTGGCTGTTTGTTCCAATGGGTGTTTTGAAAAGTTGTGACTGTTGGAAGCACCTTTTCAAAACCTATAAATAGTTTCTTTCTCTGAATCTTTTCTATCAAAAACTTCTGTAATATTACAAACTTGTTTCACAACGAATTAAGGAAAATTCCAGATTTGCTTACTGGAATTTTTATTTTCTGTTGTATCCTGGGAAGAAAATTTGCATTAACCCGAAGCAACTTTGAATATCAAGTGGGGGCAAATATTTCTGTAAGGAAAGTGTTTCACGCCTTAGAATTTCTGTCTCCTTCAACTTTTAAAACTAACAATATTAAAGAAATATTTCTGCTACAATGGAGTCGGAATCAATCAAGGTGATGAATCAAGACATGGTCAAATTGGACCGATTCGACGGGAACAATTTCTCTCGCTGGCAAGACAAGATGATGTTTCTTCTTACAGCATTGAAGATCTCCTACATTCTCAACCCCAATCTGCAGCCCATAGAAGATCCAAAACCAAGTGCAGACGGCAAACAACCTACTGAGGAGGAAATAGAAGAAATCAAAAAGCAAAAGGCAAAACGGGAGGAAGATGAAGTGTTGTGTCGCGGTCACATTCTGAACACACTTTCGGACCGATTGTATGATCTTTTCACGAGGATAAAGTCAGCAAGGGAGATCTGGAATGCACTGGAATTTAAATACAAAGCCGAGGAGGAAGGTACAAACAAGTATTTAATTGCAAAATAGCTAGAATACAAAATGGTTGATGACAAGTCTGTCCTAGAGCAAGTTCATGAATTGGAGGTTCTGGTTAATAAGATTCATGTTCTCAAAATAGTTCTTCCAGAGTCTTTTCAAGTTGCTGCAATTATTGCAAAACTACCATCAACTTGGAAAGATTACTCGAAGAAACTAATGCATAAAACTAAGGATATCTCTTTGGAACAACTTCAGAAGAATCTTAAAATTGAAGAGGAGTCACGCATACGTGATTCGAAAAATTCTATCCAAAGTGATTGTAAGGTCCACACCGTGGAAAAGAATGAATCTTCAGTAAAAAATGTGAACCGTCAAGTAAAGAAAAGTGGACAACACTTTAAAAAGAAGAATTTTCAGAAGAAAAAGGGATCCTGTTTTATTTGCTGCAAGCCTGGACATTTTGCTAAAGAATGTCGTCACAGAAAAAATAATAATGTAAAATCAAAGGCTTCTGCAAATATGATAGAAGAGAATCTGGTCGCTATGATTTCTGAAATCAATATGGCTTCTGTTAAGTCTGGATGGTGGCTTGATTCTGGAGCAACAATCCATGTTTGCAAGGACAAATCCTTGTTCAAAGGATTTGAAGAAATTTTGGAAATTATAGAAGTGCAAATGGGGAATAATACTTGTGCAAATGTTGCTGGAAAAGGGACTGTTGATATAGATTTTACTTCTGGAAAGAAATTGACTCTTATAAGTGTTCTGTATGTACCCGAAGTTAGAAAGAACTTAGTTTCTGTTGATCTTCTTTGTAAGAAAGGGTTTCGGGTTGCTTTTGAGTCAAATAATGTTATCTTGTCTAAGAACGGGATGTTTGTGGGAAAGGTCTACTCTTGTGATGGAATGTATCAACTAAGTATTAATAATAAAGTTATATCTTCTGTTTATATTGTTGAGTCTTCATATTTATGGCATGATCGCTTAGCACATTTAAATTTTCGCTATTTGAAAAATATGAGAAAGTTAGACTTCATTAACTTTAATGGTGAATTTGATAAATGTGAAATTTGTGCTAAGTCTAAATTAACAAAGAAATCTTTTCCAAGTGTTTCTCGCAAAGATTCTAAAGTTTTAGATTTAATACATTCTGATATATGTGAATTGAATGGTATGTTAACTAGAGGAGGAAAAAGATACTTTATCACTTTTGTTGATGATTGCAGTAGATATATGTATGTTTATCTTTTAAGAATAAAAGATGAAACTTTTGATATGTTTAAAAAATACAAAACATAAGTTGAAAATCAACTTGAAAGGAAAATTAAAGTATTACGTTCTGATAGAGGTGGTGAATATTTTTTGAAAATCAACTTGAAAGGAAAATTAAAGTATTACGTTCTGATAGAGGTGGTGAATATTTTTTTGATAACTTTAATACTTTTTGTGAAGAACATGACATTATTCATCAATGTACAACACCTTATACTCCCCAACAGAATGGTTTAGCCGAAAGAAAAAATAGAACTTTACAAGAAATGATAAATTGTATGCTTAATAATGCTAAGTTACCTTTAAATTTATGGGGAGAAGCTTTGTACACAGCATGTTATATTCATAATAGGATTCCCTCTAAAAAGTCAAATATAAGCCCTTATGAGTTATGGAAAGGTAGAAAACCTAATCTGTCATATTTTAAAGTGTGGGGGTGTTTGGCTTATTATAGAGTTCCTGATCCTAAAAGAACAAAACTTGGACCTAGAGCCTTTAAAAGTGTTTTTGTCGGATATGCTGAAAATAGCAAAGCATATATACTACTTGATTTATCTTCTAATACTATTGTTGAATCTAGAGATGTTGAATTCTTTGAAAATGTTGAAAATGTTCCTATTCTGCTTAACTCTAATAATATTTCTAGTTCTGATTTTCATGCTAAGGAAACGAATATATCTAAAGAAATATCAGAGCCAAGAAGAAGTACTAGAGCAAGAAAAGAGAAATCTTTACCTTTTTATTTTATTTCTCCTGAACAAATTATTTTTCTTGTTGAAGGTGATAGGAATAATAATGTTTTAAATAAACATCCTATAAGTTTTAATCCAAGTGATGATCCTAAAACCTTTATAGAAGCAATGTCATCTAGAGATGCTTCATTTTGGAAAGAAGCTGTCAATGATGAAATGGATTCTATAATGGGAAATAGTACTTGGATTTTAGTAGATTTACCTCAAGGATCAAAGCCAATAGGATGTAAATGGGTTTTTAGAAGAAAATATCATTCTGATGGTTCTGTTCAAGCTTTTAAGGCTAGATTAGTAGCCAAAGGGTTTAGACAAAAAGAAGGCATAGATTATTTTGATACATATGCACCTGTCGCACGTATAACATCTATTAGAATTCTTTTTTGCTTTGGCGTCTATACATAAGTTATTTGTGCATCAAATGGATGTCAAGACTGCTTTTTTTAAATGGATATTTAAATGAGGAAGTTTACATGGAACAACCGGAAGGTTTCATTCTTCCAGGAAATGAAAGAAAAGTATGTAAACTAATTAAATCTCTTTATGGTCTTAAACAAGCACCAAAACAATGGCATGAAAAGTTTGATTCTGTTATTCTATCTTATGGTTTCAAACATAATAGTGCTGATAAGTGTATTTATTCTAAATTCACTGATAAATATGGTGTGCTTGTCTGCTTGTATGTGGATGACATGTTAATATTCGGCACTAATATGATTGGTATAAATGAGACTAAAGAGTATCTATCTTCTATGTTTAAAATGAAAGATTTAGGAGAAGCGGATACTATTTTAGGGATCAAAGTTAGAAAACATAGTGGGGGTTTTTCTTTAAGCCAATCACATTATATTGAAAAAATAGTGAATAAATTTAATCATCTTGGTTTTAAAGAAGTTAACACTCCTTTTGATCCCAGTGTCAAATTGACTGCCAATTCTGGTAGAGCTGTAGCACAGCTTGAGTATGCTAGTGCAATTGGTTCTTTAATGTATGCCATGCATTGTACTAGACCTGATATTGCATTTGCTGTATGCAAATTAAGTAGATACACTAGTAATCCAAGTGTAGAACATTGGAAAAGCATTTCCAGGATTTTTGGATATTTAAAGAAAACCAAAAATCTGTGTTTGTTCTATAATGATTATCCGGCTGTATTAGAGGGATACACCGATGCAAGCTGGATGACTAGTGTTGGAGACAACCAATCCACTTCTGGAATGGTTTTTACACTTGGTGGAGGAGCAGTTTCTTGGGCAAGCAAGAAACAAACATGTATCTCACACTCCACCATGGAATCTGAATTCATTGCTTTAGCAGCAACTGGTAAAGAGGCTGAATGGATTAGGAACTTATTGCTAGATATTAAGTTATGGCCGAGTCCAATGCCTCCTATCTCTATCTATTGTGATAGTCAAGCCACTTTGTCAAGGGCTTATAATTGTACATATAATGGTAAGTCTAGACACATAAGTCTAAGACATGAATATGTGAGACACTTGATACAAGATAGTGTCATAACTATTGTCTATGTCAAGACAAATAAAAATTTGGCTGATCCATTTACAAAACCTCTAGCAAGAGAGGTAGTAAAGATGACATCAAGTGAAATGGGGCTGAAACCTTATATTTAAAATCACCAGGAATGGTAACCCAACCATTTACTAGAACTAAACTGGTTAAATGGTTTAAATGGGTAATAACAAGTTTCTGAAAGTGATTGATTGATATTGACGCATTAAGCCCTAAAAGATAATGTCAATATCGTCCATTACGGAATAAGAGGATGAGTTATGCTCTTAATGAAAGTCTAATACATTATTGTTGTGTGTTTAAAGTAATGGAAAACACATTGTAGACGTTTCACCTATATGAACTTAGAAGTGGTGCCGCTTCTTAAAAGAACTAAAGGTTTGTTCTTTAAAGAGTTCATGAACCAGGAATAAGCACAAGGCCATAACAGTGCTAAAATATTAATTCTCATTGAAACAAGAGATTAGTGTATGTACAATATTCTCCGGTTCTATCACAAAGAGTAATTAGTTTAATGTTAAGGCAACTAACGACTTTGATAGAACTTTGAGGTATTTGTACTAAGTAAAGGTTTAAATCGAAAGATACCTCTACATATGTATACTTATCTCATTTTGTACATATTGCAGATTATTTTTAAATATAATACTATTAAAATGTTTTTTCAAACAAAGTGGGGGATTGTTAGTATTTGTTTGTAAAAAACAAGATAGTCCCACATTGGAATTTTGAACATTCTTTTAGAGGTTTAAAAGCATTGAATGCTTATTGGGCTTTGAATAATGGATCAAAGTGTAGGCTTCTAAACCCGCGTGCGGGTAGCGCGAATAATGCGCGATTTTGACGCTTCTATTTTATATATATATAATTATATATTGAATATATTTTATTTTAATGTTATTTTGAATTTTAAAAATTATGAAAAGACAAGTGACTGTTGAAAAGTGGCTGTTTGTTCCAATGGGTGTTTTGAAAAGTTGTGACTGTTGGAAGCACCTTTTCAAAACTATAAATAGTTTATGTTTTCAGATATCTTTTTACAATTCTTTTTCTGAATCTTTTTTATCAAAAGTTTCTGTAATATTACAAACTTGTTTCACAACGAATTAAGGAAAATTCCAGATTTGCTTACTGGAGTTTTTATTTTCTGTTGTATCCTCGGAAGAAAATTTGCATTAACCCGAAGCAACTTTGAATATCAAGTGGGGGTAAATATTTCTGTAAGGAAAGTGTTTCACGCCTTAGAATTTCTGTCTCCTTCAACTTTTAAAACTAACAATCTTAAAGAAATATTTCTGCTACAATGGAGTCGGAATCAATCAAGGTGATGAATCAAGACATGGTCAAATTGGACCGATTCGACGGGAACAATTTCTCTCGCTGGCAAGACAAGATGATGTTTCTTCTTACAGCATTGAAGATCTCCTACATTCTCAACCCCAATCTGCAGCCCATAGAAGATCCAAAACCAAGTGCAGACGGCAAACAACCTACTGAGGAGGAAATAGAAGAAATCAAAAAGCAAAAGGCAAAACGGGAGGAAGATGAAGTGTTGTGTCGCGGTCACATTCTGAACACACTTTCGGACCGATTGTATGATCTTTTCACGAGGATAAAGTCAGCAAGGGAGATCTAGAATGCACTGGAATTTAAATACAAAGCCGAGGAGGAAGGTACAAACAAGTATTTAATTGCAAAATATCTAGAATACAAAATGGTTGATGACAAGTCTGTCCTAGAGCAAGTTCATGAATTGGAGGTTCTTGTTAATAAGATTCATGTTCTCAAAATAGTTCTTCCAGAGTCTTTTCAAGTTGCTGCAATTATTGCAAAACTACCTTCAACTTGGAAAGATTACTCGAAGAAACTAATGTATAAAACTGAGGATATCTCTTTGGAACAACTTCAGAAGAATCTTAGAATTGAAGAGGAGCCATGCATACGTGATTCGAAAAATTCTGTCCAAAGTGATTGTAAGGTCCACACCGTGGAAAAGAATGAATCGAAAAATTCTGTCCAAAGTGATTGTAAGGTCCACACCGTGGAAAAGAATGAATCTTCAGTAAAAAATGTGAACCTTCAAGTAAAGAAAAGTGGACAACACTTTAAAAAGAAGAATTTTCAAAAGAAAAAGGGATCCTATTTTATTTACGGCAAGCCTGGACATTTTGCTAAAGAATGTCGTCACAGAAAAAATAATAATGTAAAATCAAAGGCTTCTGCAAATATGATAGAAGAGAATCTGGTCGCTATGATTTCTGAAATCAATATGGCTTCTGTTAAGTCTGGATGGTGGCTTGATTCTGGAGCAACAATCCACGTTTGCAAGGACAAATCCTTGTTCAAAGGATTTGAAGAAATTTCGGAAATTACAGAAGTGCAAATGGGGAATAATGCTTGTGCAAAGGTTGCTGGAAAAGGGACTGTTGATATAGATTTTACTTCTGGAAAGAAATTGACTCTTATAAATGTTCTGTATGTACCCGAAGTTAGAAAGAACTTAGTTTCTGTTGATCTTCTTTGTAAGAAAGGGTTTCGGGTTGCTTTTGAGTCAAATAATGTTATCCTGTCTAAGAACGGGATGTTTGTGGGAAAGGGCTACTCTTGTGATGGAATGTATCAACTAAGTATTAATAATAAAGTTATATCTTCTGTTTATATTGTTGAGTCTTCATATTTATGGCATGATCGCTTAGCACATTTAAATTTTCGCTATTTGAAAAATATGAGAAAGTTAGACTTCATTAACTTTAATGGTGAATTTGATAAATGTGAAATTTGTGCTAAGTCTAAATTAACAAAGAAATCTTTTCCAAGTGTTTCTCGCAAAGATTCTAAAGTTTTAGATTTAATACATTCTGATATATGTGAATTGAATGGTATGTTAACTAGAGGAGGAAAAAGATACTTTATCACTTTTGTTGATGATTGCAGTAGATATATGTATGTTTATCTTTTAAGAACAAAAGATGAAGCTTTTGATATGTTTAAAAAATACAAAACAGAAGTTGAAAATCAACTTGAAAGGAAAATTAAAGTATTACGTTCTGATAGAGGTGGTGAATATTTTTCTGATAACTTTAATACTTTTTGTGAAGAACATGGCATTATTCATCAATGTACAGCACCTTATACTCCCCAACAGAATGGTTTAGCCGAAAGAAAAAATAGAACTTTACAAGAAATGATAAATTGTATGCTTAATAATGCTAAGTTACCTTTAAATTTATGGGGAGAAGCTTTGTACACAGCATGTTATATTCATAATAGGATTCCCTCTAAAAAGTCAAATATATGCCCTTATGAGTTATGGAAAGGTAGAAAACCTAATCTGTCATATTTTAAAGTGTGGGGGTGTTTGGCTTATTATAGAGTTCCTGGTCCTAAAAGAACAAAACTTGGACCTAGAGCCTTTAAAAGTGTTTTTGTTGGATATGCTGAAAATAGCAAAGCATTTAGACTACTTGATTTATCTTCTAATACTATTGTTGAATCTAGAGATGTTGAATTCTTTGAAAATAAATTTTCTGTAGATTCTGAAAATGTTGAAAATGTTCCTATTCTGCTTAACTCTAATAATATTTCTAGTTCTAATTTTCATGCTAAGGAAACGAATATATCTAAAGAAATATCAGAGCCAAGAAGAAGTACTAGAGCAAGAAAAGAGAAATCTTTACCTTCAGATTTTATTTCTCCTGAACAAATTATTTTTCTTGTTGAAGGTGATAGGAATAATAATGTTTTAAATAAACATCCTATAAGTTTTAATCCAGATGATGATCGTAAAACCTTTATAGAAGCAATGTCATCTAGAGATGCTTCATTTTGGAAAGAAGCTGTCAATGATGAAATGGATTCTATAATGGGAAATAGTACTTGGATTTTAGTAGATTTACCTCAAGGATCAAAGCCAATAGGATGAAATATTTTCTAGAGGGGAAAAAACCTCAACTGAAGGAAGGCGTTACGTTGCCTCTGTATTGCAAAGGACTAAATTGAAGGTTTTCTTTTTCCTCTCAAGGACGTATTAGTTACTTGCCAAATACAAGTAGGGGTCTGTTGAGAAAATTACAAGGGGTTTTTCTGAGATAAAAAAGTTCAGAGGATTTTATGGAACTAACCCTTGATTATATGCCAAGGACTGGGCTGCTTGGATTAGAAGCTGGGTTGTTTGCCCTAAGGAGCAGATCTAAATTATTCAAGCACGTAAGGCACAATTAAAATGGTAGCCTAAAATTTATTCGATATTAATACTACGATAGAAACATGATTAAAATTTTTATAAAAAGAAAAGTTAACGCTAAAAAATAAATAATGCATAAAAATTAAGTTTAATATTTGTTATTATTCTGGTTTGAAAAGTTCAATTATAATTTTCTTTTATTTCTTTCTAACCGGAAAGTATATATGTGAAATCACAGACAAACATATCAAAAGAAAACCCAAGATTATAGTATGAGCATAACAATAAGCCTTAGCCAAAAAAAGAAAAAAAGAAACTCATAAATTTAGTTAGAGCGCTTGCCCTACCTAAATAACAAGGTAAATTTCACAAAAATCCCCTGTACTTTGGGCGCTATGCACGAACCTCCAGACTTTGGAAAATCCATGAAACCCTCCAGAATGTTGGAAATGTTGGATTTAATCTACTAAATCTATTTGTGGGCACATATGATTAATCAATGTGTATTGCTATCTTTCAGGATAACCCACTAAATTGATCAATTAATTTGGGTTAATTGGGTATTTAAATAAGTCATGGGGTTATATGTGCAGATACCAGGTTGTAATTGTGATTTGTTGAGGGGCCAAATTACAAATGTATAATATCTATAAATAAGGGGTTATGGTCCCTAATCTAGGGTGACATTCAATAATTCTCTTCACCCCCATCTAGAGAGAAATTCGGCTAGAGAGAACCCTAAGGTTAGAAGATCAAAACCCATCTCAAGTTCAAGCAATGGATTCAGGTATAAGCTTCCGTTCTTTTGATTCTTGTTAATCTCTTCGAATTAATCATGGCTTTATGGTTTTAGATCTAAAGTTTTATGATTCAGATCTAACAAGTGGTATCAGAGCCACCTTTTATTAATTCTTAGGGATTTAAGTTTTAAAAATTGGGTTTTTTGATCTTAAATCTCTGGTTTTTGGGTTAAGATTTGTTCTCGGATGAACAATAATGTTCGGATGAACAGTAACGACCGCCGAAATTTTTTCTTGGATGAACAGTACGTGTTTTTTGGATGAACAGTAACTAAAAATCACTGGTGAACAGTAAAATTTTGGATTTTTCTTCGATTTTTTCTTTGATTTTTCTTGGATCTGGATCAAGAAAATATATTGTTTTCGATTCTGGATCTGTTTTTGAAATAAAATCGATGAATCTTTGGATTTTGTGGGTTTGATCTTCGGTCTCATGCTCCTCGCCGGCGAAGTATCGCTGGCGGCCTCGCCTTCAACTCTGACGGCGACGGCGGCGTCAGGAAACCCTAGGGTTTCGACCTCTTGGGTGCCGGAGCAATGGCGGCGGTGGTTTCAGTTTGAAACCCTAAGGGCTCGTGGCGAAAATTAAGGACGTGGTTACCTCAACCGAACTTCGCGTTCGTTATAAGGTGAGCGTCGCGCTCAATTTAAACGAACTTCGAGTTCGTTCTCATGTGAGCCTCGCGCTCAACTCAGGTGAGCCTCGCGCTCAATTTTAACGAACTTCGTGTTCGTTCTCATGTGAGCCTCGCGCTCAACTCAGGTGAGCCTCGCGCTCAATTTTAACGAACTTCGCGTTCGTTCTCAGGTGAGCCTCGCGCTCAGTTCTCAGGTGAGCCTCGCGCTCAATTTAAACGAACTTCGCGTTCGTTCTCAGGTGAGCCTCGCGCTCAATTCAAGTTGAGCCTCACGCTCAGTTATCAGGTGAGCCTCGCGCTCAGTTCTTTGGTGAGCCTCGCGCTCAATTCAAGTCAAACTCCGCGTTCATCCTCAGGCGAGCCTTGTGCTCAATCCAAACGAACCTCGCGTTCGTTCTCAACTTGAACCTCGCGTTCATTTTTCAAACGAACCTCGCGTTCAATCTTCAAACGAACCTCGCGTTCGTTCTCAAGTTGAACATCACGTTCATTTTCAGACGAACCTCGCGTTCGTGCTTAAGTGAGTCTCGTACTCAATACAGTCGAACCTCGCGTTCGAAGTCAAGCGAACTTCGTGTTCACTATGGTTAAGCCTCGGCTTCTCACTTAATTTATTCAATTAAGTTATGGGCCCTAATTAAGCTGTGAGACCCCAATTAAGTTTTTGGAAATTCAGTTGATTTAAATTAAAAATTTTTAATTTAAATCTAATTTGGTTTTTTAATCAATTATTTAATTCAAATATTATGACACTAAGGTATTAAGGTTGTCTCTCACTCCAATTGATTAATTGAAACAAGAAGTTGCCAAAGTAACCTCTCTTGTGTAGATTGTTCATGAGGAATGTGAGATGTTTGTGTGTATGCTTTCGTGTAAATATTTAATCGATCCAAAGGAAGGTTAATATTTATTTAGACTGTATACACATCTGCGATGATAAGCGTGTCACAATTATAAGGTTTACATGTGAATAATGAATCGATCCAAAGATAGTTTCATTATCTGATGAGTTTGACTATCCGAGGTAACTGTTAACGTGATAGTTTTATGGACCCGCCATCCTACTTGAAGAGGATTGGTGGGGGGATTTGGAGAAAATGAACTATCAGAGGTAATTGTTAACGTGATAGTTTTGGTGGACCCGCCATCCTATTGAGGAGGATTGGTGGGGGAATTTGGAGGAAAAGGACTATCAGAGGTGACGGTTAACGTGATAGTTTTGGTGGATCCGCCATCCTACTTGAAGAGGATTGGTGGGGGAATTTGGAGGAAAAGGACTATCAGAGGTAACGGTTAACGTGATAGTTTTGGTGGACCCGCCATCCTACTTGAAGAGGATTGGTGGGAGAATTTGGAGGAAAAGGACTATCAGAGGTGACGGTTAACGTGATAGTTTTGGTGGACCCGCCATCCTACTTAAAGAGGATTGGTGGGGGAATTTGGAGGAAAAGGACTATCAGAGGTGACGGTTAACGTGATAGTTCTGGTGAACCCGCCATCCTACTTGAAGAGGATTGGTGGGGGAATTTGAAGGAAAAGGACTATCAGAGGTGACGGTTAACATGATAGTTTTGGTGGACCCGCCATCCTACTTGAAGAGGATTGGTGGGGGAATTTGGAGGAAAAGGACTATCAGAGGTGACGGTTAACGTGATAGTTTTGGTGGACCCGCCATCCTACTAGAGAGGATTGGCTTCAGCGACCGTAGTATCTTCTTCTTCTGACTGAAAAGATTAGGCTTGGTCCGATTGCTCAGGAGAAGATTGGGCTTGGTCTGATTGCTTAGGTGAAGGTTGGGCTTCGTCCGATTGCTCAGGTTGATCCTGCCTACTTTGTTCTTCAGCTTTGATCCTGGCAATAATCTTTTGGGCATGTTCACCTTGAGAGATTAGTTGTCTCCAGGAACGGCATTCGGCAACTTATTTTTTTCGGGTGAACAGTAACTTTTGGGAATTTTTTGGATTTTTCTTTGATTTTTCCTTCAATTTTTTCCAATTCTGGATCTGTTTTGAAAATAAAAATCAAAGGTTTTTTGGGTTTGTCGGCGGCGGTTTCAATTTGAAACCCTAAGGGTTCATGGCGAAAATTAAGGAGGTGGTTACCTCAAACGAACCTCGCGTTCGTTCAATTTTAACCGAGCTTCGCGCTCAACGAACCTCGCGTTCGTTCTAAGGTGAACCTCGCGTTCAACTCAGGTGAGCGTCAAGCTCAATTTTAACGAACCTCGCGTTCGTTCTAAGGTGAACCTCGCGTTCAACTCAGGTGAGCGTCAAGCTCAATTTTTTTAACGAACCTCGCGTTCGTTCTTCAGACGAACCTCGCGTTCGTACTTCAGACGAACCTCGCGTTCGTACTTCAGACGAACCTCGCGTTCGTACTTCAGACGAACCTCGCGTTCGTACTTCAGACGAACCTCGCGTTCGTACTTCAGACGAACCTCGCGTTCGTACTTCAGACGAACCTCGCGTTCGTACTTCAGACGAACCTCGCGTTCGTGCTTCAGTCGAGCCTCGCGTTCGAACTTCAGACGAACCTCGCGTTCGTACTTCAGACGAACCTCGCGTTCGTACTTCAGTCGAACCTCGCGTTCATTTTTTAAACGAACCTCGCGTTCGTTCCCAAGTTGAACCTCGCGTTCTTTTATCAAACGAACCTCGCGTTCGTTCATTTTCAGACGAACCTCGCGTTCGTGCTTAAGTGAGTCTCGTACTCAATACAGTCGAACCTCGCGTTCGAAGTTAAGGGAACTTCGTGTTCATTATGGTTAAGCCTCGGCTTTTCATGGGTCCACTTTGGTATACTTAATTTATTCAATTAAGTTATGGGCCCTAATTAAGCTGTGAGACCCCAATTAAGTTTTTGGAAATTCAGTTGATTTAAATTAAAACTTTTTAATTTAAATCTAATTTGGTTTTTAATCAATTATTTAATTCAAATATTATGACACTAAGGTATTAAGGTTGTCTCTCACTCCAATTGATTAATTGAAACAAGAAGTTGCCAAAGTAACCTCTCTTGTGTAGATTGTTCATGAGGAATGTGAGATGTTTGTGTGTATGCTTTCGTGTAAATATTTAATCGGCCCAAAGGAAGGTTAATATTTATTTAGACTGTATACACATCTGCGATGATAAGCGTGTGACAATTATAAGGTTTACATGTGAATAATGAATCGATCCAAAGATAGTTTCATTATTTGACATGAGTTATTGTCAATGTTTGATCATTGCAACAAGGTATCACTTACAAGTTAATATTACTGTCCAAAGACTTGATATTAATGTTGTGCCGGTATCTTGGATGGGGATTGTCATTATTTGAATTTTATTGATTATGGTTATTGATGTGAGCATTTTTGTTTTATTTCAGCTAATGCATCTGCTGCAACAATTTCTGCTAACATCAACTCAATTCCCATGCTAAATGGGACAAACTTCAAGGTTTGGAAAGAGAACATATTAATTGTTCTTGGCTGCATGGATCTTGACTATGCATTAAGAACTGAACAACCCCAACCTCTCAATGCGGATAGCACTCCTGATGCAAAGAAGGAGCATGAGAAGTGGGAGCGTTCAAATCGCATGAGTCTTATGATCATTAAGCGCGGCGTTCCGGAAGCCTTCAGGGGCATAGAATCCGAAGGGATTACTAAGGCTAAAGATTTCCTTGCCGAAATTGAGAAGCGTTTTGCGAAAAACGATAAGGTAGAAACAAGCACGCTTTTAGCTCGCTTGATTTCAATGAAGTATAAGGGCAAAGGAAATATCAGGGAGTACATTATGGAAATGTCTCATATTGCTTCAAAGCTTAAGGCACTTAAACTCGATCTTTGTGACGAGTTATTAGTGCATCTGGTTTTGTTGTCTCTTCCTGCACAGTTTAACCAATTTAAGGTCAGTTATAACTGTCAAAAGGAGAAATGGACTCTAAATGAGCTCATTTCATACTGTGTGCAAGAAGAAGACAGGTTGAAGCAAGATAAGACAGAAAGTGCTCATTTGGCCTATGCCTCTAAGGATAAGGGCAAGAAAAGGAAGAATGATAAGGAAGCTGCTAAGGGTCCAGTTGAGAAGAAACAACATAAGGATAATCAGGGTTGTTTCTTCTGTAAGAAGCCTGGACATGTAAAGAAGGACTGTACAAAATATCACGCCTGGCGTGATAATAAGGGTACGTTCCTTGCTTTGGTCTGTTCTGAGGTTAATTTAGCTTCAGTACCTAGAAACACTTGGTGGTTAGACTCTGGTGCTACTACTCACATAAGTGTTTCTATGCAGGGTTGCCTGAGCTACCGAAAGCCAAGTGATGTTGAAAGACACATCTTTGTGGGCGACGGACAATCGGTAGATGTGGAAGCAATTGGGCACTTTAGGTTGTTGTTAGGAACTGGTTCTTATTTGGATTTAAAAGATACTTTTGTAGTACCGTCTTTTAGACGGAATTTGATTTCTGTTTCTGTATTGGACAAATCAGGTTATTCTTGTTCATTTGGAAACAATCAATTCAGTTTATCTTTTAATTCAAATATTGTGGGAACTGGTTACTTAAGTACTTATGACAACCTATATTTTCTCGATACAATTGCTTCTTATAATGAATCATTGTATGTGGAATCATGTGGTACTAAGCGTAAATTAAATAAGGAAAATTTGGCGACATTATGACATAAGCGCTTGGGTCATATCTCAAAAGGTAGAGTTGAGCATCTTGTGTCTGATAGCATTTTGGATTCCCTTGATTTTTCAGACTTCGACATATGTGTTGAATGTATCAAGGGAAAACAGACCAAAGTGAAGAGATTAGGTGCAAACAGATCTTCGGATGTCTTAGAATTGATACATACGGATATCTGTGGGCCATTCCCTACAGAATCCTGGAATGGTCAACAATATTTTATATCATTCATAGACGATTACTCCTGTTATGGGCACCTATATCTTATTCATGAAAAATCTGAGTCTCTGGACATGTTCAAAGCCTATAAAGCTGAAGTTGAGAATCAACTCAACAGAAGAATTAAAACCGTTAGATCTGATCGTGGTGGTGAGTACTACGGTAGATATGATGGTTCAGGTGAACAACGTCCAGGACCATTTGCTAGATACCTAGAGGAATGCGGTATCGTCCCACAGTACACCATGCCGGGTTCACCTAGCATGAATGGTGTAGCTGAAAGACGAAATAGGACTCTTAAGGATATGGTAAGAAGTATGATTGCTCATTCTTCTTTACCAGAGTCACTCTGGGGAGAAGCACTTAAGACAGCAGCTTACATTCTGAATAGAGTACCAAGTAAAGCAGTTGCTAAAACACCTTATGAGCTGACCGAACCGGTCGACCGATCATTTGATCTTTCATCACTGGGCGACAGAGAGTTCGTCGGTCGACCAGTCCGGTCGACCGAAAGCTCCATCGGTCGACCGACGATTGTCCAGAGCTGGTTTTCGTGCTTTTTC
This sequence comes from Asparagus officinalis, assembly GCF_001876935.1. Classification (NCBI taxonomy): domain Eukaryota; kingdom Viridiplantae; phylum Streptophyta; class Magnoliopsida; order Asparagales; family Asparagaceae; genus Asparagus; species Asparagus officinalis. The sequence continues at coordinate 20,203,253 of NC_033794.1, read as the reverse complement.
GCTCCATCGGTCGACCGACTGAATTTCCGGTCGAACGACAATAGAGCCGTTGTCTCCTAACGGCTATTTCTGAGCTGATTTGTTTGGGGCTATTTTTGTCTTTTGTTAGGGGTTTTGGCTGATGTCTTGGGTTGTTATAAATACCTCATTGCATTTACCTCTCCCTCTCTAACAAGAGAATGGTTTAAAAGATTTTAACAAGGGTTTAAACTTGTTTAGTGTTTGTTTAAGTTTGTTTTAAGAAGCTTTTAAGCATGAGTTTGGGTTTCTGTTTACAAAGGAGGAAGTTTTCACTGCAGATTGAGGGATTCATTCTCAATCCTCTTCATCCTCTTCTTTGTGTTCATAGAGAAGTTTTTCTAACTCTTTTCTCTAGCAATTTCATTATTGATTTTCATATTCTTATTATTGCTAGTTTGTTAATTGAGTTAGATTTTATTTTACTCATTGTTACACACACCCACATTGAGCTTTTAGTATTTACATACATAGTATAGTTGGGTGGTGAGAGATTGTAACTTTGGGTTGTGCTTTCATTGTGTTCTCATCCATAGTTGAGAACAATCATTTGTTATATTGTGCTTATTGTGATATTCACTTTGTAATACACTTGTACACCGAGTGAGGAGTGTGTGGTGAGAGTCGGGGATCGTCCCAAGAGGAGTGACGTCGGTTGACGTGCCTAAAGAGAGGTTGTAACCGAGTACTTGAGGGAGACACGGCTAGGTCCAACACTTAGTGGGTGTAGAGTGTGATTGCATAGTGTTTGTTGTGTGAGAGTTTTTGGTGAACTTGTAAACCGTGTGTGTAGAAGAAGTTCCGGCTTCCAAACCGTATTGTGTTAGTGGATTTCTCCCCGAGAGTGAGGAGCGGAGACGTAGGACGGAAGGTCCGAACTCCGTGATCATATTGCTTGTTTGAGTGTGCTTTGGCGTTCATTCATATTTATGTTCATATCTTATATCGCCATTGTGCATTGCTCATTTCTATATCATCCACTATCTTGTTTAGATTGTTTATCCTTGTGTAGTTTATATATCCTTGCATATATATTTTCATCATATAGGATATATCTCTTTGTTGTTCATATTGCTTATCCTAGCTTACATATCTTGTTATATTTCACTCTTTCTAGGATAACTTGTTAATAAGTTTTAATTGGCATTTAATCGGATTAGATTAGCATAAGACCTTAATCACCCCCCCCCCCCCCTGTAACAATTGGTATCAGAGCTTGGTGCTCTTTGATTTAAGGTCTAATCGCCTTGAGTTAAAGATCCAAGTTATCTCTTTGTGCTAATCTAATTTTGAGCCTTATTTGTATCTTGCTTGCCTTTTATATTATGGATATGCATGGTTTAGGTTATGCCATCAATATTGCTCCTAGATTAGATAATTTTCCCTATGCCTAATGGTGTGTTAGATTTAAACTTTTTGTTCAATCTAAACACTTTGAATATCAAGTGGCGGCAAATATTTCTTTAAGGAAAGTGTTTCATGCCTCAGAATTTCTATCTCCTTCAACTTTTAAAACTAACAATCTTAAAGAAATATTTCTGCTACAATGGAGTCGGAATCAATCAAGGTGATGAATCAAGACATGGTCAAATTGGACCGATTCGACGGGAACAATTTCTCTCGCTGGCAAGACAAGATGATGTTTCTTCTTACAGCATTGAAGATCTCCTACATTCTCAACCCCAATCTGCAGCCCATAGAAGATCCAAAACCAAGTGCAGACGGCAAACAACCTACTGAGGAGGAGATATAAGAAATCAAAAAGCAAAAGGCAAAACGGGAGGAAGATGAAGTGTTGTGTCGCGGTCACATTCTGAACACACTTTCGGACCGATTGTATGATCTTTTCACGAGGATAAAGTCAGCAAGGGAGATCTAGAATGCACTGGAATTTAAATACAAAGCCGAGGAGGAAGGTACAAACAAGTATTTAATTGCAAAATATCTAGAATACAAAATGGTTGATGACAAGTCTGTCCTAGAGCAAGTTCATGAATTGGAGGTTCTTGTTAATAAGATTCATGTTCTCAAAATAGTTCTTCCAGAGTCTTTTCAAGTTGCTGCAATTATTGCAAAACTACCTTCAACTTGGAAAGATTACTCGAAGAAACTAGTGGGTGTAACCGAGCACTTGAGGGAGACACGGCTAGGTCCAACACTTAGTGGGTGTAGAGTGTGATTGCAAGAGTGTGTGGGAAATTATAGATGATGTTTATATTGTGCCCACTTTGGAGAAATCCAAGTGGAATAAGAATGATCATCGTATGTTTATAATGAACAACATTTTATTAGAATATTTGCTAAATGCTTTTAATTCATCTATGTCTAACAAGTTTGTTCATTTTGATAGTGCTTACAAACTTTGGAAATTTATAGAAGCACATCAAGGAGACTTGGAGGCGATCCGACAAGCTTTGGCGGATTTGGCTTCAAGTTCATATGGAGCAACATGCACACGGCCACTAGGCGATAGCCCTAGTAAGGTTTGCGAGTTCGAAACCACTAATGACTTATCTAGTGATGAGCTTGCTTGTGCTAGTGAAAAATTATTACATGCCTTTAACAAATTGCATAATGATTTTAATAATTTAAAAAGCAAGCATGATGTTTTAAAATCTGATCATGAGAAGCTAGTATACAAATTTGATGTCATTGAAAATGAAAATACTATGCTTAACGAAGTGATAGTCACTTTTTTTACAATTTTTATACCCCTTATATCTATTTTACATGAATAACTATTGACCACTTAATAATGTGTTAGCTTAGTTTTCAATATTGAATGAAATGATAAATAAATATTATTAATATAAAAAAACCCCTCAAAATCGTCTGCTTCTCTATTTTTGTAGGCATTTTGAGCACAAGCAAGAGAACGGGACCTGCTGCGCAGTTTGGCTTTTGTAAGAGGCGTGTGGATTTCAAAATTTAAAAGTGGCTGGATGCAAATTATTGAAAATTTTTTTTTTTTGGAAGTGGGCTTTTATGCATTTTCACTCAGATTATCAAGACGGACACTTTTCTTATGCTGCCCATTTATCAATTCGGGCCAGTTTCATTGCGACTTAGCTTTCTAGGGCTTTTATTTTCAAAAGCAAATGAAAAACCGGATTTCACATCAAATAAGCTCTCATCGGACTTGGATGCACGCGGCGGATGTTGCAATTCAAATGTTGCTGCAGATTGCATGGGTGGGCGCTTGCACATTATTTTTAGTTTTGAAAACTCACAAATGAATGGGCCGGCTCTTCATGAACATCAAATGACCAGACTTTTGTTGCATTGAGCCGAATCATATTGTCATTGCGACCATGTGCTTGCAGGCTCTTCATCAATTTTGATTGTTAAAATCCAAATGCAACCGGACATTAGTTTCCTGCAACTTGAATTACATTATGGGCCGAACATTGCTACTACAAATTGGATTGTTAATTTCTTTTGAAAATCAAATAAAATCAAAGGTAGAGGATTTACTTGTGAGCTCAAACAAATCAAGGGCTCATTATTCATTGAGATTACATAATAGGGTAGGAGTGAAGGGTTAGAAGTGTGAAATTTGTAACTCCTATTGGAGAGGAGGGCTACTCTTATATTGAGAAGGCCTTCCAAAAATTATAATTTTTAGTGGCATAATAACAATAACTTTTTCTCTTTAAATTGTTCTTTCTCTCTTTGTTGAATTGATGAGGATGGAGATGAAGAGCAATTTGAAGGTGGTGCCATGTTCTTATTCTCTTTTATTTTCTTTTTTAGTAAATTTCTTCTATTATTTGCTTATTAGTTAGATTTAAATCATGCTTGTAGTGAGATTTTACTTTCTTGGTTCTTTTTATTTTCTTTTTGCACTTTAAATTTGTAGAGTAGATTATTTTCTTGCATTAATTTCTGCCGCAATTTATTTATAGTTTAGATTTTTATTTTCTTTGTAATTAGATTTATTATCTTGTCATTATGTTTGATTTTTTCTTTTTTTTAATTTGTAATTAGTCTTTTTCTTCTTGTTCTTATTTCTTAGTATGTGAATTAATTTTTAGGAATTCTTGAATTATTATGAAACTAGTCTAATTTCCTTTTTATTTGCTATGAATCTATTCTCTTGCCTTTAAAATGTCATGTTAGGTAATCAACTAGGAATCTAATCGGTAGAAGAATGATTTGATAATCTATCTGCTTATCTCCTGCTAAAATTGGTTTGATAGGTTATGCTATGAATTCTAGGGAATTATTATCATGTTGTTGTTCTTATCGATGAATAGTAATTTAAACTTAGATAAAATTTGATAGGTTACACTTTCTTAATGGTTTGATAATCTTATGCTTAATATAAGTTGAAATATCATAAAAAGAGAATAGTTGTATTTGTGTAATTGAAATTTGTAGTGGATTATATTCTAGATTTCTTACTCTTTGAATCTTCCATCTTGACTTTCTTAAATTTTCTTTTCATTCTTAGTTTTTATTTTTGATTTTGATTAATTCATATTCTTGTTCTCGTGATTTCATTTAGTTCTTTTGTTCTTTCCCTGCTTCCTCTAAAATTCATTATTATCTTTTGCATATATTCATAACAATCACTCAACAAATCACACTTATTCTTTATTTCCTAATTGGTCATGCCACAAAACAAAGAACCATTTCTAATTATCTCGTTAAAATTCCACCTTTCTCGTGGGACGTATCTTTTTTATACTTATAACTTTGATAAATTTGTGCACTTGTAATTGGTACATAATTATCCGCATCAGAAAGCAATGACCTATTATTTGGAAATGGAAATTTGATCTATCTATTGCCTAGCCGATCTATGGCTAAGATTTGATGCCATCTTTAGAAGTAGAGACTAAAGAATGATTACAGCTTATTTTATAAATAACTATTTATTGCCTACTTCTAAAATGCATATGCCTAAAATTGAAGGATTTGAATCTTATGGAAAAATAGTATTTCATCTTTAGATTCACTTTGAAATAGTGCATTAATAATCATAAGAGGCTTAGGACATGTGTCGCCAGACTTAAGTAATCTCCATCATTATGCACATCATGCTATAGCAAAACTTATAAGTGTTCTATTTGCGGCCGGTTCAAGGTCTTTAGCTAAGTTTTGTGTATGATGCACACAAATAAACTCTAATGTTCCTTGTGCATCTTTATGTAGTTCTTCATCTTTGTACACTTACACATTCACCATGCCTCATTCTCACAAGTTCATCAATAAGCATGCTAGTGTGTTTCATGTGTGATCATGTGGTCGTTTTGGTCATTTTTGGCCAATATTGCCTTGATTTGAAAAGAACAATCCTCATTGATAAATGCTTCAAATAGACCAACATGTTTTAAATGTAATGTTGTGGTAAGGTTTTCGACATTCTGCCTAAATTTTATTTTGATATATAAAAGCTTCTAAAATTCAATATGTTCAAATAGACCATTGTTTAGAATGTTTCTCCTTACGAAATTTTTTAAAGAAAATCTTATTTGCAAATGATTCCCGTGCACGAGCTAATGGTCCACAAAAACAAATGGATCTCTTTCATTGCACAAATCGCAATCGGAAGGGTCATTTGAATGAATATTGTTTTGACCATGTTAGTACACCATATGCGCCCAAATGGGTTCATAACCCAAGGGCTTTGAGCATAAATGATAGGGGTCATGTCCCTAAATTTTTTGGTACCAAGAGTTCTTGGGTACCAAAACAAATTTGATTTTTTAAACCAAGATTTTTAATGTTTTTATCTTTCTTTTTCTTGGTTTTGAAAATTATGCTTTAAAATCTTTTGGTTATGAAAACAATCTTTCTTGTATCAAATCTTTTGTTTTCATGATTATTATTTTTGTTTTGATGAGAGGACTATGTTTATATAACCCTCCGGAGTTATTGGGTGTTTATTCCCAAACATTGTTCACCGGGTGCTAAACATATTTATATGGGTTGTTACTAGCTCAAGAGCTAGATATAATTGCCTCTCTTGATTTTTGAAGCAATGATGATTTGATTTTACGTTTTTGGATTTAAACTTTGATTTATGATTTCTTTTGGTTGATTTGTTTTCATTTGAAAACTTTTTGCATGATTCTCATGTTCCTCTTCTTTTGATTTCATAAATCTATTCTTTTATATGGTTTTTATATAATTTTTTTGTGTTAATGAGACACCATTTTCATATTATTAATATCGAATAATAATATTCATGTATGCTTGCTCACATATGTTTTACCATGATCTTTATTGCACATATTTTATATGGTATTTTGATAGGGGGAGCTATTCCTCATTCTATGTTTATTTTTATACTCACCTATGCTTATTGATAGGGGAGCTTTCGCTCTCTTAATTCGTTTGTCCCCTTTTTGATGTTGTCAAAGGGGGAGAAATATTGTGAGTATAGTCTTTCTTGTTTATATGCATGTGAATTATAAATTATATATTATTCATTTACTTCATGCATATACTTCTTTTTGTAAATTGTTTGTCATCATCAAAAAGGGGGAGATTGTTGGCCTTCTTGTTTTGATGATGTTTAACAAATAATTTACCACTAATGTTGTTTGTCTAGTATTTGTGTTTTCTTATTTATTATAGACAAACAACATAGTTGGAGGTTGGATGGATTGAGCCTACACGTTCATATCAAGAGGAGGTTGGCGGAATTGTGGAGTGAAGCATCGTACAATTCAAGTTGAAGATCCAAATTTAGCTTCATCTGCAACGTGTACCAAGTTGAGCTCAATGAAGATCAAGATCAAGCTTGAGTAATTTAGTTTAGGATTTATATTATGTGTGTTAAGTACGTTAAGCTCAATATCTTATACACACATATTTATTGGTTTCTTCGTATATATATAGTTATATATATACACATAAGTTTTGGTTTCTATGTATATATATAGTTATATATATACATACATATGTTTTTGAGTTTTTATGGTTATAAATATGAATTTTGTGAAAATATTGTATTCTTAGTTTGTAGACTTCAATATCAGTTTATACATGTTTTACTAAGTCCATAAAAATATTTCACAAAGTTTCAAAAGTTAGTTTAGGTCAAAACATCAAACTATGTTTATTATCATGTCTACAATCATTCCCCAAAGTTTTACATTTTTTAGAATTTATTTGATATTTTTAAACAGTGTTTCAAAATCAGATATACAGCCTTCAAAACTTGTTTTCTATGTATCAGTATTCGGTCGACCGGACCGGTCGACCGAAGAGAGTCTGTCGGTCGACCGGTCCGGTCGACCGAAAGCTCCATCGGTCGATCGCACCGGTCGACCGACGATTGTCCAGAGCTGGTTTTCGTGCTTTTTCGCTCCATCGGTCGACCGACTGAATTTCCGATCGACCGACAATAGAGTCGTTGTCTCCTAACTGCTATTTCTGAGCTGATTTGTTTGGGGCTGTTTTTGTCTTTTGTTAGGTGTTTTGGCTGATGTCTTGGGTTGTTATAAATACCTCATTGCATTTACCTCTCCCTCTCTAACAAGAGAATGGTTTAAAAGATTTTAACAAGGGTTTAAACTTGTTTAGTGTTTGTTTAAGTTTGTTTTAAGAAGCTTTTAAGCATTTGAGTGTTTCGGTTTTGTGATTCAATTCTACAAGAGCTTGAGGAGATCATCTATTGGTGTTTGGGCATTCAACTATTCTCCCTCCAACTCTTGATATATTGAGAAGTTTTCTAAACTCTATTTCTAGCTATTTTATATATTTGATTATCATTGTTATTTAGCTAGAACTACATTGAGTTTAGTTTTTGATTTATATCTCTTTGTTCACACACAACCTTTTGAGATTAGTGTATTTACATTCATAGTATAATTTGGGGTTGTGGGTTTGTGACTAAGAGTTGGGCTTAATTGAGTTCTCACCTTGTTTTGAGAACAATCATTTGTTATATTTGTGCTTATTGTGAGAATCACTTTGTAATACACTTGTACACCGAGTGAGGAGTGTGTGGTGAGAGTCGGGGATCGTCCCAAGAGGAGTGGCGTCGGTTGACGTGCCTAGAGAGAGGTTGTAACCGAGCACTTGAGGGAGACACGGCTAGGTCCAACACTTAGTGGGTGTAGAGTGTGATTGCATAGTGTTTGTTGTGTGAGATTTCGGTTAGCTAGAAAACCGAGTGTGTAGAAGAAGTTCCGGCTTCCAAACCGGATTGTGTTAGTGGATTTCTCCCCGGGAGTGGGGAGCGGAGACGTAGGACGGAAGGTCCGAACTCCGTGATCATATTGCTTGTTTGAGTGTGCTTTGGCGTTCATTCATATTTATGTTCATATCTTATATCGCCATTGTCATTAGCTCATTATCTATATCATCCACTATCTTGTTTACATTGTTTACCCTTGTGTTTATATATCCTTGCATATATACATTGCTATATATCTCTTTGCTAGGATATATCATATTATATATTGCTTATCCTAGTTCATATATATTGTTGCATTTCATACTTGCTAGGATAACTTGTTAATTAGTTTAATTGGCATAAAATCGGATTAGATTAGCATAAGACCCTAATCACCCCCCCTCTAGGGTCTAACAATTGGTATCAGAGCTTGGTGCTCTTTGATTTAAGGTCTAATCGCCTTGAGTTAAAGATCCAAGTTAGCTTATTGTGCTAATCTAATTTTGAGCTTTATTTGTATCTTGCTTGCCTTTTATATTATGGATATGCATGGTTTAGGTTATGCCATCAATATTGCTCCTAGATTAGATAATTTCCCCTATGCCCAATGGTGTGTTAGATTTAAACTATTTGTTAGATCTAAACATTTTGATTTATGGGAAATTATAGATGATGCTTATATTGTGCCCATTTTGGAGAAATCCAAGTGGAACAGAAATGATCATCGCATGTTTACCATGAACAACATTTTGTTAGAATATTTGTTAAATGCTTTTAACTCATCTATGTCTAACAAGTTTGTTCATTTTGATAGTGCTTACACCTTATGGATATTTATAGAAGCACATCAAGGAGACTTGGAGGCGATCCGACAAGCTTTGGAGGATCCCGCTTCAAGTTCATGTGGAGCATCATGCACACGGCCACTAGGCGATAGCCCTAGTGAGGTTTGCGAGTTCGAAACCATAAATGATTTACCTAATGATGAACTTGCTTGTGCTAGTGAAAAATTATTACATGCCTTTAACAAATTGCAAAATGATTTCATTAATTTACAAAGCAAGCATGAAATTTTGAAATCCGATCATGAGTTGTTAGCATCTAAGTTTGAAACTATTTCTAATGAAAATGTGATCCTTAAAGAAAACAATGAAAAATTAAAATTGGATCATGTTTCTTTAACTTCAAACGTTGCTAGTTTAACTCATGAAAGAGATAATGCCATGTTAGAAGTAAAGAACATACAAAATAACACTGCTTCTTTTATAAATGACTACTTATGTTCTACTTCTAAAAGTGCATATGTGCCTAAAAATGAAGACTTGAATCTTATGAAAAATTGCATTTCATCTTTAGATTCAACTTTGAAAATATGCATTGATAACCATAAGAAACTTATGGACAAGTGTGCTAAATCTAGTGCTACAAAATCACCCACACACTATGCACACTTGTATAGCAAAGTTTACAAGTGCTCCATTTGTGGTCGTAAAGGCCATTTAGCTAAATTTTGCTATGATGCACAAAAACATAAGAATATTAATCCTTCTTGTGCATCTCATCAAGTTTCTTCATCACATGTACACACACATGCACCCATTGCTCATCATAAGCATGCTCATGTGTATAGATGTGATCATTGTGGTAGATTTGGTCATTTGGCCAAATTTTGTTTTGATTTAAAGAGAGTTTCACATTTGCAAAATAATTTTAAAAGATCATCCATGTTTGCAAATGTTTCTAAAGTTTCCCGTGCACAACCGTTTGGTCAACATAAGCAAATGCTTCCTTTCCATTGTACTTATTGCAATCGGAAGGGTCATTTGAGTAATTTTTGTTATGACCGTGTTCGTGCACCATATATGCCTAAGAGGGTTCATAACCCTAAGGCTTTGAGCTTTATTGATAGGGGTCATGTCCCTAAACAATCCGGCACCAAGAATACTTGGGTGCCAAAATAATTTTTAAGCCAAGAATTTTAGTACTTTTATTTTTCTTTTTCTTGGTTTCGAAAAATGTATTTTAAACTGCGATGATAAGCGTGTGACAATTATAAGGTTTACATGTGAATAATGAATCGATCCAAAGATAGTTTCATTATTTGACATGAGTTATTGTCAATGTTTGATCATTGCAACAAGGTATCACTTACAAGTTAATATTACTGTCCAAAGACTTGATATTAATGTTGTGCCGGTATCTTGGATGGGGATTGTCATTATTTGAATTTTATTGATTATGGTTATTGATGTGAGCATTTTTGTTTTATTTCAGCTAATGCATCTGCTGCAACAATTTCTGCTAACATCAACTCAATTCCCATGCTAAATGGGACAAACTTCAAGGTTTGGAAAGAGAACATATTAATTGTTCTTGGCTGCATGGATCTTGACTATGCATTAAGAACTGAACAACCCCAACCTCTCAATGCGGATAGCACTCCTGATGCAAAGAAGGAGCATGAGAAGTGGGAGCGTTCAAATCGCATGAGTCTTATGATCATTAAGCGCGGCGTTCCGGAAGCCTTCAGGGGCATAGAATCCGAAGGGATTACTAAGGCTAAAGATTTCCTTGCCGAAATTGAGAAGCGTTTTGCGAAAAACGATAAGGTAGAAACAAGCACGCTTTTAGCTCGCTTGATTTCAATGAAGTATAAGGGCAAAGGAAATATCAGGGAGTACATTATGGAAATGTCTCATATTGCTTCAAAGCTTAAGGCACTTAAACTCGATCTTTGTGACGAGTTATTAGTGCATCTGGTTTTGTTGTCTCTTCCTGCACAGTTTAACCAATTTAAGGTCAGTTATAACTGTCAAAAGGAGAAATGGACTCTAAATGAGCTCATTTCATACTGTGTGCAAGAAGAAGACAGGTTGAAGCAAGATAAGACAGAAAGTGCTCATTTGGCCTATGCCTCTAAGGATAAGGGCAAGAAAAGGAAGAATGATAAGGAAGCTGCTAAGGGTCCAGTTGAGAAGAAACAACATAAGGATAATCAGGGTTGTTTCTTCTGTAAGAAGCCTGGACATGTAAAGAAGGACTGTACAAAATATCACGCCTGGCGTGATAATAAGGGTACGTTCCTTGCTTTGGTCTGTTCTGAGGTTAATTTAGCTTCAGTACCTAGAAACACTTGGTGGTTAGACTCTGGTGCTACTACTCACATAAGTGTTTCTATGCAGGGTTGCCTGAGCTACCGAAAGCCAAGTGATGTTGAAAGACACATCTTTGTGGGCGACGGACAATCGGTAGATGTGGAAGCAATTGGGCACTTTAGGTTGTTGTTAGGAACTGGTTATTATTTGGATTTAAAAGATACTTTTGTAGTACCGTCTTTTAGACGGAATTTGGTTTCTGTTTCTGTATTGGACAAATCAGGTTATTCTTGTTCATTTGGAAACAGTCAATTCAGTTTATCTTTTAATTCAAATGTTGTGGGAACCGGTTACTTGAGTATTTATGACAACCTATATTTGCTTGATACAATTGCTTCTTACAATGAATCCTTGCATGTGGAATCACGTGGTACTAAGCGTAAATTAAATAAGGAAAATTCGGCGACATTATGGCATAAGCGCTTAGGTCATATCTCAAAAGGTAGAGTTGAGCGTCTTGTGTCTGATGGCATTTTGGATTCCCTTGATTTTTCGGACTTCGACGTATGTGTTGAATGTATCAAGGGAAAACAGACCAAAGTGAAGAGATTAGGTGCCAACAGATCTTCGGATGTCTTAGAATTGATACATACGGATATTTGTGGGCCATTCCCTACGGAATCCTGGAATGGTCAACAATATTTTATATCATTCATAGACGATTACTCACGTTATGGGCACCTATATCTTATTCATGAAAAATCTGAGTCTCTGGACATGTTCAAAGCCTATAAAGCTGAAGTTGAGAATCAACTCAACAGAAGAATTAAAACCGTCAGATCTGATCGTGGTGGTGAGTACTACGGTAGATATGATGGTTCAGGTGAACAACGTCCAGGACCATTTGCTAGATACCTAGAGGAATGCGGTATCGTCCCACAGTACACTATGCCGGGTTCACCTAGCATGAATGGTGTAGCTGAAAGACGAAACAGGACTCTTAAGGATATGGTAAGAAGTATGATTGCTCATTCTTCTTTACCAGAGTCACTCTGGGGAGAAGCACTTAAGACAGCAGCTTACATTCTGAATAGAGTACCAAGTAAAGCAGTTGCTAAAACACCTTATGAGCTTTGGACTGGTCGAAAGCCCAGTTTAAAGCATTTACATATTTGGGGATGTCCAGCTGAGGCAAGGCCTTATAGGCCAAATGAAAAGAAATTGGACTCCAAAACAGTTAGCAGCTACTTTATTGGGTACCCTGATCGCTCTAGGGGCTATAAGTTTTATGATCCCACTATAAGGAATATTTTTGAGACGGGAACAGCAACATTCTTTGAGGATGTTGAGTTTGGGGGGAGAAATAAGGTTAGAGACATTAGTTTTGAGGAGGAATTGGCTTCAGATCCAATCCATACAGTTACTTTTGACAATATTCAGGTTCCTATACCTGTTGTTGCTCAAGAAGTAAATCCGGAACCTCAAGATGATAATGTTGAACAACTCCCTGTTCCAGAAGAACAAACTCAACAACCTCAAGAACCAGTGCCATTAAGGAGATCCACGAGAGAAAGGAGAAATGCTATTCCGGATGATTATATTGTATTTCTCCAAGAACATGAGGAAAGTAGTGGAATGTTAGAAGATGATCCAATCAACTTCTCTCAGGCCATGAAAAGTTCTAACTCTCAACAGTGGATTGATGCCATGAATGAAGAGTACAAGTCTATGCAAGACAATAAGGTTTGGGAACTTGTCCCATTACCAGAAGGTGCAAAACCAATTGGTTGTAAATGGATTTTTAAAACCAAGCGGGATGCAAATGGTAATGTGGAGAGGTATAAGGCACGTCTTGTGGCTAAAGGCTATACTCAAAAGGAAGGCATTGATTATACAGAGACTTTCTCTCCGGTTTCATCGAAAGACTCTTTCAGAATAATCATGGCACTTGTTGCTCATTATGATCTTGAGTTACATCAGATGGATGTTAAGACTGCATTTCTCAATGGAGACATTGATGAGATGATCTATATGGTGCAACCAGAAAACTTTGTGTCGGGAGACCCAAAGAATATGGTCTGCAAATTAAGGAAATCCATCTATGGACTCAAGCAAGCTCCTCGTCAATGGTATCATAAGTTTCAACAAATAGTTATCTCGTTCGGTTTTGAGATGAACATTGTTGATGACTGTGTATATCACAAGTTCAGTGGGAGTAAGTATATTTTTCTGGTTTTGTATGTCGATGACATATTGCTTGCCACTAATGACATAGGCATGTTGCACGAAACCAAGAGATTTCTATCAAAGAATTTTGAGATGAAAGATCTTGGGGACGCCTCTTTTATATTAGGGATCCAGATACATCGAGATCGCTCTCGCGATATACTTTGATTATCACAAAAGAGCTATATCGATAACGTACTCAAAAGGTTTGGCATGCAAGATTACAAACTAGGTGACACCCATGTTGCTAAATGAGACAAGTTTAGTCTAAATCAGTGCCCTAAAGGTTGCTAAAGGAGACAAGTTTAGTCTCAATCAGTGCCCTAAAGGTAACCTTGAAATTTAGGAAATGCAGAAGATTCCTTATGCTTCGGCTGTAGGAAGTCTAATGTATGCTCAGGTATGTACGCGTCCGGATATTGCGTACATTGTTGGGATGTTAGGCAGATACTTAAGCAACCCTGGTATGGATCATTGAATAGCAGTCAAAAGGGTTATGAGGTATCTTCAGAAAACAAAAGATTACATGCTCACATACAGAAAATCAGAGAAATTAGAGGTCATTGGGTATTCGGACTCTGATTTTGCTGGATGCCAAGATAGCAGGAAGTCTACATCAGGCTACATTTATATGTTAGCAGGAGGAGCTATATCATGGAAAAGTGTCAAACAAACACTAGTAGCTTCCTCCACTATGGCAGCAGAATTTGTAGCTTGCTATGAGGCATCCAATCAGGGAATATGGCTGCGAAATTTTGTCACGGGACTACGCATTTTGAAAAATGTTAAAAGATCACTAAAGTTATATTGTGACAATAAATCTGCAGTAATGTATTCCAATAACAACAGGAGCTTAACTAAGTCAAAACATATTGACATTAAGTTCCTGGTTGTGAAAGAAAGGGTACAGAGTGGACAGATATCCATAGAGCACATTGGGACAAACTCCATGATAGCTGATCCTCTTACTAAGGGACTGCCACCTAAGGTCTTTCATGAGCATACTGCTCATATGGGTGTGGTATTATTTGAGGATATTATGTTTTAGTGGGAGTTTGTATTTGTGGTGCTTTATGTTTGGTTGTATTGTCTGATCAGCATAAAGTATTCAGTTAAGACACTCTGCTACATTATGTTTGGTTTTGACCTCACTAAAGGAGGACCAGTTAAAAATAGACATGTACTGATCACATTGCATGTAATTTTTATGCTGCACATCCATGATTGATCTATGTCGTTTGATTGTATTGGTATATGTGATCATTGATTGGTCGAGTCACGATAAATGTGACGAAGGCCGCTTTGATCCTATATTGATATAGTCAATGGACGAGATTGTTCAGAAATACATTTTCAGTGATAGTAATTTTTTGAGCTCATAAGGTTATACACAATTTAAGGAATCATATGGTGCCCAAGTGGGAGATTGTTGAATTTAATCTAATAAATCTATTTGTGGGCATATATGATTAATCAATGTGTATTGCTATCTTTCAGGATAACCCACTAAAGTGATCAATTAAGTTGGGTTAATGGGTATTTAAATATAATCATGGGGTTATATGTGCAGATACCAGGTTGTAATTGTGATTTATTGGTTATGGTCCCTAATCTAGGGTGACATTCTCTAATTCTCTTCACCCCCATCTAGAGAGAAATTCGGCTAGAGAGAACCCTAAGGTTAGAAGATCAAAACACATCTCAAGTTCAAGCAATGGATTCAGGTATAAGCTTCCGCTCTTTTGATTCTTGTTAATCTCTTCGAATTAATCATGGCTTTATGGTTTTAGATCTCAAGTTCTTTATTAGATCTAAAACAGGAAAAGCACCACCAACCGATTTAACAGAATGTTCACTCTTGGTACATTCTAAACATTTTGCAACTGTTGTATCGTAATATTCTGTGAACTCGCTACTATCATGTAAACTTTGATACATTCTAAATGTTTGATTGCTACTCAACAGTTTTGTTGACTATGTCATTGGTACTTTTCCAAAGGTTAGGAGGGTTTTGTGAAATTTACCCTAAAATAATATTAGCCTGGGTCTCCCATGTAATCCCCTTGAAGGTGGGTAAGATAAAAGAGGATTGGAAATTTAGTGCAATGATTCAAGGGTCACTAAACCCTTCCACATCTCTGAAAGTGCTTTAACCTTAATAATTGTGAAGCGATTCCTGGTGCATCGAAGATCCTTGATTTTAAGCAATCGAACCTTTGAAGAAGCAGGTCTATCAAATTCTATGGCTTGGGACAGAGGGTTTGAGAGGACTTGAATTATGATCATTCAAGTTGTTGTAAGATTTTATTTTTAAGAGTATATACTTTTGTAAGTTCAAGTCCTCGTCCGATGCTCTCTAGATGAAAAG
>NC_033794.1:20127382-20186415 GCF_001876935.1 Asparagus officinalis | reverse complement strand
GAAGACGACTTCTGTTAAAAGTATGATTTATAAGCGTGCTTCAAAGCATGGCTATACTCGCTCGACATCAATATCCTGATGTGAGGAGTCCCGAGTTCCCTCGATATCGATATCCCGGTATGAGATTTCCTTGATTATTATTATTATAGCATTGACTAGACGATGCACTCTTGATCGGACGTGTTGTGGGTCACGGTTATGTTCATAGTTTTACAGAAGTCGTTCCACGTTAATTCCGTGGCTAGTGCATAATATTTCATGTACAGTTGCGTAATTAATATGACAAACATGGGGTTATAAAGGGGGATTGGACGGAGAATATAGCATGTATATAAACGGGCACAGCGCTTTCTTGTTATCGTGATATCGTGAGTGTTATGTACATGGGCCAGAGGGCCAATACTTTTTGTGTAGTCACCGGGGTGGGTCTGAGGAGCAGTGATATTGAGATTGTTGATTATTTAAGATAAGTGATGGGATAGTTAGTTACATGACCTCGATTCTTGGCTAAGTATGATTCTTGTGAGATGTAGGCCGGTTGTACTCCTTTTCATACCTAGATCGGGTTTAATATTTAATTATCTATAATTTGAGACATATGGTATATACATGAGGGTTTCCTTGTTTGGATTATTTCGCTCGACGTACTATGTCTCGAGTTGTAGATTTTTAAGTATTAATTTCATCTAGTGTATGAACATGTTACTTGGATGATTATTTTGATCGCTAGCTGCATGATTTCGTAACCCGGTTGATTTACGGATTCTTATGATTTTCATGTTTTGGTAGTGGATTTCATGTTGATTTTGTTGGATTCTCAGTTGTACGTCCTTTTATCATTTCTATTATTGTATCGATTTCTGTTTTGGTTTCCGTTAGTTCGTTATTTTTCTTTGTGGGGTCGGGTCTTGCTGTGCGCCATGCACCTGACGTACACCTGTTTTCTCTGGTGTACGTCAGACTTAGAGGAAGAACAGGTTCAGCCGGGAGATCATTAGGAGGACGGAGCAGAAGAAGGAGTCGAAGTCTATTCTTTGATGATTCCACTTTACTTTTGTAGTTCTTTCCATTCCTGCCTGATCGGTGTATTTTGTATCTCTTCAGTATTCATTTGTTCAGATTTGTATAAGGGCATGTTTGACCCGTATTTTTATATCTGGGATGATCTGCTTTATGATATGTATTATTTTATTCTGAGTTTGTCTATTATATTCTTGCTGATTGTGATCGGGGACCTGTGACTTCGCATTGAACTTATTTGTTTCTAGACGCTTAGCGTATTGGATTGAGAAGAAAAGAAAGAGAAAAAAAAAGATAGTGTATATTTCTTCTCAATCTAATACGTCGCGGGCTTGTTCACGTCCCGATTCCCCTGTATTTTGGGAAACGGGGCGTGACACCTCAGGCTAAGAGCATTGTCGTACCCCATGTTTAGATGGGTCCGCCTCTTCAATCTCCCCTACCACCTCTGGGAGTGGGAGTTCCTCCAATCACTGTTCGAGGGCATCGGCCAATGCGTGTACTGCTCCGCTGACGTCACCACGAAGACAAACTTCAGAGACTGCAGGGTGCTGCTAGAGATTAGGGAATATTCGGATATCCCTAAGAGGATTAGGTTTCGTTACACCTCTCCCATGGACCTTCGTTTGATGGAATGTTTCGTCGTCACTCAGCTTGTAAGTGGAGACCGTGAGCAGCAGGCAAACAATGAGCAAGGTCACATCGACATGTCCGTTGACCAACCTCAAAGCCAGCAACCGCAGCCTTCCCGCGCCGACCCGGAATTGATTGAAGTGTCTTGGGACGGCAGGCAAATGACGGTGGAGAAAGAGCTCTGGCAACGATTTCTCCGGGCCCAAGGTGTTGGGCCGTCTACCCTTCCTCGCGATAGGGGTTCCTACCACGATCGCGCTTCGAGCAAGGGGAGCGGGGGAGGAGCAGTCGGCCCCTAGGTTATCATTAATTATAAATTACCAAATGTTTTGCTGAACTTGATGATGATACGCTCTGTTAACTACATATTAATATGATTCTGCTAATGTAGTGTGTTGTTAAGCTTTTGTGTTTGTTGATGAGTTTACGGTTTTGTTATTTCACTCATGGGTTTGTTGTTTTTGTTATCCCTTGGGGATCTAGCATATCGAATTTTGTTTGGTTGCATTTGAAGCACAAGTTAGCAGAATCTTGTGATGTTGTTAAGCTTTGCTGTTTGTTGTTGAGGTTACGGTTTTGTTGTTGAACTCATGGGTTTGTTGTTAATGTTATCCCTTGATATCAACCTTATAATAGTTACATGTATATTGCTATTAACAACAAAGAATTGTAATATATCATTTACGGAAATCTTTTCGAATTTTGTTTGGTTGCATTTGAAGCACAAGTTAGCAGAATCTTGCGATGTTGTTAAGCTTTGCTGTTTGTTGTTGAGGTTACGGTTTTGTTGTTGAACTCATGTGTTTGTTGTTAATGTTATCCCTTGATATCAACCTTATAATAGTTACGTGTATATTGCTATTAACAACAAAGAATTGTAATATATCATTTACGGAAATCTTTTCGAATTTTGTTTGGTTGCATTTGAAGCACAAGTTAGCAGAATCTTGCGATGTTGTTAAGCTTTGCTGTTTGTTGTTGAGGTTACGGTTTTGTTGTTGAACTCATGGGTTTGTTGTTAATGTTATCCCTTGATATCAACCTTATAATAGTTACGTGTATATTGCTATTAACAACAAAGAATTGTAATATATCATTTACGGAAATCTTTTCGAATTTTGTTTGGTTGCATTTGAAGCACAAGTTAGCAGAATCTTGCGATGTTGTTAAGCTTTGTTGTTTGTTGTTGAGGTTACGGTTTTGTTGTTGAACTCATGGGTTTGTTGTTAATGTTATCCATGGGTTTGTTGTTAATGTTATCCCTTGATATCAACCTTATAATAGTTATGTGTATATTGCTATTAACAACAAAGAATTGTAATATATCATTTACAGAAATCTTTTCGAATTTTGTTTGGTTGCATTTGAAGCACAAGTTAGCAGAATCTTGCGATGTTGTTAAGCTTTGCTGTTTGTTGTTGAGGTTACGGTTTTGTTGTTGAACTCATGGGTTTGCTGTTAATGTTATCCCTTGATATCAACCTTATAATAGTTACTTGTACATTGCTATTAACAACAAAGAATTGTAATATATCATTCACAGATCAACCTTATATTGTTTATATTTACCTTTTAATATTTACATGTATATTGTTAGTAACACCAAAGAAATGTAATATATCATTTACAAAAAATCTACATCTCAACGTCATCATCGTCAAGTTTTCCCACCTCTTTTTTCCTCTTCCTGCCTTCAATCAGTAAGTACGCTGCTAGCTTCGCACGAACCACCCATGTGTTATGCTCTTCGGGCGTGACGTGCAGGACATCTCTACCTTCGGTAATCGCTTGTACGAACTGGTAGACATAGATCCCACAGTCATACCTGCACACAAAAACAAGGAAGCATTGAGACCATTGTTGCTTTCAATCAAAACATAACAACAAATTCGTAACCTTAACAACCAGTTTCCAACAATGAATTCCAACAAGGGTTCCGGCAAACTTACGATCCCTTTTGCTCCTCGCATGGAACTTTGATTGGGTCGAATACGCTGCGCAATTAGTTCTCATTGAAGCCAGCTTTAATGTAGTTGAAAGCTTTGACGATATCGAGCACAAGGTCCCAATGTCCAGATCTCTCCTTCAAGGAGTCGTAATGCCTGGCAATATCATTTTCGACATCAAACTCCAGAAGATGCCAATGATCGCCCTGGACAATGGGAACTAAGAGGTTAGTACACCCTTCATCGACCAAGCGTTTGATGTAGATATCATGCAGCTCTTGGTAATCTGGTTTCAGCACATGTATCTGGTGCTGCAATAAAGAATTAACCCGATCAGGTTCCTTTTAACATAGATTATGTGCTGATAGTTAGGAGTACGCCACGCCAGACATAAACTTACACTAAACCAAACAGGGACTACGCCGAATTTTATACTGGACGATGCTCTCTGATTTTCACGAACTAAATCAAGCAGCGTATCAACAAGCTATCATAAGTTGGCAACAAGTAATTAATAATAGTATTGTTAAATATGCTAATGAATAAATACCAATCGAAAATCTTACTGAATCATCCAGTCGCCCACCGCGTAATATATTGAGGATCTCAAGCCGGGTAATAGACCCTGCTGATCCCTCGTACGCTTTAATAAAACTGCAAACAGGGAAAAAACAAAAATTATAGTTAGCAACTAACAATTAGCAGCAAGAACAAATCAATAACTATAACGAAAAACCCTTAACCTAAACAACAAATCAATAATCATAACAAAGAACCTGTAACCATAACATCAAACCAGTAACCTTAACATCAAACCCGTATCCTTAGCAACTATCACGTAACCTTAACAACAATTTAATAGCTGTAACGAAAAACCCTTAAAACTAAACAACAAATCAATAACCACAACAAGAAAACCCGTGATCATAACAACAAACCCGAATCCTTAACAACTACCACGCAACTTAAACAACAATTCAATAACTATAACAAAAAACCCTTAACATAAACAACAAATCAATAACCATAACAAAAAAACCCGTAACCATAACAAGAAAACCAGTAACCTTAACATCAAACCTGTATCCTTTACAACTATCACGCAACCTTAACAACAATTCAATAGCTATAACGAAAAACCCTTAACCTAAACAACAAATCAATAACCATAACAAAAAAACCCTTAACCATAACAACAAACACGTAACCTTAACATCAAACACGTATCCTTAACAACTACCACGTAACCTTAACAACAAATCAATAACTATAACAAAAAAACCCTTAACCTAAACAACAAATCAATAACCATAACAAAAAAACCCGAAACCATAACAACAAACCCGCAAACTAAACAACAAACGTTAATACTTGAGATGTGAGGTAAATACTTACTTGTTACATCTACAAATGCAAAAATGGTTAAGAGCTTTTTGCTCCTCTTCCGTCAGTAGCGGGGCAACATCTGCTGACACCTTATAGTTATGTACAAATGTGTCCTTGTCGCCCACAAACTTGATGATGAAGCCATCTGGAAAGGGAATCCCCTCGTTCAGCTTATCTCTGTACATTTCTTCTGCTGAACTCATAGGGGAACTCATGTGTTTTTCCCAGATAGAGTGGGGGTCACTTTGTAGCCGAGCAGGAGCCAACTCTGCATTGTTTTCCTGCACCTGCGCTTCCTCCTCCCCACCCACTTCTATTATAGCCTTGTCCCCTATGTTGTCTTTTTCTTTCTTCTTCTTCCCTTCAGTGTAAGGGGTGACTACCCACTTGGAAGGCTTCACCGATCTTTTGCATCTCTTCCGTTTAGGGGGTGCATCAGCGGCCATCTTCCCGCGTGCCCCCGTTGCACCCCTCTTTCTCTTATTCAAAGCCTTTGAAAACACAATAGGAGCATCTTCGTCATCAGTTGATGTCTCTGCTGCTGGTGGACGGGCATTCTCTGATTGCTTTATTTCCATCCCAGTGTCCTCCCGCAGAGTGTCTGATTCCAAACAACCCATTCGAAGTATAAATATTAAGAAAACATAGCTTGGGGGCAATTTAGGGCATGAGAATCGGATTCGAGCTTTTTGGGGGGAGAGAGAATTTGGTGTTGCTGAGGACGCGCTCGAAGGATTCAGAGTATAAACAATAAAAAGCTTAACAACCAATACGTAGACATAACAACCAATCTCTAACATATAGTACAAAAGCAAGCTAACCTGTACAAGTTAGTAGCTCCTTCGCTGGGGGGGACACCTTCTCTCCCTCGTTTATTTCTGCCTCAAGGGCCTTGTCAACAGCAGATGCCTCTGGTGGAGGTAATTCTTCTGGCGGAGCATCTTCACTCTCCTTGTGGATATCAAAAAACAATGGTTGTGGAGAGGCCCTCCCTGTTGGAGGGGCCTCGCTCTCCTTATTAGCTTCATCAAATAATAATGATTTATTGACATCCCCCTCGTACTGTACATTTGTGGAGAGGCCCTCCCTGTTGGAGGGGCCTCGCTCTCCTTATTAGCTTCATCAAATAATAATGATTTATTGACATCCCCATCGTACTGTACATCAATGCCACCCACGGTGCCTGGAGTGTCTGATTCAAAAAATAAACACAAATGAGCTTCGGTACTTCATTGTCAAAAAAAACATAGCATCAGTTACATAACCTTAAAACTAACCAAGATACTTAACAATCAATCTCTAACATTGGCAATAAATCCCTGACCTTAACATTAGATACGTAAAGTTAACAATACATTCTTAACCTTAACAATAAATCCCTAACCTTAACATTAGATCAGTAAAGTTAACAATACATTCTTAACCTTAACAATAAATCCATATACTTATCAATCAATTTTTAACTATAACACGCAAACGTAATTGCAAGCCACATCTAACCTGTACAAGTTTGCGGCTCCATCAATGGGCTGGACACCAATCCTGTAGGGCTCTTATCCTTGTATACAGAGAGGGTTCCGGATCGTGCTTCGCTTAGTTCCTCTCTCAGTCTTCTATTTTGAGCAGACAGCTTAGCAACCTTCACAGAAAGAGCACTTATCTTTACACGGTCTGCAGCAATCATACCCTTGAATTTATTCTCGTTCTGGCGGCGTAATGCTTTGTTCATTGCCGCGATGCTCTTCCAGTAGATAACTTGCTGAGGCCAATCCATTTGCTCAACTGCATCATTTGGCTGCTCGGCGTCTTCATCAATAGCCTGTGGCATCACATATGCAACGGACAGGTAGAGTACTATTAAAAGGATTAAATAATTAATTCAAAAACAAATGAAATCAACGATTGCTAAGTTCTTACAAGTGCATCAATTGGGATGTCGTCATCTTCTGCTCTCCTCTTCTTCTTGTGAAGAAGGTCTCTTGGGCCACGAGCCCTGCCGGCGTCTACTGCAGCCGGACCCTTAATCCTCCTCTTCTCTCTCTCTCTCTCTCCTCTTCTCTTTCTCTATCCCCTGCTCCTTCCCCCAAAAACCTCCCTCGATTCTTTGAAGTTGTCCATGTTGCTGTGGAAGCTTTATCGTAGCTTTGCTTGCTTTCGCAACAACAGTGGCCAATCTCAAAGAACCAGCAACGTGCCCAAGTCTCACCCAATTTGTCAGGGGAGGCCTCACCGTACAACCAAGTGCTGGCTTCTTGATGCCGGTGAGTTCATAATACCACAACTGCACATTAGAGAAATAAAAACTTAACAAACACCTTCATCCGTAACAATTAATAAGTAACCCTAACAATAAAAACGTAACCTTAACAACCAAACTGTAATATTAACAACCAAACCGTAATATTAACAACCAAACCGTAACCTTCACAATCAGTAAAAAAACATGATTACTTACACAAACTAGAGGGGTACACCCTTGCAGATATAATGTCGTCTTCCCTGGCTCAGGACCCTTCAGTGCCCTCTCTATCGCGTCAGATGTCTCACTGAATATATAGGTCCCCCAAGCAGTGTTGTTGACCTGTTCAATGCTGTCGACGTACTTGAATAAATGCCTAGGAACGCCGGAAATACTGCTTGGACACCAAATCATGCTCAGCTGATAGAGGATCTGTAGCAGGACAAAGTCCTTCACATCTCGGCGATCAGAAGATAGTACCAGCTTCAAGAGCAGGTCCTCCACATTGCGTCTGGTGGGGCCTCCTTTGGGGGGAGCTATACTGCTGGAACCCCCCGCCTCGGGTTTGTCAAAGAACCTGGACCAAATCCTATTTTTCCTGTCCCGATTGTGGTCAACATGAAGCCCCTCATTGGAGAACCATGTATGCTCCATTACCCACTCAAGGTTGAATGAGCATGGGATCTCTTCTCCATCATTCCTATCGGTGAAGACGAATTTTTTGCTCTTCTTGTCCCACTGACTCAAAATGTGCTCAAAGGTGGGAAGATCGACGCCAGGTGGGCCAAATTGGACGTAGTGTCTGAATACACTATCTTCGTAGGCCGCAAAATGCCTTGGCCCCATACGCGTCACCAAATTCTGCATGAAGTCGTGATAGGCACCGAAGCTGGCGGTGGGCCGCAACGTAATAGCTGGCTTTGCCCTTTTTCTACAAAACAAAAACACAAGACGAGAGCATTTTTGAGTATAATCAGTAAACATAACAGCTATGCTGTAAACTTTGCGGGTAAACCAACAACCTTAACAGCAACCACATAACCTTAACAACAAAAACCTAACCTTAACAACCAAAGCCTAACCTCAACAACTAAACAACAACCTTAACAATAAAGGCAGTAACCAACAACCTTAACAACAACCCCACAACCTTATCAACCAAAACCTAACCTTAACAACCAAAGCCTAACCTCTACAAATAAACAACAACCTCAGCAATAAAAGCATAGACCTTGCATGTTAACAGTAACCTCAACAGCTAACAGACACCGTAATTTTGGACCTTCCCACCAGACTAAGAGCATTATCAATCGGCTTCTGGGATGAGAATGGCTGGTTGCGATGTCCTCTAGAACATCGCCAATCGCAGCTCGAGCTTCAGATTCATTCCGCACTGCACTATCTGAGATTTCGCACCGCTGGGCGTCATCGCTTTCGTTGTGGTCGGCATTGAGGTTGGCTTTGGGGGTTGAATCGCCCGCCATTTTGATCACTTTGCTTTGATTCGGTTTGCGTTGGGGTCGGTTGATTTAGGGCTAAGGTTTTGAATTGGGTTTCTGGGGTCGGTTTGCTTGCAGAAGAGAGAGATGACAGGGTACGGACGAGGAGGTAACTCATAACGGGGAATTTTAAACGTAAGGGTATTTTGGGCATTTCGAGCGGGGTTTAAACGGAGTTAGGCCTGGGGATTCGTTTTGGGGGCTGGAAGAAAATCGGGGGCGGTTTTGGGGGTAAAAGGAACGTTGAAAAGGTCTTGGGGGGGGGGGCAGAGCATATTATGGGCGGTTTTGGGGGCTGGATGCAATTTTCCCTATTAAATAATGTATTATTAAATTGTTAAAAGCGTACTTATAAATTATAATAACATTTTTCAAATATTCTTAAAAAGTATGCCTTCACTAGTTATAAATATGTTATTAAATTGTTAGATGGCTATTTATAAGTTATAATAAAATATTATTATAAATAATATAACACAATATTAAATATTCTTGAAAATCATACGATCATTCAATAAATAATACAATAAAATTGTACAAATATTTTATAGTAAAATAATATAATTATTTTAATATTATAACTTAACTTAGAATTACACTATTATTTAATACATTATAGTGAATAATAGTACTATAATTATACTATATATAAATATTATAAATAAGAATAGTTATAAATAACATATAATTTATCATACTTAATCTAATTATAAATAAAAATATCATATTATATTATAGTATTAAATAATTATTTAATTTGTTACAAGTATTTAACTAAATTATGACTAAATTATAATAATTATCCAAGATGTAAAAATTACTCATGTAATTCTTTATACACAACTTTATTTATTAATGTAAAGATTTATTAATTATTCAATTTAAGAATTTATATTATTAAAAAAAGTCACTATAACTTTGCACTCAAAGAAAAAAAAATTGAAGATAAAAAATAGTATGTTCATGTGTAAAGCACGTGCATTATACTAGTGAATTTAAAAATCATAAAAGTGTATAGAATTTCTTATTCGCGGTTACATGCAAAGTTACTGTTTTCACTCCATCAAAATTCAAAGTCAAAAGGCCATGGAGGATGCAGATGTCAACTCCTCTATTATCTCATCGTTTGAGGTTTTGAAATACTCTCGCCAGCTTCATGAACATTTGAGACTTTGAGTTCACTGAACAATCTCAAGTTCACCGGGGGCTGGTAGAGGTATCAAAAGCAACATGAAGTTTACTTGCTCTACAAGTTTAACAAGTCAAAAACTTTAAAAACTTAATATAAATACCATTAATATTTCATGCTCCTAAAACAAGTCCAAAACCCATCAACATTTAGCGACACAATTCTCAAAATAGAGGACTAATTTGCAAACATTTATATTGGAACATCAATTGTTCCTCAAATTAATTTCCACAACTTCTCCTATCCTCTCCAACACGGAAGACAAGATAAACAAATAAATCTTTAGCTAGATTTAACTGAAGATCTGTCAGCATTAGATATTCTAGCAGTACTAGATATTCTTTGTATTGAATCTAGATTGTAGAGGGAAGCCTTGGAATTCATAAAGAAAAGCACTAGATAGTGTGTTTCCTATCTAGACACGAGAGTTTAAGCCAACTTGTACAAAGAGCTTGTACAAAGCCTTTCCCTAACTAGGATTCCACTCAAAGGCAACAAGGTGACTCACAGTTTGGCACACAAAGTTCAGGAGTGCTCGAATGTTGATGGATATGAAGCGTGCCTTGAAGACCCACCATTATTTTTTCAGGGTTTTGCTTATGGTAGACAGAAACAACAGAAGAGCCGCGTAGTTAATTGTCAATTTGTTTTTCTCTAATAATCTGTAGGCCTAATCTTTATCATGAAAAAAGAGGCACATGAAATTTCTTGTGCGTATTATGCTCCATAAACTGTACTACTAAGTTTAGATATCGAATACGCATAACCCCATAACCATATGAAGGGACACAGAAAAGCGAGATGATATGCAGCAAAATGTAGGGAACACATGTCTCTATGTTTTTCTATTCATTATAATTATTTTATGAACTATTTACATGTAATGTCAATTTCGATGGACTTTCTCCATAAAATTCTTACATATGATGTGTGTTATAGTAGTAATTAAATGTCATTCCCAGGTATGTTGATGTATAAATACCGGAAACATAACCTCATAATAAATATGCAGTGTACTATCACTTACCAAAGATTCAATGCAACATGGTGTCACTGTTATGTACCAATGTCCTTACCCTCATATGCAAAAAGTCCATGGTTATTGTAATCACTCCACCAAGATCAGTAAGTTCTGAAGTGAAACTTTCATCAATGAGAAGAAATATTCAACAAGTTAAGATGCAGAGTTAGCAGGTATCGAAAATAAGGCCATTTCTCTAAATCGTAAATACAGGTTATGTATCTCTTTATTGACCAAATAGCAATTAAACAGGTTCCATTTACTCAGATACTCAATTCACCAACTACCATTATTGGCATTTGTTTTGACTAGTTCAGAGGTTAACCTTTTTATTTACTTTCATATCTCAATTTTCTAAAGATAGGACAATTGTACAAGGTTATATTAGATATAGGTAGGCTGTCCTTCGAAGTCATTAAAGTGTACACCAATCCTAAGCACTACTATGAACAATTATTAACAAGGTATACTTTTTTCATAATAATCCCAACTTAATGAAAATTTAGCAGTCTTATCACTAATAACATTTAGCAATAATGATCACTATCATAATCAATCTCTCTCCAATTTACACCCCAACGTCCTAATGTTGACTTCCATTAAAGAAACTTAGGTCATACCACTACGTAAAGATATTCTATACAATCTACTCCTGTATACTTAAAGGAGAGTCCAAAGAACCACCGTTCATACTACAGTAAATACCATATCATAAACTATAAATCAAATTACTATTCATACTACAGTAATTTACTGTATCATAAGCAGTAAAATAAAATCAAATGTATTAAAACTTGGATCCTTCTTTAAGTATAGAGAAGTAAATATGATTTCTAAATCAAATGTATTAAAACTTGGATCATTCTTTAAGTATAGAGGAGTAGATATGATTTCTAATTTTAAGCATACAATAATTAAATCAAATGTATTAAAACTTAGAGGGAGGCAAGTTCAAAATGCAGTGCTTAATGGTCGTGCTTTGCACGGGGTGCACACTAGTCAACATTATGACGAATCAAATCCTTGATCCGATATCAAAAACAGCATAAATAAAATCAGAAATTCTCAGAAAAACAGAATTATTTCATTAATACAGCCAATCCCTCGTCCAGATAAATAAGCATGGTTATAACAGTTGGCAATCTAGAGAAGCATTTTCTTTTTAACTAACATTTATTGACCCCATGTCTTTCTAGTAATAAGCAGATATTTATTCATATAAATACAAGAATCATTCATTTTAAATACCAATACAAAGACGAGCTCAATTGCAATATGGAAAGCTTAAACAGTTAATTCTGACCTCGAGACAAGGATTCCATCCATATCAGCATAAAGCCACTCACCATCATAGATCCTTGTTCCCGCAACATTAACAGGCACATGCTTTTCACCAATCCCCTTCTTATTAGCTTTCATCGGGTGTGATGCCAAAGCTCTAACCCCAATATCACATCCATTGATCTCATCAACATCCCTTATGCATCCGTTGATTATTATGCCAGCCCATCCATTGTTCTGAGCTTGCTGAACTGGGTTACCACCTAATATGGCACATCTCATGCTTCCACCGCCGTCAACAACCAATACTCTACCATTGCCTTTCTCTTCAAGGAACTCACGAACAAGGACGTTGTCTTCGAAGACTTTGAGAGTGACGATTGGGCCGGAAAAGACCTGGCGACGCCCATAGATCTGGAAGCTTGGATGGAGGGCGCGGAGCTCGCCGTTTGTGATTAGGTGGGAGTTTGCATCGCATACTTCAGCGGTTGCCAGTGGAAAAGCAGCCATGATGAATGTTGATGTGCTGCAAAATTGAGAGTAAAAGGAAATATCGTATTGAGTTGTATCAATGGATTAGAGCAAGCTGTATAAATTAACTTCTTAAGTGGAGTATCTGATTCATTTTGAACTGTTTGGATTCATACTCCTTAAATGAATGGAAACCCACCCTCTCTATTTCCTAAACAAACGAAGTGCTGCCTTCTCACATTGGTTTATCTATAATGGCTAAAGATTGAGTATATTTAAAGGATAATGATTACCCACTTACCTTATGAGCGTTAGCAATGCAACCAAAAACCTAACCATGTCTTAACGAAAAAAAGAAGAGAAAACAAGCATAGCCACTGCTGTGATTTAACGAGGTGGCAATCAATGTAATTACATATGTTCTTGGAGTACAAGATTCCAGTAATACTCAACAAAAGTACTATATCCAATCTCTCAAATTCTAAACTCACCTCCCCGAAGTCTCTACTTTTCTCTCTTATGGATAAAAGAAACAGTATAGGACGGAAGATACTCATTTAACGCATAATTTTTATGTTCGTAGAGCGAAAATACAAAAATTTTGGGTCCTAATGCTATTTATTCTCCATATAAATCAGTCTCCACAAACAACAATGAGCATCCTACCTAAAATTCTAAAGATTAACTAGAATTATCCGCATCGAAACAATCATCTTCAGAGACATAGTTTATTAGTAGATTTATCTTAAAATCCATAAATTTTCCAGTTACAATATACCAACCTTACCTACCAAATTCTGAAGTCACAACATATGTGCATGAGTCATGACCCGAGCATACACCAAATGGATATAGAGTTATTCAAAAATTACTAGGTAAGAAGATGACACGATTCGTTGCGTTATGAAAAACCAAAAGAAAAAAAAAATTGGAATCACTTAACAATGGATGTTAATTTATATTTATTAGGGTATGTATGCCCCAGTGTACTAATACTCCAAATGGCTTCTTGTTACCTAAATCTCTGCTTACATTATCTTCTCCAGGAATAAAAGTAGCAAAAAAATCGAAAAAAATCAAAAAAATGGTAAAAAAAATTATACTGAATTCATATAATCCCACATGATAGAGACGAATTCAACCTAAGATGACCAAAATCACAAATAAATACGCACCAAGATGCCACCTTTACTGATCCTAGACAATAAAGGTACTATCTTTCATTAATTTCAACGCAGTAGATCAAGAATCATTCCAGAGAGCAGATCTTAGACAAAATTGCAAGCGGGGTTGGGATCACAATACCTCGAGAGAGAGCGCCGAATTTGATGGCGATCGATGGGGAGTTCTAAATGACGAATTCGAAGAGGGATGTTGATCTAAATTTAAACCCTAAATCGTGATTGACTTCGTGGTATTTGAGGTCAGGGATTTTGGAATCTGAGGAAGCAGAAGGAAAGCGGAGGTAAAAGGACACCCCCGCTTTCTCTCTCTCTCTCTTAATTAGTCAAAATCGGTAGATGAGTGCTTTCCGTACATACCCTCCATATTTCACAGTTTTTATTTTAATTATTTTACCTACGGAATCGAACCCAAAATCATAGAAAGCTGACTCAGTTTGGTAAATGGTTAGGGAAGAGAGATTAAAGAGAATGGTTAACTTAGTTTATCCATCGTGAAGGGTTAAAAAAATTTTAAACCCGTTTGGATATGATAGTTAAGACAAGGGATTAAGAGCAACTCCAAGAGGCTCATTATCTCATGTCCTAGCTCAAATTTAGGAAGAAGGATGTGAATAATTGGCTCCAACAAGCTCTCTATCCCATATTCCAAATATAGGGTCCTTGAGAGTATCTTCCAAATTAAAGACAAGAAGAGACACTCCCTATATCTATTATGTACTTTGCAAAATGCAACGGTTATATTTGCATTCAAGCCCCTCTTATTCTCCTTTCATCTATATATATTGCATCTTTGTATAGGATATATTAGTTCATCTCATAATTTAAAAGCACTTGGCATTCTACTATTTTTCTTTAAAGGTAAGTAAATTAGTTCATCTCTTAATTATTTTATTTCTCTCATATTTTATACTTACAACTGATTTATTAGTTTTCATTTCATTTTTATTTTTTTTAAACTAATTATAGTGTTGACATTAATTTGTATTATTTTTTGACAGATGGATTATTACACTTCTCTACTAAATGAGGGATCGTTGTCTGATAGTGGTCTACTAGATGAAAATCCCAATCAATCTGTCATGCCGGTTGAGTCAACTGAAAATAAATTTTCTAGAAAAATCGGACGGACGAAAAACGTCACCGTGAAAGAAGACATTCTATTGTATCCACTTGGCTCAACATAAGCATGGATGCAGTGCAAGGGATCAATCAAAAAATGAAAGATATTAGCAAAGGGTGCATGGTTACTTCTATCAATTCAAGAATTGTGAATCTCAACGGACGGCAAGTTCTTTAATGAAGCGTTGGTTGTTAATTCAACTTTCTGTAAATAAATTTTGTGGCTACTATGCTCAAATTTCAACAAGGCAACAAAGTGGTCTTAGTGAGAGCGATAAGGTATTAATTTCATTCCAAATTTTTAATATCTTATTTATGTATAATAATTTTTAAGTAGGCTTAATTTCTAAATAAGTATGTCAAGTAGTGGAATTGTACACGAGCATCCAAAAGCATCCATTTTAATTTCTTCATTGTTGGAGAGAATTAAAAGATGCACCAAAGTGAAGAATTGATAGTTCTAAAAAAAATCTAAAACTCCAAACAAATCTGGTCCTGCAAGTTCTAGTACTGCAAGTTCCATTTCTTCAAGTCCGGATACAATAAATTTGGGAGAAGATGATATTGCTCGTGATACCTTTTCCGAAGGATAGGAAAGACCAATAGGAAGAAAAGCTACAAAGGAACTGTTAAGAAAGGGAAAGGGAAAACGTGCAATTGATACGAGTATGCCTATGGCATTGAAATTTGAAGAGTTCGTTGAAAAGCTTGATGTGAACAATCAGAAGAGACAAGAACAACTTGACAGAATATATGCTCAAGAGCAAGAGAAGATTCTTATTAAGAAAGAAAAACTTCGATTGGAACAACAAAGAGAAGATGAAAGAATCATGTCAATTGATACTGGTAACATGGATCCAATGCAAGCAGAATATTACAAACAACTCAAGATGTGAATCATTGCTAAAGGAATTGATGGTAGTTTTAATTAGTTGTCATTGTTTAATAAGTATTATGTTATGTGAATCATTGCTAAAGGAATTGATGGTAGTTTTAATTAGTTGTCATTGTTTAATAAGTATTATGTTATAAGCTGTGCTATTTTCACTATGTGTGTTTTTATGTTGTTATGTATCATTTTCAGTAATTAAGCTTATGTTATTATGTGTGATTGAATTAAAAAAATTTATGTTATCATTTTTGTTATTTTTTGGACATATCATTGATTGCAAACACAAATCTACATAAAGCCTTGACAAAAAATACAATAGCATAGTACAATAATAGAAAATACAATAATAAAGCTGCAAACACAAATCTAGATGGAAAATACAATAATAATATTGAAAACACACAATGCTTCCTAGTCTCCACCATGTCGTTGCCACAAATGCTCGATAAGATCTGCCTGAAGCTGAGAATGTGTTTGTATGTCTCTAATGTGATGGTGGGCTTGAATAAATTCAAGAAATTGTGGTGTCCTCTCACGAGACAA
Source organism: Asparagus officinalis (assembly GCF_001876935.1). Classification (NCBI taxonomy): domain Eukaryota; kingdom Viridiplantae; phylum Streptophyta; class Magnoliopsida; order Asparagales; family Asparagaceae; genus Asparagus; species Asparagus officinalis. The sequence continues at coordinate 20,169,992 of NC_033794.1, read as the reverse complement.
TGATATAGTTGGACTTTCATCGATTGCATCATAGTTGAAATCGCATTGATTAATATCCGATTGCATCATAGTTGAAATCGCATTGATTAATATCTCGCTCGTCTTCAATGATCATATTATGCATTATGATACATGCTTTCATAATTGATTAATATCTCGCTCGTCTTCAATGATCATATTATGCATTATGATACATGCTTTCATAATATCTTTCAGTACTTCTTGATCCCAAAATCACGCTGGTCCATGCACAATTGCAAAACGTGCTTGGAGGACCCCAAATGCTCGCTCTACATCCTTTCTTGCTAATTCTTGAGCTTGTGCAAAATTTTTCCTCTTATTTTCTTGTGGAGCAAAAATTGTTTTTACAAATGTTGACCATTGTGGGTATATACCATCAACAAGGTAATATCCCATCGTATACTCATGAGAATTAATAGAGTATTTAACTGGAGGGGCACGACCTTCAGTAAGTTCAGTAAAGAGATTTGACCTTTCCAAGATGTTAATATCATTATGAGATCCTGGTAACCCAAAAAATGCATGCCATATCCAAAGATCATATGACGCAACGGCTTCCAAAATAATTGTTGGCTCATGGACGTGACTAGCATACATCCCATGCCACGTAGCCGGACAATTCTTCCATCTCCAATGCATACAGTCTATGCTCCCTAACATTCCAGGAAATCCGCGTTGTTCGCCAATCTCTAGCAATCTTCTGATATCGTCGTTGTTTGGTGACCTCAAATACTCATCAGTGAAAATTACAACAACGACCTTGAGAAACCTTTTAGCACTTTTAATAGTTGTGCTTTCACCAATCCGCACGTAATCATCCACAAAATCTGCAAATACTCCATAAGCAAGCGTCCGCATTGTGGCTGTTATTTTTTGAAGGGATGATAAACCAAGATTACCTGCAGCATTCCTTCTTTGGACAAAGTAAGGATCAAAATCTTCCACCGCGGATGCAATTCGGAGAAAAAGTGGACGATACATTCGAAACCGCCTTCGAAATAGTCGTGGACCATAAACGGGCTCCTCAACGAAATAGTCATGATAAAGTCTATTATGACCTTGAACTCTATCGCGTTGAATGACAACATGGCCTCGAACGGAACCAAGACGGCACGATGCAATCCTCTCGTTAGCCACCCGCTCCTCTTCAACGGCGGTCATTCCTAAGAACATTGTGTATTCCTCGTCAGCTTCTTCTTCCATGAGGAGCGCAGCTATTATGAGACATAGATGATATTGAAAAAATGATGCTAACAATAAACACAATTTGAGTTGAGTGAAAAATGAGAGTGCATATGATGTTATTTATAGAGGTCATATAGCCGTTATGATATAGCCGTTACAATTTAGTCGTTAGAATATAGCCGTTATAATATAGTTGTTACAATTATTTATTACAAAATGAGGTAAGTGAAAAATGTTCAAAACTATTTAGGGAGCCTTTTGGGGAGCATTGTTGGAGCACTTGCTCCTTATTTGACTCCCTATTTTCTAGGATGTGATATTTGCTCCTTAAATATAGGGAAAAGCTAGGATCATTGTTGGAGATGCTCTAAGTCTTTTGTGTTTGGCAAATGAAGAGGGGTTAAGGAGATTAATCTCATTGTTTTTTAAAAAAATACCACTTTCGCCCTTATTGAAGATTTATAAATAATTACCTCATGAAAAATGAAAAAATTAGACAATTCCCATATATACTAAGAACCCTATTATTTTTACAAGCCGCAAACAAATCAATATTTAGGACTGAAATAAAATATTGACATGCTTAAAAAAGTTTGTACTAAGCATACATAACCATGGTCAACTTGTTGTAGGGAGACATACCCAGCCAAAGGAGGAATCAAAGTGAATTAACAAAATAACCAGCTCCAGGATCAGGAGTAATGTAATACACAACAATGCAACACACAACCATTTCTTCTTAAAACTGGGTAAGGATTGGTCCCGGCCAAGTTGTTAGAAGATCACCAAACTGATCCTATAGGATCCGATTAAACAACCAAGAAGTGAGTACATGCAACACAACAATGGGATTAGTGCTGCACAGAGATGGACAAGTAGTGACAAAGCAGAAAAAAGTAATAGTCAGATCCAATTTTTTAACTACGGAATAGATAACGAGCTCAAATTTCAAACCCCATACTAAATAAACAATCTATTACATAACTCCGCAAGTCAAATACAAAGCCTAAAATTATTTAAGTAGTGCAATACAAGAACATATGCAATACTTGGCGAACCACACATGCAGTCAAAACAACACAAACAACATACAGAATGTATGATTAACAAACTGAAATAAACAACAAAGTTTATAAGATGTATGGTCTTCTAAAACTCAGCCAGAATGTATGATTAACAAACTGAAATAAACAACAAAGTTTATAAGATGTATGGTCTTCTAAAACTCAGCCACAGACCATCCTACATCCTTTTATGGTCTTCTAAAACTCAGCCACAGACCATCCTACATCCTTTCTGCTACTTTCGGAAACCTTCTCTTGTTAGTGGATTTTCCATCTTTTTCATTCCTTTTGATGTTATTTTCACTATGTCAGAAGTTTAGAGAGAGGGTACAGTTGATGGAGGATCTACAAGGTTGGAACCGAGTTATTTTCACTATGTCAGAAGTTTAGAGAGAGGGTACAGTTGATGGAGGATCTACAAGGTTGGAACCGAGATCATCACACTGGTTATTGGAGTTGATGGAGGATCTACAAGGTTGGAACCGAGATCATCACACTGGTTATTGGGTCTCGGGCTACTTCCGCTGCTACTTGAGAGAGAACCGAAGGTAGTCTTTTGTAGGACACCAGTTGGTGATGCCTCTGCCTCCAATCTTAGGCTCGAGTCCCACCCATCAGTCAATAGATTCAAAGATGAAGAAGAACAGTTTTTGCTGAGACCCTTTGGTGTGCTTTTGGTGTTGTTTAAGACCTCTCCTAGCGGTCCACCAAGAGAAGGCTCCCAAGATATTGGTACCCAGTTGTGCGTGTGTCGTTCATTCCTTTCATTTATAGCATAAAATTCCCAAGAAATTCTAAGGGGAGAAAGAGCAAGCTTTTCTCGGTTCAGGGAGTTGGATGAGGATGAGAAATCAGCAGGGATTGAGATTGAGAGTTGGGTCCTTTCTGGGTGGGATTTGGGCCAGTCATCGATGAAATGCCGAAGAGGTTGAGTTTGGGAGTGTCCGTCATCGTCAAAGTTGATGTTAGCAGGGTAGGAGGTTCTTGAAGGTTGAGGAGGGAATCAGCAAGAACTAGTCCAAAATCAGTCTCATATAAGGTTTCTTCGAAGGGATCGTGGAGCTTTGTCACAGGGAACAGGCTGTTGGCAGGCTTAGGACTTGCACAAGTCAGTGCAGAGAGGTCTTGAGAGTCATGGATGTGATCTCTTTGCTCGTCAGAATCCTGCAGAAGAAAACAGCTCTTTTCGTTAAAACTATGCATCATATAACTTATATTCAATGTCATTAATACATGAAACTTGGGTCTAGCTCCTTTGTAGGAATTAATTAGAGTCGTATAATTCTTAAAGTTCAATAGGGTACCAAAGGACTTGAGCTTTTGCACTAATATAGTTGAGCAAAGGTCAATGACAAGGAGACAACTTCATCGCCTCGGGTAAGAAATATGAACATTAAAAGTATCAATTAATGCAATATTTACAGAATGCTAGTTCCAAGTTTCATTGACCATTTGTTTCATAATAGATATTCATTGCTGAGTAATAAGAATGTTGGTATATATGCTCTAGAAACAATGTCAAGCGACTCAATCCCATGATTATTGGGAATGGAAGGTATTGAAGGTTTAAAAAGATGAAGCTCGAATAGTATCTCTACAAACTATATTTCAACTCATGATGCAAAGTTTAGAATATCAGGGTTTTGACATCGATAAGATACCCTACAACAAGTGCCATTTCCTGGAAACCACGTCATTTGATTGGCAAGAATATGTCAATGCACACAGATCCGCATGAACTCTCACAGACACATCCCATGAATCATAGGTAAGCACATGTGTGCACAAGATACCTTCACAATATACACTAATTATCCAGAAAACTCTTATGTATTTGCGAACAAATAAAGTAAATCATAAATGTGTTTGCGTAAATCAAATGAACCAAAAAGAACATGATCAAGCAGTAAAAGGAATATCATATATACACATCGTACAAATTCCAGAAAGGAGAAACAATGAATATTGTTGTATCCTTATCCCAGGAAGCAATAGCTAATTTATTGCAAAATTTCAGCATTAAATACATCTAGTTATATCTGAATAAACAACAGAATTTGGCAATCTAATAGGGCAAAGGTAATCCACAAAATCTGATATAACATAGACCTTTGCTGTAAAAACCTACTGCAGTACAAGAGGTTTTCTCTAATTTCTCTAATTTACTCTAGACACAAAAGTAAAATCATCATGAGGCCTAAGATTAACGGATGAACAAGGAGAACTACATTTCACCTTCAGACCCTTATATTCAATGATCGTAAACATTATCCATCTCCATCATAGATTACCTATGTAGATGCATTTGATATAACACAATTACTAGAGGAGGAGAGGTTTTTTTTTTGGGGTGGGGGGGTGGGGTGGGGTGGGGGGGTTGTGATCACTGTAATAAGTCCAACTGAACAGATGTGCATGGCCTCTAGTGTATTTGACATAAATACATCAATATTTTTCTGATGGCTGAATATTAAAGCATTTGGAAATATACATTAATAAAATACATGAACTTGTCCCTAGGAAAGTTACTAATTTAGTAATACATTATGCTGATGATCTATGAATAAGTTAAGATCTAAAAAAAACAGCACATTTGACTCTCTCCATGACTCTATGAAAATAAATATCAGCTATCATAAGGATACTAAATCTGAAAATAGGGGGTTCATGAGAATTTAATTGGATAGAGAAGAATAGAAGAAAGACTAAGAGAAAGACGATAATATATATTTGTGATGACAAATTCATCGCTGCGTCGTTTTACAAGCAGATATCACCAAAGGAAGCACACAAAACCAATGGAAAACCTCAAGAGGTTTCAAAAGAAAATTTTTCATTCAGACGAATATAAATAAATGTTGTTTCAAAACTGAGCATTTTCCAGAACACATCCTTAACTTTAATATGTGAAGCAAACAAAGAGAACAGCAAAGCAACTTGAAATAAACCAACACTAACAATACACCACAAGAGGAATAGTTAACCCGTGGTTTGACGGGATAAATAGACTGTTGGGATCACGTGAGAGTTTGTTAACCCTTTGTAACTTTTTTGTGTTTGGCGGGCTAATGGAGGTTTAAACCCTCTTAATCCCTCATTTATCCTCTTGCAAAACACAGTCTTAGTGTACTAATTTTTTTTAACCATTTCAATATTACTATTCAAAAAAGAGTAGGGCCTCATTTAATAATTATAATGATAACTCATTGTGGCCTCACTCTCTTGTGAGTTGTAGTGCCAAAGTAGTAGAGAAAGTTTAATACACTTATCGCTACTCTTAAATTATTAGTATTTGTTTTATTCTCTCAAATATTCATATTTTGATATTAGTCCCCAAAATCTTTTAAGAGGGGTTATTTGTCAAGGATTTTTAATTGGTGCTAGAACTTTTTCTATGATTTGACTTTAATGTGTTATTGGTTTATGAATAGGATTTGAATTTTAACGTTAAGGTGATATTGATTTACCACTAGGGATTTGGATTTAACCTTATTGTGTTATTGGTTTTTTAAGATTACGATTAGGACTAGGATTTGAAAATCCAAATCTCAACCCTACTCTATACATTCTAGTGAGAAAATTTCAAAAAAAAGTCCAAGTAAAAATTAATGGATTGTGATCTCCCTCTCCTTGGATTTTCTTTTCCCCTTCCTTTGATGTGCATGTATTTATAGTTAGTATTAAATATTAATATTTAATATTTTTTAGTTATTTAATAAAATATTAAATATATTCAGTTTTAACAAGTTTAGTTAAATATTTAAAAGTATTTTATACATAAAATAAAATATATTTAATAATTTAGTCATTTTTATATTAATATTTAATATATTTAATATAATATATTCTGTTTCAATATGAACTAATTTTATTGTTTTAGCATATCTGAAATATATCTTTAAATATATTTAATATATTTAAAAAATTAATTAAATATATTATATTAATAATTTATTTAATCAGATACTTCAAAATTAAATTAAATATGTTTAATTTAAAAATTAAATATTCTTTAATTTTTTATATTATTTAATCATTTGTAGCTTTAACACTTATAAATAGTCTAATATATTTTGATATTAGATATATTAATTATTTAGCATATATTTTAACACTTATAAATAGTCTAATATATTTTGATATTAGATATATTAATTATTTAGCATATATTAAATAATTTATTAAATATTAACTGTATACTTAATATTGATCTCAATTTATATATTTAATAGAAATTTAAATATTTGATAAGTAATACAGAAAATAAGTAATATTAAGTATAATCAATATTCCATATATTAAATAATAAAATATAAAAATATTAAGTATTAAATAACTGTTGATTATAGAAAAATATTAGTTGAATAATAGCTGTATTTTTTTGGTAAAAAATAGTTATGTTTGTTAATGCTATTCAACACTTTTAGTCCAAAAATCCATTCAAAAGTTTAAAAATCCATCCAAAAAGTTGAGTACTCTAATAACTAAAATATCCTAATCCTAATTCAAATCCTAGAATATCGGGTTCTTGGACAAGAATCTAAGTTTAACTAAAGAATCCCCAATGAATTAGGATTTGAAATAAGTACTCTAAGAGTGTTGAAATAAGTCACTCTGCCACTTTTTTCCCTCTAAAAAGATAATCATGGTTGGGGTTAGTAGTAAACCATGATAGTATAATTACAAAATCACCCCTCCCCCTCTCTCTCTCATTTCCCCTTAATCCTATTTGCTCCAAAAATTAGAAACTTCACGAACAAAGTTATCTGAACCAGGATCATGATTCAAGAGCTTAAACATATTTCTTAAATTTAACGGGTATGTTGGTATGGGTTGCTTGAAAGCAGAGAAGAGCGATGGAATTTTTGAGGGGGCTCCGATAATGGGTAAGAGGTTTTTATCTTTCTTCGTTGTTGTGTATTCTGAAGGAGATTAACCCTCCTTTTATAGGGGCTAAACCCACTATCTCCACCCCCTTCAGTTCCGCCCCATGAGAGATTTCCTCTCAACAAACCATTCCACGTTCCCACGTTTCTCTCAACAGAGAAACAAACGTTGATTTGGTCACCATGACCGAGTCTAGCTAACATCTCCCACTTGACCAAATTAACCAAGTGACATGCCTCCCACTATCCGTGAGATCGGATGTTTCTGCTTACCATTACTCCCACTATCCGTAGAGAGTAACTTTTATTTTATTATTCATGAAATTTTACTTGGACTTATTTATTCCTAAGTCCCATCAAACTTACATGTTTGATAAAAGATTCTGCTGGTATTCCTTTTGTTAAAGGATCAGCAATCATATCTGTAGTAGGGATATAAGTCACTTTGACTTCTCTTTTTTCTACAATATCTCGAATATAGTGATACTGGATCTCAATATGTTTTCTTTTGGAGCTATTCGCGCCACTATTGATTAAGCTAATTGCCGCTTGATTATCACAATAAATATCAATAGGTCCCTCTAACAAATTGAGATCAAGATCAATCAAAAACCGTCTTATCCAGACAGCATGTGTAGTTGCCATACTACAAGCTATATATTCAGCTTCTTGAGTATATCTAGCAACACACCCTTGTTTCTTGCTACTCTAAGAAACAGCTCCTCCTCCAAAGATAAATAAGTGTCCCGAAGTAGACTTTTCATCATCTTTATCACCTCCGAAATCAGCATCGGAATAACCGAGAAGTTCAAGCGAATCAGCTTGATAAACTAATCTATGAGTCAATGTACCTCTGATATACTTCATAATCCTTTTAACAGCTTCCCAATGTGCTGGTCCTGGATTACTTTGATATCTACTGACTAGACTCACAGCATAAGCTATATCAGGTCTGGTGCACAACATTGCATACATCAAGCTTCCAATTGCTTGAGCATAAGGAATATCTAATGGCTTCTGCCCTTCTCCAGGGCTTTGCTCTTTACATAATCTCTTTCCCATAACCAACGGAGTTGGTGTCAGATTGGAATTCTCCATTCCAAACCTTTTAAGAATTGATCTTAAATATTTTTCTTGGTTTAAACTTAGCATTCTAGACTTTCTATCTCGAATTATTTGAATTCCAAGAATATATGATGCATCTCCCATGTCTTTCATCTCAAACTTTTCACTGAGATCTGCCTTGGTTTTATTCAACATTTCTATGTCATTTCCAGCGAGCAATATATCATCCACATATAAGGATAATATGATAAACTTGCTCCCACTTTTCAAGACATATACACAATTATCTAATTTATTTTGAATAAAACCAAGTTTTGTAACTGCATCATGAAATTTGAGATACCATTGTCTAGAAGACTGTTTTAAACCATATAGAGATTTCATTAATTTGTAAACTTTATGTTCCTGTTCTTTCACCTGAAAACCTTCAGGTTGTTGCATATATATTGCTTCCTTCAACTCTCCGTTAAGGAATGCAGTTTTAACATCCATTTGGAATAACTCCAAATCAAGATATGCAACAATAGCCAAAATAATTCTAATGGATGCAAATTTAGCTACAGGAGAATACGTCTCCTGAAAATCTATTCCTGCCTTCTGGTTATAACCTTTGGCAACTAACCGTGCTTTGAATTTATCAATAGATCCATCAACACGATATTTCCTTTTGAGCACCCATTTGCATCCTATGGCTTTTCTATTTTCTGGTAGATCACATAACTCCCATACCTTATTCTTTTCTATGGAATCAAGTTCTTCTCTCATAGATTCCAGCCATGAAGTTGATTCATGCGATTTCATCGCATCAGAAAAGGTTAAGGGATCTTGTTCTTCTATATTTGTATCTACCGAAAAACAGGATGACTCACATGAATACAAATAGTAATCATCCATCCATGAAGGTTGTGTTCTTTGCCTTTTCTCACATGAATATAAATAGTAATCATCCATCCATGAAGGTTGTGTTCTTGGCCTTTTGTTGCCTACAACCGGTTGATTAGGTACATTATTTTCCATAGGTATTTCATCATTTTCAAGGTTAGGTTCATTCACAATATCAGGGTCATTAGTGGGAACAACACTGTAATAATCATCATCTATTACAGTTAGAGGTTCTGTTTCCTCTTGAACTTGTTCCTCTTCCTCTAGATTCTCTAGAAATGTAGCATCTCTGCTTTCAATGACTCCTTTTTCTTTATTGTAGAACTTATAACCTTTTGACTTTTCTGAATACCCTATGAATCTACACTTTATTGTTTTAAAATCCAACTTATCTCTAAGTTGACATGGAATGAGAACATGAGCTATAGATCCCCACTTCCTGAGATGACTCAAATTAGGTTTCCTCCCATTCCATAATTCATAAGGTGTAGATATAACTGATTTGGTGGGAATTCTATTTAAAATGTAGTTTGCAGTTAACAATGCTTCTCCCCAAAAGTTTTTAGAGAGACCAGAATGAGACAACATGCATCTAACTACATTTAATAATGTTCTGTTTTTTCTTTCAGCAACACCATTCTGTTGTGGCGTATACGGCATTGTTGTATGCCTTTTAATTCCATGCTGAATACAATAACTTTCAAATTCTTTAGAATTATATTCTCCACCTCTATCAGTTCTCAGAATTTTGATTTTCAATCCAAGTTGATTTTCAACTTCTGTCTTATATCTCTTAAAGCAGTCAAAAGCTTCTAATTTTCTGGATATAAGATAGACGTGTGCAAACTTGGAATAATCATCTATAAAAGTAATAAAATATTCTTTATTACTATGAGTTTTGACACTTAGGGGACCACAAATATCCGAGTGTATCAACCCTAAAAGTTCATTGGCTCTATGTCCGCCAACAAAAGGTTTTCTAGTCATTTTACCAGTTAAACAATGTTCACATGGTGACAATTGAACATTAGATAGTGCAGGAAGCAAGTTCATTCTGATAATTTCTTTCATTTTTGAAATACTAGCATGTCCTAGTCTAGAATGCCACAATTCAGATTCAGAAATATAACAGGACAAGTAGTTCAAATTCGAAATTTTATTATCAGAATTATTACAAACTACTGGAAGAATGCATAATTCATGCTCGGGCACATATTTACCCATAGCATACACTTCATTATTCTTGCCTATAGAAACTATGTTATTATAGAACCTTACTTCCAGTCCTTTCTTCATCAAGCTGGGAACAGAGATCAGATTGCGTCGAATTCCTGGCGCATAGAACACATCTTTGAGGACAAGAATACTGTCCCCAAGATCCAATCTATACGAACCAATACCTTCTACATCGAGATAGGTATTATTTCCCATATAGATTCTCTGTTCTCCTTTCTTCAGCTCGGTGAATTCTACGACTCCATTCTTGTCCTTTGCGATATGCCTAGTGTTCTATCGTTAGGTGCATAGGAAGATCAGTGACAGACTTAATGGCATGATTCATTCTTAATGTGGTGGCAGCCACAGCAAGTGAAGGTGGAAGACTATTCAAAATGGTTGCCACTTGCATTCTTTCCGGGATTTCGGTCCCAGCAGTGGATAAGTCCTTAGCCATGACAATCATTTTATTTATATGCTCTACGACATTGTCTCCCTCTTGCATACGACAAGAATTATACTTATGCAAGAGTAGTTGGATGTTAACTTCAGAAGCAGTATCGTATTTTTCTTTTATTGCATTCCACATGTCCATGGAAGTCTTATAAGTTTCAAAAACTTTGATTAAGTTATCTTCCATGAACATGAGCATAAGACTTTTCGCCTTTTTATCTTTCGACTTCCACTGTTCAAACACTTTCTTTTCTTCAGGTATAGATTTATCAGTAAGGGTTGGAGCAGTGGTTTCGATTATATCATCAATGTTGTCATGAATAAGAGCATATCCTATTTTTCTATGCCACATATCATAATTACTGCCATTAAATTTGTCAATTTTGCCTAGTTCTGATAGAACGAGTTTACTAGCCATTCGGTAAAGAACTAAAACTAAATTCAATTTTAAATATGTATAAGGTTGATATTTTGACAATTATAAAAAAATAAAAATAAAGTTAGATAATAAATAAATAAAAAAAACCTGATTGTTCCGAGTTGATGAAAGAAGTTCCAATTCGAGCGAGATTTTCACTCAACGGTGTTGATTGGATCAGCACTTGTCGAAGATTCGGCGTCGTTTCTGACTGGATCCGGAGATAATCTGTTGTTGTTGTTGAGTTGCGCCGGATAGAATTGGCGAAGAATTGTTCGGACAAAATCCCAATTGATTGAAAACAGAATATTGAATTGCAAGGGGCTAAAGTGATTTTTTTTATGGCTCTGCTGGATTCAAAAGAACGAGGATAGAGGGATTTGGGCCTAGCTTTGATTTAAAATGAGATGGGTTTGGCTTTGATAAAAAAAAATGGATGGGCTGTTGTGATTTGGGCCTAGCTTTGATTCAACAAAAAAAAAAGAGAAATGGGCTATCGTGAATTGTATGAGGGCAGATAAAAAACTGGGCTAAATCAAGAGATCTGACGCTTAGGGCTCTTGAGATCGCTACTAGATGTAGCCAGGAAGCGACCGATGGGATTCGATCAAAGACGAAGACCGAAAAATGCAAGGGGCGGCGGATCTATCTGTCTTCCTCGATCTAAATCAGAAAACTCGCCGAGATGGAGCTTCGGCGTCGAGGTCAATCGTTGTCGCCGTCGCAATCGAGACTGTCGAGCGGAGATCAGATTGCTACCGAGTTCGTCGTTGACGTCGCCGATTGCAGCAGTCGTCGTCGATCGATCGTCGTCGCGGCAGAGTGGTCGAGGTGGTTGATTGATTCAGAGCTCTATAGGGCGGCGTTGAGATCAACCTGGCTCTGATACCAGTGCTTGAAAGCAGAGAAGAGCGATGGAATTTTTTAGGGGGCTCCGATAATGGGTAAGAGGTTTTTATCTTTCTTCGTTGTTGTGTATTCTGAAGGAGATTAACCCTACTTTTATAGGGGCTAAACCCACTATCTCCACCCCCTTCAGTTCCGCCCCATGAGAGATTTCCTCTCAACAAACCATTCCATGTTCTCACGTTTCTCTCAACAGAGAAACAAACGTTGATTTGGTCACCATGACCGAGTCTAGCTAACATGGGTATCAAGAGCTTAAACATATTCCTAACATTAATAACATCAAGTAACCAGAAGGAGTAATATCAACATATTTACAAAATTTGGAAATTTAATATTAAAATATGAAGATTTGAAGAACTAATATGCCCATACTAATGATTTAAGGGACTAACATTGGAAAGCCCCTTATCTAAAATAAGCTACATAGTTATACATCCTAAAGTATTTAGCTATACATCATACAATATGTAACTATACATCTTATTTTATGTAAGTGTATACCCTATTATATGCAGCTATGTATTTTGTATTATTATATACTTTGGATTTAAAAATAAGTAAACTTTGTACTTTGGTCTATAAGAACAAATAGGACCGCTCGCGTGTTAAAGTAATGGGGGCACGACGTTTGGTTTATAAGCAAAAGCACCTTCAAGGCATATGTTATTTTGGAGATTTATCCAATAAGTTCTGGTGTTTTGCATTAAACCCCTAAGTTTTTGCAGCTCTCACTATATCCACAATAAGTTTGGAACTTTCAAAAAACTCCCAAATTATTTTACTTTTTTGCACTTAACCTTCATAACGGTGTTACCCCATAATTTTACATTGATTAGAATTATTCTTCAAGGCAATATATGCCTGAATATATAAGAGGAAGAACTATAAAATTTTGTTCTCAAATTAAACAATTCAAAAGATGGATTGTTAGATTTGAGAACATACAATAGAATCACATCACAAAATTGAAATTGATTCTCAATAGTTTAACGTGAACACCGCTCTGATACTAATTGTTAGATTTAAAAAAACTTTTGCTTTAAGAGAACCAATTGTTAGATTAAAAAAATTTTTGCTTTAAGAGATGAGACCCTGTTCAATCCCAAGATTGTTCATGTCAAACTATTCGGATAATTAAGAAAATACAGAATCATATTTGAATCCATGAATTAGGATGTGATTCTTGAGTTTTGAGATGTAGATCTTCCAAATCTTCTACGTATATCCTCCTTAGAGAAACTTTTTGTCTTTCCCCGTAACTTTCTGAAGATGGATTATCTCAAAGAAACTGTAACGTAGAAATATAGCAAACCATAACCCTTTTTATAATTGACATCAGTTATTTATAATTATTAATTCAGCCCATTATAGAATTAACAATTATATTTTGGTCTTTACGCATAGAAGGTCCATACTTTAATGATGCATTAAAAGCGCAAATCCTAAATTAGATCACTATAATGGGCTAACATTAATTGACAGCACATAATACACATTTTTTTAATATTAGCCCATATATTAGATATAAATCCAACATATTCTCCTCAAACCTCTTTCTCAAGTTTGATCTATATCACAATGCCGTCTACAACGCACTTAGCGTTCACGGTGTTATTTTGTTGTATTATCTTGCTAGGGGTAAGTCTTTTGATCATGTTGAAGTCATACTTGGATGTCTATCATTGCTACTACTTCTAAGGTGGCTGTTAAGAAGAAATCCAAACAAAGAACTCGGCTACTTTAACCATTTCTTATCACTAGAATATGTCAAGACCATTGGATCCCCTTTTACACTACTGATAGATATGAGAAGGGGAAAGCTTCACTTTCGGCGGAGACGGTCAGGAAGAGCATTGCTACCATGGGAAAGGGCACTACTACTACTAATCAATCATCTGAATTCTAGTCTTTTGCTTCATAGACCCTAATGTGCTCTGGACCTGCTCAGTGAACTCTGCAGTCTCTGGGAGAGGTGTGGAGATGATGAGGAGAGATATGTTGTCGATGAGGATAAATATGACATCACAACACACCTACAATGATGTATCTTTGCAGTATATCATAGAAGCTTTTCATCAATCGTGTCCATCTCTTAGCGGACCACCAGTATATGGTGACTTCCTCACTAAAGCAGCACAGCCTACAGGAGCTTTTCGTCCATCTACTTCACACGGTGTTGACGAAAGAGATGATCAGGATGAGGACATGCAGGGAGATAATTGAGAGGATTGAGTGAGTTGATACCTTAGTTGCTGGAGGTTGTATTTCTTTTTTTCTTTCTTTTTTAGACTTTTTTTAAAAAATTCTGGACATGTATATTCTTTTGATAGTGCTTGAGATACTTGGTCTTTACTAACTTATTATATGCACTCTAGTTGTTAGATAGTTACTCTAGTAAGTTCTTTATTTACATGTTGCACTTTTCTACTGGATGCACATAATTTGGAATTTTCTTTTCTTGATTTCTTTCTCTTTTTGGGGTTGTTTTTAGATTTTTCTTTTCTTTTCATTTTTTATTATTCAAAAATTCTCTTTTTTCTTTTATTTCCTTTTTGGTATGTCTATGTATATGCTTTTACAAGATTGATTCAGATGATATTATCTTGGGAAAATCTTCTTTTAACCCAAAGTTTTACTCCAACTTATTTTTAAACCCACCTTCTTTCATTATGCTGAAGCTTCGAAATTCAGCGAGGACCGCCCGACGCGGTAGATGATTGGCCAATAAATACGATGCGTCGATCGTCGAATGTTTTCGTTGCGGGGAAAAAAACTAAAATGGTTCTCGACAACTTGATGTGCAGAATTTTTAGAGAGCATAAGGTGCTATACTTTGACCTTAAGGTGCTATACTTTGCCCATAAGGTGCTATACTTTGCCATAAGGTGCTATACTTTGGCCATAAGGTGCTATACTTTCCCGTAAAGTGCTATACTTTGCCTGAAGCTTCGAAATTCAGCGAGGACCGCCCGACGCGGTAGATGATTGGCCAATAAATACGATGCGTCGATCGTCGAATGTTTTCGTTGCGGGGAAAAAAACTAAAATGGTTCTCGACAACTTGATGTGCAGAATTTTTAGAGAGCATAAGGTGCTATACTTTGACCTTAAGGTGCTATACTTTGCCCATAAGGTGCTATACTTTATCATAAGGTGCTATACTTTGGCCGTAAGGTGCTATACTTTCCCGTAAAGTGCTATACTTTGCCTGAAGCTTCGAAATTCAGCGAGGACCGCCCGACGCGGTAGATGATTGGCCAATAAATACGATGCGTCGATCGTCGAATGTTTTCGTTGCGGGGAAAAAAACTAAAATGGTTCTCGACAACTTGATGTGCAGAATTTTTAGAGAGCATAAGGTGCTATACTTTGACCTTAAGGTGCTATACTTTGCCCATAAGGTGCTATACTTTGCCATAAGGTGTTATACTTTGGCCATAAGGTGCTATACTTTCCCGTAAAGTGCTATACTTTGCCTGAAGCTTCGAAATTCAACGAGGACAGCCCGACGCGGTGGATAATCGGCCAATAAACACGATGCGTCAGTAGTCGAGTGTTTTTGAGTGTTTTAGGGTTTTTTTGAGTGGGAGGAGCACCAGAAATATGGTGTATTTGATACTTTGGGTTTATAAATAAGTGATACTTTGGGTTTATAAATAAGTAGGTGTTGTATTTTGGGTGTATGGATCATAATGAAAGAAGATGGGTTTAAAAATAAGTTGAAGTAAAACTTTGGGTTAAAAAAAGATTTTCCCTATTATCTTTTGGTATATATGCTTGATTATATCACATGGGTTCACATGTCATTTTTCAATCTACGTATATATATTTATTCTTTCACATAATGACCAAATGATGATTACATGACACGTTGTTTACATGAGATATTTTACGCAGTAATTGCACATACTTATTTTATACTTATCATGATTTGTAATGTGAAATAGTCATGGAGAGTTTCTATATTTAGTTTATAGATATTATTATGTAATGATTATTATTTGTAGGACAATAAATCACTCTGAAACTTCATCAGCATAGAGATAAAAAGGTAGGATTTTCAAGGAGATGACTTCGTTCTGTGCGTATCATCATGCATGTTTCCATCTATTTATAGAGGATCAAAGATACGATCCCCTAAACTTTATAAATACAACTTAATATTTGGTGTAACAATATCCAACCAAGCATATATGTTAAAGTTGGACATATATAATTAAAATAACATGAAGCTTCAATTAGGGCCGGTTCGTTTCCTTTATTTTCCAAAACCCATTTTTCTTCATTTTTCTTCATTTTCCTTCACTTTCATCATTTTCCATCCTTACAAACCTCCAACATCAACCAATAATATGGTGACAACTCATCTCATCTCATCTCATTTCTTACTTTTAAAAATAAACTAAACACAAAAAATATGTCACATCAATCAACTCATCTAACTCACCTCACCCCATTTTACTTCACTTTCTACCATCTTAAACATTCAAACGTTTAAAAATAAACTAAACACAAGGAAGGGGACTTTTAATGAAGCGTCTCATTTACAGTAATCTAGATTGTTATAAAAGGCCGATGTGGAGCCCAAATACATTTACTTCGAATACTTGCCCAGCTAGCCGTGATCTATCTACCGCTTTAAAGAGGGAGTTCCAAAAAAAACTTTCCCTACCCCAAATTACCCTTCCACTGTTGTAAATATAACAAAGTTGTCCTCATCTTTTATTTCATTAACTTAACATTAACTTAAGAAAGATAATTTTTTTCCCTTACTCACAAATCAGAAGATGTAAAGCCCTAAGCATTCGTTCCTTTCCTTCTCCTTCTATCGGTTACTCCCGTACCCTCCCATACTCTCTCCCATACCCTCATGGCCCTAATCCTAAACCCCTCTCCGCCCTCCTCTCCGCCATCAAGTCCGAGCCCGACCGCATCACTGACCTCCTCGAGTCCTCCTCCCACCTCCCCCGCTTCTACTCCGACCGCCCCCTCACCCTCGCCCTCTCCCGCCTCTGCCGCCTTGACTTTATCCGGTGTGCCCTCCTGTCCCAGATCTCTGACCCCACGTCCCTCAAATCAGAGGGCTTCTTCACCTGGATCCTCTTCCACTACGCCTCCGGCCTCCTCGACGACGTCGTCCGCCTCTTCCACCAGATCCGCAACCCCACCCAGCTCTCCTTCTGCGCCCTCCTCACCGCCCTCCTCAACGACAGGGGTGAGTGCTGATTGCTTGTTTTCTTTTTAAATTAGGGTTTCAGTGTTTGATTTGAGTTTGTCGATTTCTAGGGTTTGTTGGATCAGCAGTTTAATCAGCTGCTAATGCTGGAAGAGGACGGGGGTGAATTCCTTGTTGAGGTGATTAAGTTGTTTTGTGATGATTCTAATAGGATGATCTCAGAGCTGAGCAGCTTGATGTAAGTTTGTGGGTAATTTTGGTGTGAAGTTGTTGATTTTGGTTAATTTTTTTGGATTTTATGTTTGAGAATTTATGTGTGCAGAGATCAGCCAGTTGTGGACTTCCAGAACGTGGGTTCTTTCGTTCATCAGCTGAAAGGGAGCAGCTCAAGGTTTTATCTGTTTTCTTGTTAAATTGTTTACTTTGTGTTGCTGATGATTAATTGAGTTTGTACGATAGACTGGTACCTACTTTTGATGGTTTCTTAATGCTCAATTATGGATATATCTTTATGTATAGCCACATATACAGGTGTATGAGGGGATGTTTGGCTCTAAGATTTGTATTTTGGATTTATGGCAATGTTGGATTTCAAAGAATTATTGCCTATCCTACATTTTAGCTTTATGTTTGGTTTGTAGGGTAGTGGAATGAAAGTTAGCTTTGAAAAGAGAATTAAAGAATTCTTGTGTATTTGTAAAGAAATAGATAAAAGCAGAAAGGGATTTTTGGGCCCACTTATTATGTATGTTGTATTTAAAATGGAATATATTAGTATTTTTACTTTTTTATTTTTTTGAATATTTAAGAGTTACATTTTTTTTCTTCATATTTTCTGAATTTTAGTAATTTGTTTTGTATTATTAGGATGTAGCGGGACCACATTTAACAAATCCTTCCAAAATCCTCTCATTTTCTCAGGATTTCTAACAACACGATTTCCAATGAGGCGATGGTGATTTGCCGCCAATCACCTCAATGGTTTTGGTTATTGGTTAACATGTTAGCCTCAAGTCCCCATAAAATTTGAGGGTCTAATAAGCAATTTCAATGATTTGAGGGACTAATATGGAATTTTTGAAGTTTTGGGGGGCTAATATCTAAAAAACCCTTTTTAGTTATATTTGGATTTGTACTGTTAAAGTTGCTTTTTTCAATCCTCTCGATTAGCATTTTTCTTATGAATTTCTTCTGAATCTTTCTTTCACTGCTATGGGTTTAGCCATTTTCACATTTTGCTAATGTTGGTTACAGTATAATCAATATTGACAATATACTAAAGTGCATATCCTATTAACTACATAAAAAGGAAATATTGTGAATGGATAGTGACAATGTAAATCAAATGGAAGTCGTAGCCAAGGCTTTGAGATATTAGTCAACCCCTTTCAGTTACAAATTGGATCTTGGTTTGAAGCTCAAAAGAGTTCCCTATGATAATGAAGAGGACATTTCAAAGAAAAAAAGGACTTGAATATAACTAGATATTTCAGGAAATCTATGCTTTATTATACACATAGAAATCAAGAAATGTTTTTGTTCATTCTCACTATGTGAAATTATGATCTTCTTATGCGTAGTCCATTTAGCCATGAGTGATAAATTTCTACCATTTTTATTGCAGGTAATTGTCTCCAATCTGAATGGATTCAGTTGCTGATACTTATGGAATACCATATAGAATTTAGAGGTTTTTTCCTTCTCCTTTTTTTCTTCGACTTCCATTGCAATTTTCCCCAAAAAAATCATTTTAATTATGTAGCTTTTTTCGTTAATGTTGATGCTTAGCATCTTGTGTTATTATGATTTAAGTTCTTTAAGATTGTTGATAATTGCCTTTAGATAGAATTGTTACCGTTGTGTCTAATTTTCTACATTTAGCATACTTTTGTCACCTTTATCTTTATATTTATATATCTTTCAATTAGGTCAATTTTTGCCCCTTTTGGTTATGAACCTTTATTTTAGTTGTGTTACCTAAATTGTTTTATTTAATATTTTTATGTCGAGGTTTGTCATCTTTGTATTGAACTTTGTCACCATTAGCTATAAATTGTTACCTTTATGTCATAGTTTGTTATCTTTAGTTATTAAATGTTACATTCACTTCTAATTTGTTATAGCTATTACCTTTCTATTTAACATGTTACCTTTAGCATAATTTTTATGCTTATTACCTTTCAATTTTATTATTGCTAAGTCGAAGTATGCCACCATTAGCTATGAACTTTTTGGTTAATTGTTTTATCTTTATTAATTATTGTTATTTTTGTGTCGATGTTTGTTATTTTTTTTATATTTGTTACCTTTAGCTATGAATTGGCACATTCATGTCTAACTTGTTATCTTTAGTGTAACTTTGTTATCTTTATTTATGCCACCTTCAGATTTTGTTATCTTTAGGTTGCGGGTTGTCACCTTTAATCATGAACCTTTCACTTAATTACCTTTGTTTTTTATTTGTTGTGTTAACACTAGCAATATAACAATAGTTTGTCATCATTTTTTTGAATTTTGCCACCTTTAGTTATGCACTGTTACCTTTATGTTGAAGTTTGTTATGTGCAGCTATTAATCTTTATATTTGTTTTAAACATTGTTACCTTCGTTATGAAGCATTTCATTTCTATTTAATATATCTCGCAACCTTTAGAATAATTTTATTTTCTTTATTCTTTTTTCCGTTATTTATCTTCATCAATTGTCACCTTTAGCTATGAATTTTTCGGTTAATTGTGTTATGTTAATTTATTATTGTTACCTTCATGTCGAAGTTCCTTGCCTTTAGATGTTAGATGTTTCATTTATTTTTGATCTTTGTTACCTTTAGTTATGAATTGTTACCTTTGTGTCTAAATTATTAGAATAATTTTGTTATTTTCCATTTTTGTTATATTTATTTTTAATCTTTGTTATTTTATTCAATACCTTTGTGTCAAAAGTTGTTACCTTTATTTATTTATTAAATGTTGCATTTATTCAATACCTTTGTGTCAAATTCACTACATTTAGCAAATTTTTTCATTTTAATTTTTGTTAAATTTATTTTCAATCTTTATTATTTTTATTTTATACCTTTGCGTCAAAGTTAAGTTACCTTTTTTTATTAAATGTCGCATTAATTTTTAATATTTGTTTCCTTTGCCTATGAATTTTATCTTGGTGTCTAACTTGATACCTTCAGCATAATTTTGTTATTCTAATTTTTATTGCGTTTATTTTTAATCTTCGTGTTTCGTCCAAACTTATTCTTCATATGGCAAGCATTAAGTGTCAAATTTTTTTATGGATTTTGACTGTTGACAAGAACAAAGAAGCTTGGTGTCACGAAGATCAAGTAGCTGCATTCACAATATGCTTTTGATGCAATTTAGCTTTGACATTTTGCCTTTGCACAGTTGCCCGTAAATTATTGGAGCCTTACTCGTCCTCCCATCAATATAATTTTGTGATGAAATTTGAGCCTAACCATTAATAAAGATATGCATGGTTGTTTTGAGATACTATCTTCGACTGTATCATTTGCAATAACTAAATACAATGGTGTGCGTTTGTTTGTTTCTTGCAAGGGATAAGAAGAGGTTTAGTGTGTTTAGTTATGTGGGTAACAAATATGTTAGTACATTATGGTAAAAATGTCGTAAAAGGATCATTCATATACCCAAATAAAATAAGTTGAGATTAAGGATAAATTAATTGATGTGTGATTCTTTAGTGTTTGATATATTTATCAAATTTCCAACAACATTTAGCTTTCTAGCCATATTTTATATATCCTTTGTAACTTAGGCCATGCCAAGTTCTAGAAAGAGGAGGTTTAAAAGACTTAACGGGAATCAATTCCAAATGGTCTTGGGATTGTCTCTTGCATCTCAAGAAAAGCCAGACTTAAACCTCAAACGAGCCAAGATCGAAGAAGTATTGACTAAACAACGAGATTCATGTATTTATATTATTTTTATCTACTATATTGTCTATTCTATGAATCAAGTACTTAAAAAATTTTCAAGGGGAAAAGAGATGGGACTCAATGAGGAATTGGATTGCCCAGATGAAGGGCCTAGAAGCATAGCATCACTTTTAGGCCTAGCACTGTGTGAATTAGAGGATCGTTATGCATCTGCATTTTGCTTTGAACAAAACTTTCATTCCTTGTACATATATTTGTTGATAACTAACTATTATGATTATTGAGGTGAAGTCCTTTCAATGAAATCCTTTCACAATTTCTTAAAAACAGTTATAAGATTTTCGTAAAGATGAGCAAAGATGGCATGGCTTGATCAATTTAGCTCTTTGGTAGCTGAAATGAGATCGATATTCGTTCTGTTTGTAGTAAAGTTCAGTCTTTTTTTCTCTGCTGCAGGAATTTCCTCAGGGTTTTGGTAAAAATTCCTAATTGCTAAAATTAGATTGAATTACTTTATCTCGGGTTTAGTTCGATCCTTCAATCTCTGCAGGTTAAAGCACTAATTCCAATTTATGTGCCTCTTTTTTTGTTCTAAAGACTTCAGAATTGTTTCGGTTGACGTTGTTCTCCTTTTCTTTTTATATATTTTAACTTCAGAATTGTTTCGGTTGACGTTGTTCTCCTTTTCTTTTTATATATTTTATTCAGTGGAGGAGTTAAGATGCGGAGAAGATTGAAGAGGAGAAGCTCACTCAAGAGTCGACTCCTATCTTAGGTACCCCTCATGGTCTGAAAACTAGGGTTTTCTCTAATTGACTGCAAAATTTTAGATTTTAATTGATGTTCTGTCGAATTTTAGATATTTGTCCTGGTAACTGAATACCCTTCATAATTAATTGACTGCAAAAGACTATGATTTCTCTTCTTATTGGCTATTCTTTCATGCAAGCAAGAAAATGAGGATGGATCACTGCATTGAGAGGGCACACATTTGGCGGCGGCACAAATGTGTTCAGGCTTTCTATGAGAGATTGAAAGAGATTGTTTTAACTTTTCCTCCAGCCCTAGGAATGTTTGTTTATAGTTGTTTAATTAAAAATATTTTCTTGCTTCTTTGTTTAAATCCACGAGTATTATCGGCAACATCCTTCTACACAAGTTGTAGATGTGACCAAGAAGTTTAGTGGATGTCTAAGGAAAAGTTGTTAAATTTAGTTGTGAGGTATGCAAATTCTATAATACTACTAAAGAAAATTATTACAATGTTGAAAAAATTTGTAGTTTACAAAATTGAATGTTGCATTAACTGGTTATAAACTGTTACTATGTATGAAAATCTTTTTGTAGTTTTTTAAATTGAATGTTGCATTATATGGTTATAAATTGGAAACTAAAACTAAATGTCAAATGCTTACTTATGAGTCTTGGCACGTATGACAACTAACCCTATAGTCTATGATAAGCATGAATGTTTAGGGGGAAAACTCTGTCTTTCTTCGATGATGCACGTGTATTTCAATGTCTGGTAAACTGGGGTATACTCTTGGTTAATTGACAAACAACTGAATTGGAAGAAAAAGAAAAGAAATTAATCAAAGTTAAATTATCTTATTAATTCAGGCCCACTTAATGTTCCTCAATACTAAGTCTATTTTCATGTGTAATAACAGGGCTTCACATACTCTACACGATATGCTGTAACCTCTATGGGCCAGTCCATCCACATGTAAAGACACAGCTGCTAATGAAGGCATGGTCAATGCAATTACAACTTAATAAAAACAATACCAAAGAATACAGGTAAATAACATGGTCCAGTCGCAACAAAAAAAAGTAACAGAAAGGTTTGAACTGAAGCATCAAGGCCTAGATTTCACACGTAATGAACTGCATTCAAGTTATGTGGTTTTTTTCCCACACATGACAAAGAGATGTCCTTGACAAACTTGTTGATCAGTTGAGTTGAGTTCTGGTATTTTACAGACAGAAACCGTTAAAAAAATACTCAAATAAATCAAACTACAAAAGAAAATCATCATGCCAGTGTGCGCTTACCACAAGCAATCCTTGCTTTAGCCCTCGACTATGTGCAATGGCTGCACGCGGTCCAGTTTCTAGACTGCAGTTGTTGCCACGGACTGTTGTTGCTTGTTTTTATGGACAAACTTATTTATACTTTGTAGTACGTAGTATACTATGCGATGCTTGAGACTTTACTTGTTTTAGCCAATTATTTTACCATTATGTCAAGAAATTATGTGCATCTTCTTTAAATTATGGTAAGTTAATTGTCGTTCCTAAAGTTGTTTGATATAATGCCATTCCTAAAGTTTTCTTGTTTGTTAATAGTAATTTACATCTGATTTGAGGTGAAAATTTCATCTTGCGCTTAAAATGGATGTGACTGCATCTTTACTTGGTTTGAGTTAGTCTTAGGAGACTTGTTCTTTCTTGTTGACCACCAAGCTTGTAACGAATTGGATTAACATCTTTCAACCATTTTTTTCCTTGTGACTGCCAAGCTTTAATGAATCAAAGATTATTGTTTCTGATTGATATCTTGATATTACAAATTAGTTCTCATGGTTCAAAAAAAAGACTGTGACTGACCACATTCAAGTCATTGGAGAAGGATATGCTTGTATGGCATGATATGAGCAAAGCACGGTCTTCAATAACACTACATATACTATTCCACTGGTACCAGACAACACTTACATATGTAATTGCACTCTCTTTGTTTTGCCTCTATGATGCATAACATTTGACTACTGGGGTATACTATATGCTAATAAGATGTTATTTAGGATCTACCATGAAGCTTCGGCTTCATTTATATTCAAGTGTAAGAAACGTCAAATGTTTGATCTAGGAACGAGCCTAAAGCTGAAATAGTTGACAATCAATCAATCTCTCTAATTTAATAATATAGCTCAAAAGATTCGGGGGAATTTGAAACTAAGTGGATTCATATGTTCTGCCTTGATCTGCATACCTTATTGCTGACGAATACCTGTTGTTCTTAATTTCAAGCATTGTGATTTCTGATGTATTTCTGGGGTATAACTGATAAATGCTTTCCTCCTGTTTTTCTTTTCTTTTGTCATATTTTTGTTTGCTACAGGTTAAGATAAAGAACTGCGTGAATGGAACTGAGGGCAACAGTGTCGTTGGATTAAGTGCTAGGTTTGGTTCATCCTTGCCTAGCCATGCTTCTAAAGCTTTAAAAACATCTGCTGTTCTTGCAAATCCTTTCAACTGCTGTACTAAATTATCCATGAAGGTCTACCTTACTTTTCTTTGAAAATATATGCTTATTTTCAAATGCAAACTACAATATCTCCCCTATCTTCTCTACTCTGATGTTGCTTATCTATTTGTAAATTCAGTTTCATGAGGCGTTTTTGTGAGGAATTATTAGATTTATGTATTTTACGTCTTTATCTATATCAACGTTTCATTTAATTTTTACTGGTTGTTGCTTTAACTATTAGCTTTTTAATTGGTTGATGGCTGATAACTGCCTACCCCTAAAAAATATATGCCAAAGAAAGAGGAAAAAAAAGGAAGAAGGAAAGAAGTAAAGGTTACCCCTTTGATAGTGTTTCTTTCAAATGTTTATTTTTCTTTTGCCCATTCAAATGTCAACAATATTGGATACTATCCGGGGGTAATGGAACAGTGACTTATAAACTCAGCTATCTGTAACAATGTACTCGACTTTACCATAGTATTAAACTTACCACTTGTTGCTGCGACTGTTATACTAGCTAACTTGGTTACTAAGCTTGGTCACATTTGTACTAGATACGATATGAATATGTTCATATCTTGGCTAAATTATTTACATTCAATAAATTTATTCAAAATTTTTTCATAATTAACATTTTATTTTAAATTAAATTTAAAGATTTCACCACGTGCATTGCACGTGCAGTCATACTAGTAATGAAAAATATATAACTGGACGTAAGTAAATATTGCTAGTTCTTTTGGGTTTCCATACTCGTGTAAGCCTGTACGGTAACAGTTTGAATGGACAGAAATTTTCCCTTCAACATGCTAAGGTCCGTTGGCCCAATAGTAAATGGGATCTTTTTTGATATTAGTCCCTCATATTTATGAAAATGCAATAGGTTCATCAAAAACATACAAGATGTTAGAAATGAGTCCCTCCATTATAAAATTCATCCAATATATTAGCTAATCCCGCTTCATCTTTTAAGAAACGAGAATTATTACCCTCCAGAAAATAATATTGGACATTTCACTTCAAAAAGGTAAAAGTGAAGAAATACTCCTCGTACTAACTAGAGAGACTAATTTCAAACAACTTACATGATTTAAGTACCTAATAGCAGAGTTGATGATTGCATCACTAATCTCTAAGTATGAGATATTTAAGAGACGACTAGACCGAAAGAACTCTATAAATATTATAGCCAATAGCACATGAAATGTACTTGCAAAATTTTTTAAAAAGAAAATATATGTAAATAAATTATCTCTACGGGAGTTTAAGTATCTCCGAAGGATAACTGAATTAATGATCCTACTTAGCCAACCTTTGGAAATATTTCAAGGGCTAAATGACACTTATCACATTTACACTTAAATCTCCAAAATTATAAAAAGTAGTATTTTAATACAGTAAGTTGTAAAAAAAAAGTAGCAGTTTAATATCCTAAGTTGTAAAAAAAATTGACACGTTAACACTTAATGTTAGTTGCATGTGAGAATACTTCTAGGAATATTCCATGTGATTAGCACATTGCATTTTTATAATTGTGTTGACCCAATTTATTATCGTATTTACCACTATACATACCCTCCATCTTTTTATTGAATTTTTATGAATGGATACTTATGTTATAATGGTTTTTATAATGGTATTTACCATATTCTAACAGTGGACAACTTAGGATATTTATATGATACTTTTTACGACTTAAAATATTTTATTGTAAAGGTAATGAAGCAATAGCGTATTTAAGTGTCATTTAGCCTATTTTACGAGTATCTTTTGTAGAAAGTGCTTACTTAATTCTAAGTTTTACTCCCAAGATAGGAAACATTGATGCAATAATGTTGTCGATCACAACAACTCTTGAAAAAGAGGGGAGCAGATAAATTTCTTAGTTTAAGCAAATCCTCATCATTATTGGTATCTTATTATTTCCTGTCTTCTAAAAGATGGTACCTGACTTTTCTTCCTCTCTTTTCTTTTAGAAACTCACACTTCAAAGTAAAGCTACTATTGCTTAATCAAGCTCTTCATTTACCTTGTCCTTCTACTTGTTGTTTTCACGATTACAATTAATTTCACCAAGAACCCTTGCTTTACAAGACTTAAAAAACTAAGAAAGAAACAGGGGCGGATGTAGATATATGTATTGGGATGCAGTCACACTCTTAAAATTTACATAATACATATAAGTCTTTATAAATTTTATTACATGTCCCTCACAAATTTAAAAAAAAAAACTAGGTTCTATGCGCGTGCAATGCATGTGGTTAAATATACCGTGATTATGTATATTTAGTTTATTTCCTTATTAAAATTTATTTCTCGGTTTCACTTTGATAGTTTTTGCTTACTTATACCTTTAAACTTTAGCTTGTATCTCTAAACTTTAGCATTGTGGTTATTTTTTTTAATGTTCATTTAAATGAGCTACACCCAATTTAAATTTTTATATTGATAATTGAATTGACAATAAATAAATATAATCTGAAATCAATTTGAATTATCATGTTATTGAGACATACATGAAACCAAGCTTAACCTGAGAATATATAGTGTTGCAAAAGTGAAAACACTTCAAAAAAGCGTTCTACAAGAAAAATGAACAATTAAAGCTAATAAGACAAGATGATGGTTAAAAGTGGGCCAAAATAACACAAAAAATAATATGGAGTTTTGTTATTAATCCTTGATATACTCTAAAAAAATCATAAACTAAAAATTAATGCTAACTCTGGTACACTTTTATATAATGAAAGCATCTACGTAAACATATAAAATTATGAAAAAATTTTATGAAAATCTCTTATAAATATTCCTAATTTACTAAAAAAACTATTCTATAAAATATTCAGAAAATAGTGCATTTCATTCCTTTTGTTTTATTTTTTATTGAGACGTTATCAATCCTTTTATACCTTTATATTTTTTGATAAAATTAGACTACTTTTAGATGTCAAAAAATAATAGTAAAATCTTAAGTTAGAAGTAAATTTATATATCTTAATAAAAAAATATAAAACAACTACTTTTATTGCTAAGTTTTAAAATTTTAGTCGTTTTTTAGTGATTTTGAATTATTAAGGGCGTGTTTTGCAAATTTCAAAGCTTTGAGAGTATTTTTTACAAATTTCAAAGCTTTGAGAGTGTTTTTTGCAAATTTTAAATTTTAAGTTGGGTGCTTATAAATTTCATGTTTCGTGTGATGGTGGTAAATTTTCGAATGCCAGGATATTTCTTGCAACTCTGAATTTTGAGGGTATTTTTTGCGATTATTGAAACTTTAGATTGTTTATTGGCAAAATTTAAATTTTTAGCAGTCTGCTGATAATTTTGAGATTTGATATGTATTGGTTATGAGTCTTTAAATTTTAGGATTTTCTGTGTTTTTTAATTTTTGAAGTATTTTCTATAATTTTATAACTTTGAGGTTATTTTTTATAAATTTTAATTTTTTAGTGCATGATGGAAATCCCTTGAATTCATCTTTGTTGTTTTCAATTTTAGAAATTTCAGAATTTTAGGGTGATTTTTTATTATTTGAACTTTTGTGGGTGTTTTTATAATTTTTAAAATATTGAGGGTGTAAATTATAAATTTTAATTCTTTAGTGGATGCTGTTGATTTTTAAATTTTATGTTTATTGTTTTAAGTTTTGAAACATATGAATGTTTATTTAATTTTAAACTTACAAGGGTGTTTTGTATAAATTTTAAAACTTTTTGGTTTTTTTTAATACTTCATATATTATAACATATTAGTTATTTACCTTAACAGACTAATGCCATGGAACTATTTTATGTATTTTATTAATGATATTTTTTTAAAATTATTGACCAGTAAGTAATTCACATTCAATTAGAATATGATACAATTATGATTATGATAGATTAAAA
This sequence comes from Asparagus officinalis, assembly GCF_001876935.1. Lineage (NCBI taxonomy): Eukaryota > Viridiplantae > Streptophyta > Magnoliopsida > Asparagales > Asparagaceae > Asparagus > Asparagus officinalis. The sequence goes on along the minus strand of NC_033794.1, from coordinate 20,141,668 downwards.
TTTAAATTTTTTAAATTATTAACGAGCAGGTAGTTCACACTGAATTAGGGTAGGATATAATTATGATTAAGATAGATTAAAATTTAAATAAAATATTCAATTAGCTCATCTAAAATATATAAAATATATTGAGGACATTTTCATTAGGAACTGTAATTTTAAAATACAATGTTTATATTTTCAGATAAAAAATATGTATTGTTTGTCCCTTTAACCCTACATATTTGTCCACCCCCCACCCCCCCAAAATACTAAACAATCTAGTGACCCATATCTACGGAATCCTTAACAAATAAAGAAGTAGAATAAAGAAATCGGAAGTAGCGACACGAGCGAACCCATGCACGAGGGGCCCCACTCCTCCTCTCCTCACGTGACTTCACCAGTCCTTGTCGAGCCCAATTCAATAACTCGGCCCCACCATCCTGCTTCCCTGGACCCAGTCCATGGACGACCGCTCCCCATATCCTACCCTAGATCCGCGGCCCGCACAGATCCTCAAGCAGCCGCAAGAAAAATGAGGGGTTTTTCTTTTTCGGTATTGGTCCCTAAAATCTTTATTCTTTTGCAAAAAGCCTTTCATAGGATTGAAATTGCACGCCTTAAATTAGTCCTTCCTTTGAAATCTAATCAAATGTGCTGATGCTGGTTGGATTAACGATTATCGTGAATAGTTATTTACCATTTTGTCCTTAATGGATGCGCGCACCTGTCAGCTTTCGATAATTTGAGAGGCTACTTTAAAATGTTGGAGATTCAGGGATTAATTTAGAAAGCCCCAAAATATTGACCTACCATATAGGTAACCTGCCACGTCAGCGGTCAAGCTTTGGTGTCGTTATTACAACCCGAAACTGTAGACTCTTTATTACAAGGCCCCGCTTCTCTCAACTACTGAGCAGATGAGGAGCTTTAAATTGACTCACTTGTTTCCCGAGTTAAATTTTTTTAAAAAGAAAAAGTAAAAAAAAAAAAGGGAGGGATTTTTTAATGAAAGCGTCAAATTTCCATCGCCTTCCTCTCTCTTTTTTGTTCCCCTGTTTAAAAAGCCGAGGCCCTTTTTGGGTTCTCTCGCCGATTTGTTGATCACGTGCTCGCCGAAATAAATAGAGATCGCATCTTTGTGTTTTTCAATGGCGATGGCATCTCTCTGACCTCCAACATTTTGCAATGAGCTTGAGCTTCTTGCTCCTCCTCCAGCTTCTCCTAGTTCCCGCCGCCAACGGCGACGATGCTCGAGCCCTCCTCTCTCTAAAATCCGAAATCGACTCCTAGTTCCCGCCGCCAACGGCGACGATGCTCGAGCCCTCCTCTCTCTAAAATCCGAAATCGACCCGTCGAACTCGCTTCAGTGGGATTCGATGTCAAGCTCGGGCTTTTGCAGCTGGCCGGGGGTTAAAGAGTGCAATGGCGACGGCCGAGTGACGAAGCTCGTCGTCGAGCGTTCGAATCTCACTGGGACCTTGAGGTCCGAAACCCTAGCCCCGATGGATCAGATTCGGGTTTTGAGCTTCAAATCGAACTCGCTCTCAGGTCCCGTCCCTGATCTGTCGCCACTGCTCAATCTGAAGTCGCTTTACCTCAACAGTAACAGATTTAGCGGTAAAATCCCTAGCTCAGTCTCCTCCCTTCATCGGTTGAAGATCGTCGTTTTGTCCGACAATTTGTTGACCGGGGAAATCCCACCGAGTTTTGCTCAGATCCAGAGGTTGTACACTCTGTACCTCGAAAACAACAGATTGACCGGCCAAATCCCTAGTTTTCGACAGCGAAGTCTCAAATTCCTCAATTTCTCGAACAACAACCTCTCCGGCGAGATCCCGGGCACCAAAACCCTAGCCCAGTTCAACCTCTCCTCTTTCCTCAACATCCCCAACCTCTGCGGCGCCCAAGTCCAAAACCCCTGCGCGCCCGGCGATCAAAGCCCAACCTTTCCTCCGCCCCGCTCAATCTCGTCCCCGCTCAACCTCTCCCCCCACGGAAACCCGCCGACCCGTCACAAAAACAAGAAGAAACTCGTCAAAATCTGGCGGGCTCGATCTCGGCATTCACAGCGTTGGCCGTCATAGCCTGCATTCTGGCATGCCTGCTGCTCAAAAGCAAGGGAGCAGGAACCGGGAGGCGCGGGCGTAATCACCGATAAGCCATCGGCGACGAGGAGCGGCGGCGGCGTCGGGCCACCCGGGGGTGAAAAGGGAATTCTCATGGGAGAACGATGGTTAGGGAAGCTAGCGTTTTGCGGCGGAGTTGGGAAATGTACAGCCTCGAGGAACTGCTCAAGGCTTCAGCGGAGACGCTGGGGAGAGGGACGGTGGGCTCAACTTACAAAGCGGTGATGGAGTCTGGATTCATTGTGACGGTGAAGAGGCTGAAGGATTCAGGGGGTCTCGGGGTGGAGGAGTTCGGGAGGAGGATGGAGGAGGTCGGGAGGCTGAGGCACCCCAATTTGGTGCCGTTGAGAGCTTACTTTCAAGCCAAGGAGGAGAGATTGCTGGTGTATGATTATTTTCCTAACGGGAGCCTCTTCTCTCTGATTCATGGTACGTGCGTTTAAATCTTCGGGTTTTTTTATATATATTTTTTTGTGAAGTGAGATTTGCTATAAAATATTATCGGTAGAAAACTTATCATTTTGTTTAAAAATTTGTAGTTTGTTTAAGTTTACAGAGTTTATCAGTTAGGCGAAAACTCTTAAATGTTAAATTCAATAGATACTATATCATGTCAAAACTATTTTGATTTTTTTTTCTTGATCCTAGGTGGTTTATATTTATGGATATTTTTTTTAGTTTGGATGCCCTCAATTTGATTTTTCTTAAACGATTTTTTGCTCAAATTTAAGTATCTTTTTACACACAGTACGTATACTTTTGGATTAGAAAAATTCTTTAAGGACCCAAAATATGGGACCAATAAAGGAGACAAGTGAGGTGTTCTCCTCCTATTGGATAATGAGTTGGCCATCATTAATGATGGCCAACTCATTATCCAATAGGAGGGGGACACCTCACTTGTCCCCTGTATTGGTCCCATATTTTGGGTCTTTGTAGCAAAGTTCTTTGGATTAATAACATTCATTTGCAATTTCCGGCGTTAATTGCACAACGAACAAAATACAGTTATGGATTTAATGGGTACCTCACACTCACAGAGTTGCATTCTTTTTTTTGGGGAAGTAGATTACTTGTAATCATTGGTTTGATTAAGGTTCCAGTAACGAAAGCAGCAGTCTAGGGACAAAACTGAGAACTTTTAGGCGCGAAAGACGAATCTCACGTGACTCTCAACTTCTGTGCGTGCACCTGTCCTTTTTTATCGATTGCTTCTCGGTCCACTAAAAAAAGAAATTAAAACACACAACACACAAATTTGAAGTTCTTTTGAGGTGGACACTTCACTTGTTCTCTCATATTTTGGGTTCCCGAGTTATTTTTTAACATGAAAATAAGTTTCATAACCTATTTCCCATGAGTAATCTCCCAAACTTGGGTTTCTAGGAAATCAACCAAACAACCCCTAAAACCCCTGTCAGCGAAGTTTTTAACAGACGAACACTGCCTGAAAGTACATGGAACCCATATGAACTTTCAGAAAACTTGGAGGGGCCTAACTGTAAAAATGTAGTCAACCGAGCCTTACACAGGCAAACATGATGACAAGGACAGCAATTTGAAAGCTTGCAGTAAAGATGAGGAGAACTTCGGCAAAGGGACAGCAAAGCTTCTTGGATTTGGTTGCCTTTTTCCTTGGATTTGAGCTTGGGTCATGACTGAGACTTGAGTCTAGCACCCTGCTGTGAGAGACCAATTTGTAGTCCGTCCCTGTGAGAAAGAGTACTGTTTTTGTTGTTTTGCTCTCTTTCCATCTCATCATGATACCCTTCATACCTCTTTATTACTATTAGTTATTAATAACAATAAGTAATGTGATATACAAAATATATTCTAAATAAATAAATTTTTTATCATAAAATAATTGTTATTATAATTAATTAGTTAATTACTAAATAACTTACATATAATTACAACTCATTTATTAGTTAACATTTTAATTTTTAAGAATAAGCAATTATTATTGTTAATTGTTAGTTAATTAACAAATAAATTTACCAATAATTATTATTTAATTCATTATTTGTAGGTTTTATTTATTAGAATAAAAACTTTCTTATTAATTAATTAGTTAACTAATAGATAAAGCTATTAATAATTACTACTTATTAATTATTTTTAAAAATAAATAATTATCCTTATTAATTAATTAGTTAACTAATAAATAAATTTATTAATAATTATTTTTTAATTAATAACTTATATTTTCTTATTTTTAATAACAAATAGTTATATTTTGTTATTTATTTATTAATTTAATAAATCTATTAATTAGTATTTAGTTAATAATTTTTATTTTTTAAGAATAAAAATTATTCCTATTAAAATTCTTAATTTAATTAATATGAAATTAACTAGTTAACATTAGTATTAGTGATTAATAACCAAAATTAGTGTAATATATTTAAATATATTTAATATTATGAAATAATTAATTTTTATTAATTGATCAATAATTTTACCGATAATGATTTTGTGTTAATATAAATTAATTAATTTGTCCTAATATTAGTAATTAATAATCATAATTATATGAAATACTTAATTTTTATTATTTACTTAGTGTGAAAATTACAATATTCATTAATGAATATTATTTGAATAGTATATAAGTAATTAATTAGTCAAATATGAGATTTAACAAGATGTCCTTTTTGGTCATTTGATAACTATCACAATCTTATAAGTTATTGGTTTACCAAACAAATAAGTGTACACATATCCTTATAAGTTTAAGGTTTTACCAAACGCTTTACTTATTTTTTTACATCCTTATAAGGTGTTTTGAAAATATGTTATAAGGAACTTATAAGGTAACAAAAAATAAGTAGTAGCCAAACATGCTCTAAATGGTAGAAAATTGATGATATAGAAAAACCTGTGTATATTATACCTCAACTGTGAGTACCTTTTTGGAATTCTGATAATGAAACTCAAACAAACTAAAGGGGATTTCTTTTAAATAATAACAATAAAGTTATTGAATTAACCTGTTGGCAGAAAAAACTAAAGAATAAGGAAAGAGGATTTAGAAAATTAGTTAATTACTTGAAACTACAAATCCATATATCCATAATTTGGTTCTAAGTTATAGTCTAGAACAACTAAATGTTTTTATCTCAAATTTTTGGTGTAGGCAACATGAATTCTATTATTTCATTCATTTATCTCAAGGCTAAAGTTAATTGATTCTACGTTATAATCTGAATAATATTTTATTTTTGACCCCTAGATTTTCAATATGTGGGTTGATTATGTGATTCTTACGCTATAACCAAGATACATTTGCAGGCTCTCGCCCCTCTGGCACCGGGAAACCCCTACACTGGACATCCTGCCTGAAAATCGCAGAGGATGTGGCCACTGGCCTCCTTTACCTCCACCAATCCAACGCGGTCCACGGCAACCTCAAATCCTCCAACGTCCTCCTCGGCTCCGACTTTGAATCCTGCCTCACCGACTTCTGCCTCCTCCCCCTCCTCCACTCCTCCACTGCCCCCACCACCACCTCTTCCACCTCCACCTCCTCCGCCCTCTTCTACCGTGCACCCGAAACCCGTAACCCAAAACCCACATTCACCCCTCAATCTGACATATACACCTTTGGCGTCCTTTTACTAGAGCTTTTAACAGGCAAAACACCATTCCAAGACCTCGTGGAGGAGCACGGGGCCGATATCCCCCGATGGGTCCGGTCAGTCCGAGAGGAGGAGACGGAATCGGGAGGGGAAGACCGGTCGTCTGAGGAGGAGAAGTTGGGTGTATTGTTGAATGTGGCGATGGCTTGTGTTGTAGCGGAGGTAGGGAGGAGGCCGGAGGTTAAGGAGGTGGTTAGGATGATCAGGGAGGCAAGGGCGGAGGTGGTGGTTTCGTCAAATAGTAGTGATCATTCTCCAGGTAGGTGGTCGGATACGGTGCAGAGCTTGCCGAGGGAGTTTGGGTCCGAGCATTTGGGGTTTGCTGAGAGGGATTAGATTTTCACAGAAACAACCTCTCCTCATGTCGTGCAGAGCTTGCCAAGGGAGTTTGGGTCTGAGCATTTGGGGTTTTTGCTTAGAGGGATTAGATTTTCTCAGGAACAACCTCTCTGCATGTGGTAAGGTTGCTTACATTTGACCTTATAACCTACAATGGAGGGAGCCTCGTGTACAATGGCGGGAGCCTCGTGTACTAAGCCACCCTTTCCAAGAGGGATTAAATTTGAAATTTTAATTTTTTTCAATTGTTTTTATGGAATGTTGTAGATTTTTTTAGTGTAAATTTAGAGATTTTAGTGGTAGTTTTTCCCTTGGTTTCCCACTTTTTTTCATGATTTCTTTGGTTTCAGTTTGTTTCTTGGTCTTTTAGGTAAGGGAGAGGCTGATATTAGCTAGAGATGAATGTGGTTATTTTTTCAAGGTGCATATTTCAGCAAAAGATTCATCGGTCTTGCACTGAAAATATAATCAACAAAGTGTGATGTTAATAACACCAAGGAAGTCTCTATTTGTTTAGTAGATGTTTAAGCTTGTTCAAGCTGTAGAATAATGAAGTTGTTTGAAAATTGTTTGCATAGAGGATTAGATTTGAATTTGGATTTTTTTCTTGTTTGTTTGAGATTTGTCTCAGTGGAACTGTTGCAGGTTTTGCTGTGTAACTTTACATGTTTTTGCAGTTTTCGACCCCTTTATGGTCAAAACATGGATGTGGGTCATGTGTGTTAGTTATTCACGGTTCACGTGTCTGCAAGTTTTGTGTGCCTCGCAAAATGATCAGTGGCGTGTGATCAACAGTGTAGATTTTGGCATTTTTGTTTGCTGCTGTGAAATTCTTAGCAATGGTTAAAGAGGAGGAAGTACTGGTCTATTTTTGGTCTGTTTTCATTTAGTCTTCTTGTTAAGTAACTTCTTTTCCTTTCCTTTTTTTTTCTTTTTTTTTTATTTTGAGAGAAAGAGAGAGGATGAGACACCACATGTATGCTCTAGCTTGATAAATTACCCAATTTTTGGTTGCTCCGAAAGTATGGCCTACAAGTTCTAGGGGTAGAGATCTTGTAGAGAATCTGTATTAACTCATCAATCAAACTCTTCATTTAGTGGGCCGGGCCTCATGAATGATATTAATTATCTAAATAATATTAAACAAAATTTAATTATGGGACTCACTAAGATATGTTAATAGTATTAACTCATCTAACTAATTATAAGCATTTTCTATAATCAAGATTGTGAAGAATCCATATAATATCGCTACGAAATTCCACACGTCCCTATACAAAAAACATATCACCATTAAAGACTCACTAAGATATGGACTCACTAAGATATGTTAATAATATTAGCTCACCTAACTAATTATAGGCATTTTCTATAATCAAGATTGTGAAGAATCCATATTATATCGCAGAGAAAATCCACACATTCCCATACAAAAAAAAAAACAAAGATATCACCATTAAAGACATAACTACCACAATATCTTTACATAACCAAAAGTTTTCCCAAAAGTATATTGCGGTAGCCAACTTCATAGTCCTTCATCCAAGATCAATGCTCTCATTATCAGGTGCCATCACAAATCCTTTTTATCTGCAACTGCAACGAGTTCTCCATAACAAAAAAAATTGTAGAGAGACCACTGCTTTTGATCATAATTATTGAACATGTTTATGGATTATTATAATTTATTTTAAATTTTAACACTTATACCCTATGAATTGCACTCATTCCTATTTTGCATTCAAGAAGAATAATCACAACCATACGCAAAATAATTGATGATTGAGATCAATGTAGTACCTCTCCGCAACTTTATTGTAGTGGAGAGGATCCAAATCCTCAATCATATTCAGTGGCCTTTGGGGGGGCGATCGCCCCCCCTTCGTTTCAAAATTTTTTTGTCTTGTTTGGGGGGGGGGGGGGGGCGATCGGCTTGTTGACAAATATTATCCTGCTGATTTTGATGGTCAAGATAAGCTCATTTTGAAGTTTTAACTGGAACATTTTGTCCTCGACGCTCGCAATGATCCAAAATTGAGAAGTCTTTCAATTATTTCCGAGTTATGTGTGGCACTGGCTGAAACTGAAAAGAAAAGTGAATATTTTCTTGTTGACCGCTTAATTCGCCTTGTTCTAACTCTTCCGGTGTCTACAGCTACTACCGAGCGAGCATTTTCTGCCATGAAAATTGTAAAAACAAGGCTCCACAACAAGATGTAAGACACATTCTTAGCAGATAATTTAGTTATGTATATCGAGAAAGAGATTGTTCAAGAAATTGATACTGATTCTGTGATTGATTATTTTAAGAAGATGAAAACTCGGCGTGCAAAGTTTTAGATGTTTATATAACATTGAATTGGTGATTATTTTGAATGAATTAAGTATTTATGAGTTTATTATGTAACTTCGCCCCCCCAAATTATTTTTTCAAGCTCCGCCACTGTTTATAATTCATGAGTTTTTTTTATTAAGATGATGGAGAACCTTAGTACCAAGTTGCTTAAAGCACCTTGGTAGTGATGTGGCCTAATCTTGCCCCTACATCACACATCGAAAATAGAGCCTCAACCACCCTTCACCAACTCTAATGTAGATGTAGGGACAAGATTAGGCCACATCACTACCAAGTTGTTTGGAGCAACTTGGTACCAAGTTTCTCCATTTTTCTCATATATATATTGTTAGTTTGGGGGTGGACACCAACCTCCGCAGGCGAGGAGCTCCGGCGAGCTCGAGGGATGACGCAGGCGAGCATGGACGTCGACTCAGGCGATGAGGTCGACGGCGAGGCTAGACGAGCTTCGATAGTCGCAGGCGAGATCGAGCCCTACGTTCGAACGCCCACCTGACCTCGGCGTTTCGGCGGTTCGACCCTCGCGTTTGGGCGATGCCGACCTCCGCGTTTTGACGACTCCGACGCTCGCGTCTCAGCACTCCGACCTTCACGTCCAGCTTGTGCGCTGGTGACAAGCTGTCGCCAGCCCATCGATTTCGCCTATAAAAGCAAACCCCGATGCCCTAGGGTTCGTTGGCTTTTCCCCCCTTCAATTTTCTTCTTTGGCGGCGGACAAAGAAAACGCAGCAGCGTTCTTTTCTTTCTCCAGCACTTGGGATTTGATTTTCTTCTTTGGCGGCGGACAAAGAAAACGCAGCAGCGTTCTTTTCTTTCTCCAGCACTTGGGATTTGAGATCCTGAGGGGAGATTTAAGAAGAGGGATCCTGAGGGGAGATTTAAGAAGAGTGAGTGAGATTTGAAAGGGGTTTATTCCCTTTAATTATTAACATTGTAGCTACAGTGTTCATTCTGAGAAATCTCAGTTTTGGGATTTGCTCTTGATTTGTAATTTCTTGTTTGATTAATAAGAAATTGACTGTGTGGCTCCCGAGGACGTAGGCAGTTGCCGAACCTCGTAAATCTTGTGTACTTTTCTCTATTCTGCGTTTCTGTTGCATTAGGGATTTCGGCGTTAAATTCCCAACAACTGGTATCAGAGCGTGAAACAATCTAGAGGAAGTCAGATTCAAGTGGGAGTCATGGTCACAGATGAAGGAAAAATAAGACTTGAGAAATTTGATGGAACAGATTTCGGATTCTGGAAAATGCAGATAGAGGATTATCTGTATCAGAAAATCTGTATTAACCACTATCGGGGAAGAAGCCAGATTCTATGAAGACATATGAGTGGAACCTTCTAGATAGACAAGCCCTCGGAGTTATCAGATTGACGTTGACTCGCAATGTTGCGTTCAACATAGCGAAGGAGAAGACCACGGCGGGTCTTATGGCAGCACTCTCAAACATGTATGAGAAGCCATCAGCCGCGAACAAAGTTCATTTGATGCGGTGGTTATTCAATCTGAAAATGGCAGAAGGCGCGTCAGTAGCAACACCTCAATGAACTTAATACGGTTACAACCCAATTGAGTTCAGTTGAGATTGAGTTTGATGAGGAAGTTTGGGCGTTGATACTTTTGTCTTCCCTACCAGAGAGTTGGAACGCTACAGTCACAGCAGTGAGTAGCTCGTCGGGAAACAAAAAGTTAAAGTTCGACGACGTTCGTGATCTGGTTCTCAGTGAGGAGATCCGACGGAGAGAGACGGGTGAAGCTACAACATCTTCAGTATTGCATACAGAGTCAAGAGGTAGAAATTCAACCAGAGGGAACGGACGAGGCAAATCAAACTTCAGAGGTAGATCAAAGGACAGGAGGTCCAAATCAAGGAATCCAAGCAACAGCTCGAAGGCTATCGAGTGTTGGAATTGTGGAAAGACCGGGCATTACAAGAATCAGTGCAAGAGTGCACAGAAGGAGAAGGAGGCGAAGGCAGAGGTGAATGTCACCTCCACCTCAGGAGGAGACGACGCATTAATATGCTCTTTGGAGAGCAAAGAGGAATCTTGGGTGTTAGATTCAGGAGCGTCGTTCCATGCTACCTCTCAGAAAGAATTCTTCGAGAAGTATAACCCTGGAAATCTTGGATACATATATCTTGGTGATGATCAACCATGTGCTATTGTGGGCAAATGCGTGGTAAAAATTAAGTTGAACGGGTCAGTATGGGAGCTGAAGGATGTCAGACATATTCCCGACCTGAGAAAGAATTTAATATCCGTAGGCCAGTTGGCTGGCGAAGGATATACCACGACCTTCCATGGAGATGATTGGAAGATCTCAAAGAGCGCAATGATAATTGCCCGAGACAAGAAGACTGGTACCCTGTATATGACAGCAGGTGCACGTTGTTTGATCTCAGTTGCAGCAGGTAATGAGACTTCAAAGTTGTGGCACCAGAGACTCGGTCATATGAGTGAAAAGGGGATGAAAATCATGCACACGAAGGGAAAACTCCCAGGACTGCAATCAGTGGAGATGGATATGTGTGAAGAATGTATACTTGGAAAGCAGAAGAGAGTCAGCTTTCAGACAAGTGGCAGAACCCCCAGGAAGCAGAAGCTAGAGCTCGTTCACTCAGATGTTTGGGGACCAACCACCACTGCGTCGATTGGTGGGAAACACTACTTCGTGACTTTTATCGATGATCACTCTCGGAAAGTGTGGGTCTACTTTCTGAAGCATAAGTCAGAAGTATTTGAGGCTTTCAGGAGATGGAAAGCTATGGTCGAGAATGAGACCGGTCTGAGAATAAAGAAGCTCAGGACCAACAATGGTGGTGAGTATGAAGACACCGGATTCAAGAAGTTCTGCTATGAGCACAGGATCAGAATGGAGAGAACCGTGCCGACACGCCTCAGCAAAATGGTGTAGCTGAGCGGATGAACCGAACATTGACAGAGAGAGCCAGAAGCATTCGGGTACAGTCAGGCCTACCGAAGCAGTTCTGGCCAGAAGCGGTCAACACAGCAGCTTACTTGATCAACCGAGGTCCATCGGTTCCATTGGAGCACAGAATACCAGAGGAGGTATGGTGCGGAAAGGAGGTAAAACTCTCACATCTAAAAGTTTTCGGTTGTGTAGCTTACGTGCATATTAGTGATCAAGGCAGGAATAAGCTTGATCCCAAGTCAAAGAAATGCACTTTCATCGGCTATGGTGAAGATGAGTTCGGCTACCGCATTTGGGACAACGAAAACAAGAAGGTGATCCGGAGCAGAGATGTGATATTCAACGAGAAGGTGATGTACAAGGACATGCACAAGACAGATGACTCAGAGAGCGAGTCAATATTTGTAGATGCAGATGATGTCCCGAGTAACCTCTCGGAAGAACCCAATGCAGAGGGTCCTCAGCCAGAAGAGCCTGTTGGACAAGATGGTGCGCAGGAGCCCGACGCACCAGCTCCGATATTAAGAAGATCTTCTCGTCCTCCTGTACCCAACAGGAGATATATGAACTATCTGTTGCTGACAGATGATGGGGAGCCTGAAAGCTTTGATGAAGCTTGTCAGTGTGGAGATGCGAGCAAGCGGGAGCTTGCCATGAAAGATGAGATGAAGTCTCACATCTCAAACCAGACGTGGGAACTAGCTGAGTTGCCCACGGGTAAGAAGGCACTCCACAACAAATGGGTGTACCGGGTGAAAGAGGAGCAGGATGGTTCCAGAAGATATAAAGCCCGACTAGTTGTCAAAGGTTTCCAGCAGAAGGAAGGAATTGACTACACCGATATTTTTGCTCCGGTGGTGAAGCTAAATACTATCAGAACAGTGATGAGTATTGTAGCAATTGAAAATCTTCATCTCGAGCAGTTAGACGTGAAGACGACGTTTCTTCACGGAGATCTAGAAGAAGAGATATACATGCACTAGCCAGAAGGTTTCTCAGAAGAAAAGAAGAAGAACCTGGTATGCAGACTCAAGAAGAGCTTGTATGGCCTGAAACAAGCCCCAAGACAGTGGTACAAGAAGTTTGACGGCTTCATGCACAAGGAAGGTTTCCAGAAGTGCAATGCCGACCACTGTTGCTACTTCAAAAGATATCAGTCCAGCTATATCATCCTACTGTTGTATGTTGATGATATGTTAGTTGTAGGAGCAGATATGGAGAATATCAAGAGTTTGAAGCAGCAGCTGTCAAAGGAGTTTGACATGAAGGACTTGGGTCTAGCAAAGAAGATCATTGGAATGCAAATCACGAGAGACAAGAAGAAAGGTTTCTTGCGGTTGTCTCAGACGGAGTACATCAACCGTGTTTTGCAAAGATTCAACATGGGCGACGCCAAGCCTATGAGCACACCCTTGGCCAGCCATTTTCATCTATCGAAGGATAAGTCTCCTCAGTCAGAAGAAGAGAAAGAGAGTATGGCTAAGGTTCCTTACGCCTCGGCTATCGGAAGTTTGATGTACGCAATGGTCTATACGAGACCAGATATTGGCCATGCAGTGGGAGTGGTCAGCCGGTTTATATCGAATCCAGGAAAAGCTCATTGGGAAGCGGTCAAGTGGATTCTGAGATATCTACGAGGCACCACACAGAAGTGTTTGCACTTTGGTAAGGGAGAGGTAGAAGTGCAAGGGTACGTAGATGCAGACTTCGGCGGCGAAGTTGATCACCGAAGAAGCACCACCGAACTACAGCTGTTAGTTGGATGTCACAGATACAGAAGATTGTCACTCTGTCCACTACAGAAGCTGAGTATGTTGCAGTGACTGAAGCCAGTAAAGAGATGATATGGCTTCAGGGTTTGTTGACAGAGCTGGGATTCAAACAGGAGAAGAATATTTTGCACAGTGATAGTCAGAGTGCAATACACTTGGCGAAGAATTCAGCATTTCATTCTAGAACGAAGCATATTGCGCTTCGGTACCACTTCATCAGATCCCTGTTGGAAGATGACGTGTTGAAACTGGAAAAGATTCCAGGAAGTAAGAATCCAGCAGACATGTTAACAAAGACGGTGACCGTTCAGAAACTGGAGTTGTGCGTAACTTCAGTTGGCCTTCATGCATAGATGATGAGGGCGGAGCCACACAGGAGAGGAGCTTGATGAGATAGCCTGTTGGCGTCAGTTTGGTCTTCAAGTGAGAGATTGTTAGTTTGGGGGTGGACACCAACCTCCGCCGGCGAGGAGCTCCGGCGAGCTCGAGGGATGACGCAGGCGAGCATGGACATCGACTCAGGCGATGAGGTCGACGGCGAGGCTAGACGAGCTTCGATAGTCGCAGGCGAGATCGAGCCCTACGTTCGAACGCCCACCTGACCTCGGCGTTTCGGCGGTTCGACCCTCGCGTTTGGGCGATGCCGACCTCCGCGTTTTGACGACTCCGACGCTCGCGTCTCAGCACTCCGACCTTCGCGTCCAGCTTGTGCGCTGGTGACAGGCTGTCGCCAGCCCATCGATTTCGCCTATAAAAGCAAACCCCGATGCCCTAGGGTTCGTTTGCTTTTTCCCCCTTCGATTTTCTTCTTTGGCGGCGAACAAAGAAAACGCAGTAACGTTCTTTTCTTTCTCCAGCACTTGGGATTTGAGATCCTGAGGGGAGATTTAAGAAGAGTGAGTGAGATTTGAAAGGGGTTTATTCCCTTTAATTATTAACACTGTAGCTACAGTGTTCATTCTGAGAAATGTTAGTTTTGGGATTTGCTCTTGATTTGTAATTTCTTGTTTGATTAATAAGAAATTGACTGTGTGGCTCCCGAGGACGTAGGCAGTTGCCGAACCTCGTAAATCTTGTGTACTTTTCTCTATTCTTCGTTTCTGTTGCATTAGGGATTTCGGCGTTAAATTCCCAATA
>NC_033794.1:20087940-20125440 GCF_001876935.1 Asparagus officinalis | reverse complement strand
GAGACTAATATCGGAAAAGCCACAGAAAGTATAGTATCTCGAGAGTTTTTCTGCAAAACGTCATTAAGATATCCAAACCAACTCGTGAAGGGTGGGTCCCACACTCTGAGGTTGCTTTCATTTGGAGTGTTTGGCAATTTAAAAGTGAATTTAAAATATGTAAGTTATTTTTTTTGCAAATGACTTTTACATCCATGTTAGCACCCAAGTGAAATACTAAAATTAAATTATTATCAAAGTCAATGTGAAGATGACGTGGCAAAATAATTAATTAGAAAAATAAAACTAATCATTTAATAAACGTTCATTTTGTCACTTTCATGTGACTTCACCACTTTAAAGGGAAGTCAAAATTACATTAAATCATTATGTGGCAACTTTCTTGCATCTCATTTTTTTAACTACTACTGCAAACAACACCTAAATGTTAAATGAAAGTAACTTTCTCACTTTTATCTTTCACTTGCATGCACAACCAACCCCCCCAAGCTTGGAAAATCTATATAAAAACTTTACTTTCTATCCAACCGAAAGAGTCGAAAGACTACGGGGTCAGTTTATTATTTCTGATGATAATAAGTACATAAATAGCAGCTTATAGAAGCAACTATATAAATTATTGAAAATAGTATTTGTCAATTAAATATTAAAAACTGCTTAAAAAAGGTTAAGGTGCCTTAGTAAACTGTGTTTAATGATCATTGTTCAAATATATAAAATGTATATATCATATATAAAGTAAAAAAAAATAGCAGAATCTACTTTAAAAAGTATCCTCAAATTGCTTCCAAATACGACACCTTAAAACAATATCTAATAAAGCAGCCAATTTTTTTTACCAAACACCATTATTATTTGCTTTCTTAAAAAATAAGCAAAAACACCATAAAAAAAAGCAATAACAAATTAGCCCTAATATCCTTATTGCTTCTTTGTTTATCTTTACTAAATATTGTAGCCTATATATGTTCACTCATAATAACTATATTGTAGCATATGTCAAAAAATCTATGGGGGCTGCCCTATCTTTCCCTCTCTAAACTCGTCCCTTTCACTTGTTGGATCTAGAATGTTAGAAAAATTGTGTCACTATTTAATAATAATTTAAAAAAATTATAATTATTTCCGATGAGTTTTTATATTGGAATAAAGTGTTATAATCATAAGTAACACTATCAATACTACTCACTATATGTGTCACTAAAAAATCATTGAGCTGATCATCATTCATTTATTTTGCAACTTCCTCTTTGTTAACTTTCTTACATAGAAACTCTTTCGACAATCGCCCTATCTACAAAAAAAAAAAAAACACTATCACTTCAAAAAAAATACATCATTAGATTTTATGCTTTTTAGTCCGTACTTTGTTCTTTGAAATACTTAATCTATTCCCTTCAAATTTAGCAAACTTGAATTAGGTAGAGAAGCTATGCTGAGGATGGGCATCAAGGTGGAGAGCGTGCTAGCACGCATGGGATCATATGAGCGCGGAAAAGATTTAATTGCAGATTCTTTGCTCTAAACTCAATCAAAAATGACTTTTGAGTTGGGTAAGGTCTTCTAGGGAAGTAGGAAATTTGGTGTGTTGGTGTGGTTCCTTTGGTTTTTATTGTGGGGTCCATTAGTGGGTTAGGATTTTGAGATTATTGAGCCTTAATCATGGTGGCGGCTTTCGTTATTCCTCGACCAAAATGGAGTCACGTGACCCCACTTTGGTGAAGGTGGATCAGCCAATGTTGTTGGTGCTATCTCTCCTGCCACGCAAAGAGCCCTAACAAACACCTAACTAAAATTTGAGAAATGCACAATCTTATTTGGAGGCTTATTTCATACCTGCAGCAGACTCCAAATTTATTGCAAGTAATACGATGGGTTATTGTAGTTCAACCCATTTACAATAATAAATTAATACAATGGTCATTGCAATTTACGTCTTGGTACTCCAAAAAAGAGTTTTAGAAGTACCACTGCATAAGTCATAATTGATCCCTGTAAATTACGCTCTCAGCATTCCGATTAATATGGTCCCATCAAAAAATGATCGCACGGCCTTTTTTTTTTGTAACGGGTTATTGTAATTCACAATTTTCGTTCGCCGGGTTGAGGTCCAATATCCCAGTAATGAGAAATAAACAATTAGCATATTGTTTCTAAACTTCTTTTTCTATTGTTTCACACTCATAATTCATCGAGTGAAACTACACATCCGAAATAATCAAGAATTTCTGAAACTTGCTAATTTAATTAGGCTTTACTCTAAATTAAATTTGGATGGGTAGTTGTGACCCACACTATTAGATAGAAAAGTGTTTTTGCTACCTCTGTTGATGGCTGATCTCTCAACTGTGCTTTGGTGGCAGAGAATGACGACCAGCCCATGGTCGTTTGTCAATGGTGGGATGTCATCTTTGTGGAGAGAGATCCCGAAATCATTCTGAAGCAATGACGTTCGAAGGAGGAGATAGTTTAGACATTTGCCTTATTACCCTTTAAAAAATAAATACAAAAGTAATAAATAATGAATGCCTATGTTTGGAGTACCTAAGGATCAGTTTGGTAAACAGAGCAAAATTAGGCCCGGTCCTAGCTAGTTTTTTATTAACTAGTTTTTTTGGACCAGACTCCCGTGGTTCAAAGCAAACTAGTTTAGTGATCCTATTTAGCATAAAAAAATGAGAGGCACCTTAGAGACACACTCTCCAACATGTCTCCAACCACACCTCCCCTCCTGCTATAGTGCACCGGGGCCCACTTGAGATTTAAAATTTAAATCTTAAGTAGACCTCGGTGCACTGTAGCAAGAGGGGAAGGTTGCTATTAAAAGTATTGATGGAGAGTATGCCTCTATCATTTCTCTAAAAAAATAGGATCAAATCTAGCCTACAATTTTAATAAATAAAGAAATAACACAAAATTAAGCCAGGTTGAGTCCCCTGCTACTCAACTAACCCGCTTAAAAATAGCCAGGATAGAAAAGCTATATATAAAGAGACGAAAAAGATTGGATAAACCTCTTTCTCTTTCTAAGTTCGAAAGCTTCCGTTCCAATTCCAATCTTAATCGCATCATTTTTTAGGACAGATGTCGGATCGCGTCACCGATCAAATCGAACCATATGTTCGCAGGATCTCGCAAACCCTAAACCGGCAAGGCTCAGAGATCGTCGTCCTTCTCTTCAATCCACAAGGTTATCAAAAACCCTAACCTATTCTTCAATCAATCGATTCATCCACCCCCAAATTTCCTAGAAATTTCTTATGTGTTTCAGCACTCTGGAACGTTTGGAGCCCCTCGCTGGGTTCGCCCATCGCCGTAATTTTCACATGGAGGTTCATGAAACGCGCGCCGGCCAGGCCAGGCGAAACCGGCCAAAACGAGGAGGTGATGAGGGAATGGAGATGGGTTTGAGCTCGCAAGATTGCTCCTTGGAGTCGAATTTGAAGGATTTGGATGTGGTTTAAGTCATCAATTGAGCGTGTTTCATGCGATTTCCCCCCAATATTAGATCGTTTTTCTTTGTTTTTTTTTTATGAATCTCTCTTTTTTTGGGTATAATTTCTACTTTTTTTTTGTAGCTTAATCTTAGGCAGTTGTGAGAAGAAGCCTCAATGGAGGCCGAAAAGGTATGTTTCGTAGGGTTTTTCGCATTTATATTGACATTAACTTGATAATTTGATAGCCGATAAGCCCAAGCTTTGTTCGCCGTTCTTCCCAAACTCAAAAAACTATATTGGGTATGATAATGGTTTCTATTCACTTTTCTATTTGATATTCTTGAACAAAATTAAGGTCAACAATTTTTGCATTTGAGTATCGGCTTGTCAAAATAGAACTTCAGGATGTTAAAATCAGAAAAAGGGTGAAACTTTGGCGGTATTACTGTGCAACTAACCCTTCAGTAGATGAATGAGATATTGTGGAGTTATTACTGATATCCTAATTATGCTTGACACTTTACCAAATTGCCTCTCAATGCTCTCATAGGACTTCAGAACATTTAATACTTATAACAAGTGCTTGTCATGCTTTTCGCATCTAAACATGGATGATATGAATCACTAGGTGTTTTCGCCGAAAGTTGGTCTCATTGTGGAATTCATTATATCTTTGATTGTTACAATGAATTAAAAGAAAGTCTTTTTTATAGACATCTCTTACACAATAAGAAAAAAAATTACAACTTCCTAGAAAATAACACAGAAATTGTTTATCAACTTCTGTTTTGTGGGAACTTAGCTTGTGCCGGGGGTGCGTTAGCCCGTAGACCACCGATTCACAAGATTCTGATTGAATCACGAAGACTTTCGGATATTCTTCTTCGTTTATCGAAGTAAGAATCTTAAGCGAATATCTTATCGATGTCAGATGTTCACTCTTCCAAAGATCAAGTCAGAGCTTAGATCTTTAGGAAATCGCCAAAAAGCTTCTTAAAAATGTTTGTGAGAATGAGGACTCTCTCTCTTGCTCAAATTCATTAAACTCAAGTCTTTCGCTCTAAACTGTCCTTTTTGGCTCGTGTATAGGAAGGGTATTTTAGGCCTCTCGGGAGTCATAGCTATTAGAAATAATCTGTAAAATAAC
The DNA here is from genome assembly GCF_001876935.1 of Asparagus officinalis. Classification (NCBI taxonomy): domain Eukaryota; kingdom Viridiplantae; phylum Streptophyta; class Magnoliopsida; order Asparagales; family Asparagaceae; genus Asparagus; species Asparagus officinalis. The sequence continues at coordinate 20,120,856 of NC_033794.1, read as the reverse complement.
TGGATGTCTATCTTTCTCCGTTTACGCGGTACGTGGTGGACACTAACGCGGCTAAAGAGGCAGTTTTTCCGCTTTCATAACCGCCTCCCACCATCTTTAATTGTCATTATTTCAACGTTTATGGACGTGATTTCTGCTTGTAACTGCTCCTCCACGTTCATAAGTGATCCCAGTAGTTAATAAATCATGTGGGCCGCATCAAACTTAAGAAAACTATCAAAAATGATGTTTTAGCTTTCAGTCGTGCGCGACAGTCGGTAACTGTCGCGCATTGTCACGACAGTTACCACTGCACACACCTCCGAGACAGCTTTGGTGCTGTTTCGGGTATTTTAGCTCTAACTTCTTCGTCCCGATCTCAGAATCAGGTATCCAAGAGGCGTTGGGAAGCTGACAAAGAGATCTATAATTTTTGTGTTTGAGTTTCTTCAGATTTAGATCGTGATCGATGCGTAAAATGTGTAAGACATCTCCAACGACAGTTACGACTGTCGCGCACCTCAGCGAGCAGTTTGCGTGACTTGTCAAGCGTATTTTGGCTCAACTCTCTCGTCGATATCGCGAATGAAGGTGATCAAAGCGAGCGTGCGAGAAGTCTAACGAATATCCTCTACAAGCTTTCCCATAGGCGAGACACCTCTTTGCCTTGCGCCGTCACCTTTCCCTGGGCGCGCCTCATGCGCGTCCAGTTACGCTTGTCGCGGCGTATTTTCAAATAATTTCTGTTTCTTCTATTTGTTTTCACATGTTTCTATGACTTTTTGTGGTTTTTTGATGATCCTATGACTTAGTATAATGATATTCATTGTCTTTCTTTATCTTGAGCTGTTATTTGGAGATCTATAAATTATTTAGACGCCTACAGCAGATACCCCTTTTCAAAGCTATCTTCAGATCATCTTTTATAGATAGCGAGTCTGAGATACTTTGGATAAGACAAGGTCTTATTTGCAATCACTTCGAGTCTCTATGTTAGTGAGGAGATCATGTAAAAAGGATCTATGACGTTTTAACTCTTGATTTTTCATCTTTTAGTTCTACTCCAGTGCTTTGTAGAAGTGTGAATGTGCGTGTGGCGCGGTGTTGGTTTATCGGCTGACCTGTCTGTCGAAGTCTTGAATTGGAAACTGATGTTTGATTGTAAAGTTAGTCTTGTCGTTGAACTGATGTTGAACTGATTGTCCTTCATTGAGAATTATATCTGGATCTCAATTGATCCGTTTGAGATCATTCATTAAATTGGAACTTTTTTCTTTAGCCTTTAATTTACTTCGAAATCCATTAACGCGTTACCGACCGTCAATTTTTACTGCTAATCAACTGTTAATCGCGTTTACACCAGTTTATTACTTGCGTGGTTTACTGTGAGTATAAAGGTTTAAGCTCTTAAGGATTGCGAGATGGCCGCTGCGTCCGATTGTCGAGCGTTGGCAGGCACCAAATTTTCAAGTTGGTTCCTCTGTAGAGTATGGATTTTATCCTGAGGTTGTGTCGATACTACAAGTCACAAGGCTTAACTAATGAAGCTGATGTGATGTCAGTGATATCGTTATTTATAGGATTTTGACAAACCTTCAGCTATCAACGGATTGTAAATCTTTATTGACTACTGTTTGAATCGGATCAAACATGGCAGATTGTTTAAGTCCGCTTCTGCATGTACGTTGTGCCTAAGAGAATAAACTCTCTTAGACTTTGGTACTTATGATATTGAATGATAGGCTTTATTATTTATAATGGGAACGATACTACCCGACGAGTGTGTTAGACGTTAAACTTATCTCTAATAAGGCGATTGAGATAATGTCCCCCACGTATAAAATAATGAATTTAAAATGTTGATGTGTTACGTCTTTTGGTAAAAAGGATGAACCCGACACTGGAGGGAAGAATTTATATTTCTATCTTTCTTGTTTCTTTTTTTTTGGTTAGAGATGAAATTCGAATATGGAGAGCAAGAATTTTATATTCTATCTCCTGGTGCCAAAGAAACTCAAAGTTGAGATCTCCAACTTTCAAGAATCTGAAGGGTCCGTGAAAAACTAAGAGTGCGGATGAATTTCACTCTGAGAATCGAGAAGGATTTTAGGATAACCTAACTGTTAAAAGGTTTAATTATCCAATCCAATAAGTGCGATTTTCTCATCTTATTGAGATGGATAATTCTAACTTTCGTCCTAATTGTTTAAATGTTTGACGTGGAGCTGCGCCGGAATTGTGTAGACCTCTCGTTCATAGAAGAATCGAGATGGAGATTTTTGTTTTTGACCTAATTATTTTAAAGGTTCTGACCAAATTATAATTGAGATGTCCTAACTGTTTAAGAATTGATCGCTTCATTTGCTGGCGACCTCTCGTTCATGGAATGGACCTCGAGAGCGGGATTTTGGTTTCCTATTCTAACTATTTAACCAGGTTCTGGACATAATGCAGTACTTTGAGACGATCCTCTAACTGTTTAAAGGTTTGTATCCGTGTTCAATATTTGTGGACTCTCTCGTTCTCATGGAAGGAGATTTTCGTCTCGCACGTGAGGCCGATTTTGAGTTTTGCCTTGCCTAACCTTGCTGAAAAAAATTCAAATGTTTAAAGTGTGCTTTGATCAAATCGGATGTTGATGAGTACGATCCTAGCTGGTTAAAGGGTTGATACATTCAATCTGTATGCGCACTCGCTCCGTTCATCGGCCGAAGGAATGGAGAAGAGAGTTTTTTGACTTCTGGCACCTTATACATGTTTCATGAACGTGGCTTTTGACCAGCATGTTAGGATGTTTGAGCATGCACTCATACGTGTTATACGAGATAGTTTTTTGAGTCGTCAATTTTGATGAATCTCTCCTCGTTCTATTTAGTCTCGGATGAAGAGTCGTACGAGGTATGATTTTGCGTTTTGGGTGCCTTAACTTTACGTGCTTTATATAAGATTGGTTGAGGTCCCCATAATTGGTGGAGTTTGAGACGTAGTTCTTAAGCATCTGACAACAAGCGGTGACTCGTTCGAATTTCGTGAAATGTAACCTTTTTTACTTTTACATTTTATGAATCTTAAAATTACAAAATAGCATTTTTTATATCAGTCCCTTAAATCATTAATATTTTAAAATTAATCCGTCAAATCGATGAAATTGCTACTAGGTCCCCAAAATATTGCAAGTTGTTTCAAGATTAGTGTATTATTCATTAAATCGCTATCGAGTGCACCATTATTACAAGGTATTTCAAGTTAATCCTTCCAAGCAAGAGTAGTACTAGAAAGTAAAGAACTAGTACAACTGGAAGATATCAAAATGGGGGTCAAATAGCAATAAGTTTTACAATTTGAGGGACTAGTTTCAAAATATCAAAGACGTAAGAGACTAATATCGGAAAAGCCACAGAAAGTATAGTATCTCCGAGAGTTTTTTCTGCAAAACGTCATTAAGATATCCAAACCAACTCGTGAAGGGTGGGTCCCACACTTCGGATGTGAGGTTTGCTTTCATTTGGAGGTGTTTGGCAATTTAAAAGTGAATTTAAAATATGTAAGTTATTTTTTTTGCAAATGACTTTTACATCCATGTTAGCACCCAAGTGAAATACAGTGTTTGTTTGAAAAATTAAATTATTATCGAAAGTGCAATGTGAAGATGACGTGGCAATTATTATCGAAAGTGCAATGTGAAGATGACGTGGCAAAATAAGATTAATTAGAAAATATAATTAAAATCATTTAATTGATGACGTGGCAAAATAAGATTAATTAGAAAATATAATTAAAATCATTTAATTAAATTAGTTATATTTTTGTCACTTTCATGTGACTTCACCACTTTTAAAGGGGAAGTCAAAATTACATTAAATCATATGTGTCAACTTTCTTGCATCTCATTTTTATAACTACTTACATGCAAACAAACACCTAAATTGTTAAATGAAAGTAACTTTCTCACTTTTATCTTTCACTTGCATGCAAACAAACACCCCCCAAGCTTTGGAAAATCTATATAAAACTTACTATTCTATCCAAACCGAAAGAGTCGAAAGACTACGGGTCAGTTTATTATTTCTGATGTTTATAATAAGTGACTTATAATAGCAGCTTATAGAAGCAACTTATATAAATTATTGAAAATAGTTATTTGTCAATTAAATATTAAAAACTGCTTAAAAAAGGTTAAGGTGCTTAGTAGAACTGTGTTTAATGATCATTGTTCAAATATAAAATGTATATATCATATATAAAGTAAAAAAAAATAGCAGAATCTACTTTAAAAAGTATCCTCAAATTGCTTCCAAAAGTACATCCTTAAAAGCAATAACGATTTTAATAAGCAAGCCAATTTTTTTTACCAAACACCATTATTATTTGCTTCTTAAAAAAATAAGCAAAAACACCATAAAAAAAAGCAATAACAAATTAGCCCTAAATATCCTTATTGCTTCTTTTGTTTATCTTTTACTAATTAATATTGTAGCCTATATATGTTCACCATTTAATAACTAATATTGTAGCATATGTCAAAAAATCTATGGGGGGCTGCCCCTATCTTGCCTCCCTCTAAACTCGTCCCTGTTCACTTGTTGGATCTAGAATGTTAGAAAAATTGTGTCACTATTTAATAATAATTTAAAAGAATTATAATTATTTCCGATGAGTTTTTATATTGGAATAAAGTGTATAATCATAAGTAACACTATCAATACATCTTTCACTATATGTGTCACTAAAAAGTCATTGAGCTGATCATCATTCATTTTATTTTGCAACTTCCTCTTTGTTAACTTTCTTACATAGGAAACTCTTTCGACAATCGCCCTATCTACAAAAAAAAAAAAAAACACTATCATCTTCAAAAGAAAATACATCATATAGATTTTATGCTTTTTAGTCCGTACTTTGTTCTTTGAAATACTATCTATTCCCTTCAAATTTAGCAAACCTTGAATTAGGTAGAGAAGCTATGGCTGAGGATGGGGCATCAAGGTGGAGGAGGTGCTAGCACGCATGGGATCATATGAGCGGGAAAAGATTTAATTGCAGATTCTTTGCTCTAAAACTCAATCATAAAATGACTTTTGAGTTGGGTAAGGTCTTCTAGGAAGTAGAAAATTTTTGGGTGGGTTCCTTTGGTTTTTATTGTGGGGTCATTAGTGGGTTAGGATTTTGAGATTATTGAGCCTTAATCATGGTGGGGTTTCGTTATTCCTCGACCAAAATGGAGTCACGTGACCCCACTTTGGTGAAGGTGGATCAGCCAATGTTGTTGGTGCTATCTCTCCTGCACGCAAAGAGCCCTAACAAACACCTAACTAGAAATTTGAGAAATGCACAATCTTATTTGGAAGCTTATTTCACTACCTCAGCAGACTCCAAGATTTATTGCAAGTAATACGATGGGGTTATTGTAGTTCAACCATTTACAATAATAAATTAATACAATGGGTCATTGCAATTTAACCGTCTTGGTACTCCAAAAAAAGAGTTTTAGAAGTACCACTGGCATAAGTCATAATTGATCCCTGTAAATTACGCTCTCAGCATTCCGATTAATATGGTCCCCATCAAAAAATGAGTCGCACGGCCTTTTTTTTTTGTAACGGGTTATTGTAATTTCACAATTTTCGTTGCGGGGTGAGGTCCAATATCCCAGTAATGAGAAATAAACAATTAGCATATTGTTTCTAAACTTCTTTTTCTATTGTTTCACACTCATAATTAACTCGAGTGAAACTACACATCCGAAATAACCAAGAATTTCTGAAACTTGCTAATTTAATTAGGCTTTACTCTAAATTAAATTTTGGATGGTAGTTGTGACCCACACTTATTTAGATAGAAAATGTTTGCTTTGTTGATGGCTGATCTCCTTCAACTGTGCTTGGTGGCAGAGAATGACGACCAGCCCATGGTCGTTGTCAATGGTGGGATGATCTTTGTGGAGAGAGATCCCGAAATCATTCTGAAGCAATGACGTTCGAAGGAGGAGATAGTTTAGACATTTGCCTTATTACCCTTTAAAAAATAAATACAAAAGTAATAAATAATGAATGCCTATGTTTGGAGTACCTAAGGATCAGTTTGGTAAACAGAGCAAAATTAGGCCCGGTCCTAGCTAGTTTTTTATTAACTAGTTTTGTTTTGGACCAGACTCCCGTGGTTCAAAGCAAAACTAGTTTAGTGATCCTATTTAGGCATAAAAAAATGAGAGGCACTAGAGACACACTCTCCACCATGTCTCCAACCACACCTCCCCTCCTGCTATAGTGCACCGGGGCCCACTTGAGATTTAAAATTTAAATCTTAAGTAGACCTCGGTGCACTGTAGCAAGAGGGAAGGTGTGATTAAAAGTATGATGGAGAGTATGCCTCTATCATTTCTCTAAAAAAATAGGATCAAATCTAGCCTACAATTTTAATAAATAAGAAATAACACAAAATTAAGCCAGGTTGAGTCCTCCTGACTCAACTAACCGCTTAAAAATAGCCAGGATTAAGAAAAGCTATATATAAAGAGACGAAAAGATTGGATAAACCTCTTTCTCTTTCTAAGTTCGAAAGCTCCGTTCCAATTCCAATCTTAATCGCATCATTTTTTTAGGACAGATGTCGGATCGCGTCACCGATCAAATCGGAACCATAGTTCGCAGGATCTCGCAAACCCTAAACCGCAAGGTCTCAGAGATCGTCGTCCTTCTCTTCAATCACAAGGTATCAAAAACCCTAACCTATTCTTCAATCAATCGATCCATCCCCCCAAATTTCCTAGAAATTTCTTTGTGTTTCAGCACTCTGGAACGTTTGGAGCCCTCGCTGGGTTCGCCATCGCCGTAATTTTCACATGGAGGTTCATGAAACCGGCGCCGGCCAGGCCAAGGCGAAACCGGCCAAAACGAGGAGGTGATGAGGGGAATGGAGTGGGTTTGAGCTCGCAAGATTGCTCCTTGGAGTCGAATTTGAAGGATTTGGATGTGGTTAAGTCATCAATTGAGGTGTTTCATCGATTTCCCCCCCAATATTAGATCGTTTTTCTTTGTTTTTTTTATGAATCTCTCTTTTTTTGGGTATAATTTCTACTTTTTTTTTGTAGCTTAATCTTAGGCAGATTGTGAGAAGGAAGCTCAATGGAGGCCGAAAGGTATGTTTCGTAGGGTTTTTCCGCATTTATATTGACATTAACTTGATAATTTGATACCCGAAAGCCCAAGCTTTGTTCCGTTCTTCCCCAAACTCAAAAAACTATATTGGGTATGATAATGGTTTCTTATTCACTTTTCTATTTGATATTCTTGAACAAAATTAAGGTCAACAATTTTGCATTTTGAGTATCGGCTTGTCAAAATAGAACTTCAGGATGTTAAAATCAGAAAAGGGTGAAACTTTGGGGTATTACTGTGCAACTAACCCTTCAGTAGATGAATGAGATATTGTGGAGTTATTACTGATATCCTAATTATGCTTGACATTTACCAAATTGCCTCTCAATGCTCTCATAGGACTTCAGAACATTTAATACTTACTAACAAGTGCTGTCATGCTTTTCGGCATCTAAACATGATGGATATGAATCACTAGGTGTTTTCGCCGAAAGTTGGTCTCATTGTGGAATTCATTATATCTTTGATTGTTTACAATGAATTCAAAAGAGAAGTCTTTTTTATAAGACATCTCTTACACAATAAGAAAAAAATTACAACTTCCTAGAAAATAACACAGAAATTGTTTATCAACTTCTGTTTTTGTGGGAACTTAGCTTGTGCCGGGGGTGCGTTAGCCCGTAGACCACCGATTCACAAGATTCTGATTGAATCACGAAGACTTTCGGATATTCTTCTTCGTTTATCGAAGTAAGAATCTTAAGCGAATATCTTATCGATGTCAGATGTTCACTCTTCCAAAGATCAAGTCAGAGCTTAGATCTTTAGGAATCGCCAAAAGCTTCTTAAAAATGTTTGTGAGGAATGAGGACTCTCTCTCTTGCTCAAATTCATTAAAAGCTCAAGTCTTTCTGCTCTAAACTGTCCTTTTTTGGCTCGTGTATAGGAAGGTATTTTAGCCTCTGGGAGTCATAGCTATTAGAAATAATGTAAAATAACTGATGTTATCTTTCTCCTTTAACGCGGTAGTGGACACTAACGCGGCTAAAGGAGGCAGTTTTTCCGCTTTCATAACCGCTCCCACCATCTTTAATTGTCATTATTTCAACGTTTATGGACGTGATTTCTGCTTGTAACTGCTCCTCCCACGTTCATAAGTGATCCCCAGTAGTTAATAAATCATGTGGGCCGCATAAAACTTAAGAAAACTATCAAAAATGATGTTTTTAGCTTTTCAGTGTGCGCGACAGTCGTAACTGTCGCGCATTGTCACGACAGTTACCACTGCCACACACCTCCGAGACAGTTTGTGCTGTTTCGGGTATTTTAGCTCTAACTTCTTCGTCCGATCTCAGAATCAGGTGATCCAAGATGCGTTGGGAAGCTGACGAAGAGATCTATAATTTTTGTGTTTTGAGTTTCTTCAGATTTAGATCGTATCATGGCTTAAATGTGTAAGACATCTCCACGACAGTTACGACTGTCGCGCACCTCCGAGGCAGTTTGCGTTGTCTAAGGTATTTTGGCTCTAACTCTCTCGTCCGATATCGGAATGAGGTGATCAAAGATGCGTTGGAAAGCTAACGAATAGCTCTACAACTTCCCATAGGCGAGACACTCTCTTTGCTTGCGCGTCACCTTCCACTGGCGCGCCTATGCGCGTCAGTGTACCTTGTCGCGGGTATTCATATTGTTCTTCTATGTTGTTTCACATGTTTCTTTGATTTTTTTGGGTTTTGGATGATCCCTTATGACTTAGATAATGATATTCATTGTCTTTTCTTTATCTTGAGCTGTATTTGGATATCTATAAATATTTTTAGACGCCTACAGATACCCCTTTTCAAAGTATCTCAGACTCATTCTTTTATAGAGGAGTCTGAGATACTTTGGATAAGACAGGTCTTATTTGCAATCACTTCAGTATTTAGTTGAGGAGATCATGTAAAAGGACCTATGAACGGTTTTAACTCTTGATTTTTTCATCTTTTAGTCTACTCAGTGCTTTGTAGAATAGTTAAAATTCTTCCGGTGTTGCGTTTATCGCTTGACCGTTGTCGAAGTCTTGAACTGAAACTGATGTTTTGATTTGTAAATTAGCTCTTGTCGTTGAACTGATGTTGAACTGATTGTCTTCATTGAGAATTCATATCTGGATCGCAATTGAATCCCTTGAGATCATCCATTAAATTGGACTTTTTTTCTTAGCCTTATTTTAGTGAAAATCATTAACGCGTTGACCGACGTCAATCTTTACTGTAACACGTTAATCAGCGTTAACACAGTTTATACTTGTGCGTTTACTGGAGTCTATAAAGTTTAAGCTCTTAAGGCATTGGAGCATGGCGGTCCCGAGTGTCGAGGTTGCAGGACCAAATTTTCAAGTTGGTTCCTCTGTAAGTATGGATTTTATCCTGAGTTTGTCGGATACTAAAGTCACAAGGCTAACTAATGAAGCTGGTGAGTCAGTGACTATCGTATTTATAGGATTTTTGACAAACCTTCAGCTATCAACGGATTTGATAAATCTTTATTGACTACTGTTTGAATCGGACAAACATGCAGATTGTTTAAGTCCGTTCTGCATGTAACGTTGTGCTAAGAGAATAAACTCTCTTAGACTTGGTACTATGATATTGAATGCATAGGCTTTATTATTTATACGGGAACGTACTACCCGACGACGTGTGTTAGACGTAAACTTATCTCTAATAAGGGATTGAGATAATGTCCCCCACGTATAAAATAAGAATTTAAAAATGTTGATGTGTTACGTCTTTTTGGTAAAAAGATGAACCCGACACTGGAGAGGAAGAATTTTATATTCTATCTTCTTGTTTCTTTTTTGTTGGTAGAGATGAATCCGAATATGGAGAGGAAGAATTTTATATTCTATCTCCTGGTGCAAAAGAAACTCAAAGTGAGATCTCCACTTCAAGAATCTGAAGGGTGAAACTAAGAGTGGGATATTCACTCTGAGAATCGAGAAGATTTAGATAACCCTAACTGTTAAAAGGTTTAATTATCCAATCCAAAAGTGGATTTCTCATTTATTGAGATGGAATTCTAACTTTCGTCCTAATTGTTTAAATGTTTGACTGAGTGGGGAATGTGTAGACCTCTCGTTCATAGAAGGAATCGAGAGGAGATTTTTGTTTTGGACCTAATTATTTAAAGGTTTGACCAAATTATAATTTGAGATGATCCTAACTGTTTAAAGATTTGATCGTTCAATTTGTGGACCTCTCGTTCATGGAAGGAATCGAGAGGGGATTTTGGTTTCAGTCCTAACTATTTAAAGGTTTGACCAAATGAGAATTTGAGACGATCCTAACTGTTTAAAGGTTTGATCGTTCAATTTGTGGACCTCTCGTTCATGGAAGGAATCGAGAGGGGATTTTGATTTTGCTCCTAACTGTTTAAATGTTTGATCAAATGGGAGTTTGAGACGATCCTAGCTGTTAAAAGGTTTGATCATTCAATTTATGGACTTCTCGTTCATGGAAGGAATTGAGAAGAGATTTTGACTTTGGCCCTAACTGTTTAAATGTTTGACCAAATAGGATTTGAGACGATCCTAACTGTTAAAATATTTGATCGTTCAATTTATGAACCTCTCGTTCATAGGAGAAATCGAGAGGAGATTTTGGTTTTGATCCTAACTGTTTAAAGATTTGACCAAATGGGAGTTTGAGACGATTCTAACTGTTAAAAGGTTTGATCGTTCAATTTGTGGACCTCTCGTTCATGAAAAGCATTGAGAGGGGATTTTGGCTTTGATCCTAACTGTTTAAAAGTTTGACTAAGCAAACAGAGGGAGTGGGTGTACAAATAACAGTAGGAATGTAGATTTGCACAAATCACTCAGAAGAGGTTTTTGGTGACCAGTGACAAGACTTTAACGTGAAAAGGGGTTTGCCAATTGTCATGGATTGAAATGTTGGGTGGTGTGTCAGAGCTTAACAGTGGGAGTGTTAAAGGCTCGGACACAGCGGGAGTTTGGGTGGATTTAACCACGAAGCATTTTGGTGGACCCACCATCAGTTGATTTGATCGGTGAGGAATTTTATGGTGGATGACTGTGAATCATCAAGCACTCGACAATTAGACCGTAGAAGTTTCGTGAGAAAAGACTGACCCGATGAGGTCATTGAATCCCATCTTAACAAAAGAGTGCTTGGAAAGTCATAGTGAGAGTTGGCGAAATTAATCCCGACAATTGAAACTAATCAATAATCGGATGAAGAAAAAGCAAATGGGACATGCTTCATCCTTGAAGGACTTCAGAGTTTCGTGAAGGAAGATTGACTTGATAAAGTCATTGAATCTCATCTCAATGAAAGAGTGCTCTGAAAATTACAGTGGGAGGGTTTTAATCATTTTGGACATGATTAAATAGCCACAGCGGGAGGTTCTTAATCATTTTTATTATGATTAAGAGTGGATTATTCAGATGATTGGTTTTCACCTTGAATAATCAATTAGTTTCGGGTTATCCTTAAGAATACCATATATAGCATTTTCCAGGAACTTCCTGTTAAATAGGTTACCCTGAATGTACTAGGAATAGTATTTTTTCAGGAACTTCTCGTTTGTGATCAATGTTGTTCTTGATACAGAATCAGGTCTTGGTTCCTGCCTTTGTATTCAGTCATGATAACCTCGTATCCACCCTCAGCTTTTAGGTGAACCTGAGTCTATTCGTATTTGGCTACATTATTAGAGCGCGCAATTTAAGGAAGCAGTTTTTTAACCCTCTTATATCAGTCGGAGGTTCGGGAAACAGTTTATACTCGTATACCCTTTGGAGTGCATGGAGAAGCAGTTTATACTCGTATACTCTTCGGAGTCTCATGGAGAAGTAGTTTATACTCGTATACTCTTTGGAGTTATATGTCATCCTTATTTGGCTTGTTTTGTCGTTATGACACCGGAGTCAACTAAGGTTTGGATTTTATTTTTGAGGCCAAAGCAAAGCTTGGTGGGATGAAGAACTCTTCTGTGGTACACACAGTAGTTTGGATCCGTAATTCTCTTAGCTCCCTTCTGATCTTTAATAGGTGGTAGCTCGATTTTATCATTAACGAGGAGGTATTTCAAGATGGTTGGAACTTCATCATCTTCGAAAGAAAACTCCTTCTGGAACTTCGGATTGGGAGTCTTCTGTTATCTCCGGGGTTGCGGTTGTGACGTTTGATTAGCATTTACAGCGGTTGTAGGTGCCGTTGGTTGATTTCTCACAGCTTTCTTTCTTTTAAGAAGGCGCTCGGCCTGTTCACCGTGTAGTTTTAACTCCTTCCAGGTTTTGGATGGTACAAACCCCAGGACTTCCAGGACATTAATGGAGAGATTGTTGTGACATGTCTGCAAGATAAATTTCTCTGTGATAGGATCCCTATAATTCATTGCCTTGTTGCGGAAGCGTTTGACAAATTATCAACTGACTCTCCTCCATCTTTTTGTTTCTCATCCAGAAGGGTTCCGATGGATATTTCGGTGTCATCATTGAAGAAATTTCTGAGGAACAAACTTTACATGTCATCCCAGCAGTTGACGCTCCCAGACTTGAGACGTCGGTACCAATCGAAGGCGGGCCCACGAAGGGTGCTAACGAATGATCGGACCATTAAAGCATCGTTTTCAGAGATCATGCCTAAATAAGACTTAAAATAAATCAAGTGCTGAGTAGGCAAGCTCTTCCCGTCAAACGGTGTGAAATTAATCACATTAAATTTTGTCGGGTATGGGATTGAATCCCATTCTCTTGGATAGGGACACTGAATACCCGTCTTCTTTACTTCCTGAGCGGACATTAAAGCATTGACTTTGTTTTCAAGATCTTGTATTTTCTTGTCCTCATCTTTATCTCTCTTTGAGTGATGTTGAGGAGAAATAATTGGACCACCCCCAGTGTTATTAAGAGGTGCAATTGAACTACCCCCAATATTATTGTTGGGAGGATCTGTTGAACTACCCCCGACGTTATTGTTATTGGGAGGTGCATCATCAAAAATGCCTTCATCAATTTCTGGATCACTGTCATCTGTAATATTTTGAGTGTGGCGGCTAGATTCAGGTCGCCGACTGGACTCAGAAGGTTGAAGCAGTTGAGTTTGTAATTCTCTCATTTGTTGAATAGCCAACTCCATTTTCGTCTTCATCTCAACTCTAATTTCTTCACGTTGTTTGGTTAAAGCTTCTTGAAGCATTTGAGCAAACTGATCAGGGGTGATTGTGAATGATTCCCTGGCTTGTCCTACACTGGACATTGTATCATCAGAGGTAACTGCAGAATAATTATCTGAGAGTAACTCATCTGAAGATAACCCTTCATGCATTCTTCTATAATCTCTACGTCTAGTGGCCCTTAGCTGTAGCCGTGACATTCTTTGAGAGGCTCTGATCAACTCTCCCTCCCGGAGAAAAATCAGGATCAGGGTTGACTAAATATCGTTTTCCTCTGTCGGTCATGTTGATAGTGACCTCTGAAAGCTTATTATGTTGAACGACAGATATTCTTTTGCGGAAACGCTTTGGCTTGGGCTTTGACGTTTCGGTAGAAAGTCTCTGGAATACAGAAACCCTTGGCGGTTCGACTTTAGAGCAGCTGCATTCAGACAACACTGCTTTGATAAGCTTTTCACATACACAATGAGGAGTTGTTTCTCGAACAGTCCTTTTTCGTGATTTGTTTCCACCCTTAGTTTGATAGTACAGCTCATCAGTATGGTGACCAGAGCAACTTATCTTCTGTTTTTGTGTTTGAACCTTGTTGACATACGTAGGACGACTTGTCGTTGCCTCTGAGTGATCCAAGGTTATATGTTTAGGTCCAACCCCTTGCAGACATGGAGTCTTTACATGCCCCAAACGAGAAAAAAATTAAAGTTTTCCCCTCCTGGGAATCTGGGATTGCTTTATCCTGATAGGAGGATACTTACGACCCCAGCGTAAGAACTTACTTGAGGTTCATTCAACGGATTCAAGCGTTCTTTAATTGGAGTTTTACCTTGATCATCAGGTAGAGGACCGAGGCGATCCGTCATTGTAATCTTGAACTTTGATATGTCAGGACTGACCCATGGTTCCACTGGTGATGTAGCAGATGTGGTTGCAGTAGACGGGTCAGGAACAGATGTTGACGGGGTTGAATAGGAGACCTCGATAACTTTTCTTTGGCCGCGATAGTGGAGACTGCCGTGGTTGAAGGATGTGACCCGCCAATTTGATTTTTGCATAAGTTCAGATATAGGAATCCAAACTTTGCGATTCTTTAGACATCATTTCTTTTTTCCCTCGTTTTTGTTGTAAGAGAGCAAAGGCATGAGCGGCGTTTGCACGACGTTTTTGTATGCGTTCTTTGAGGATCGAACGAGCCCCTTTGACGAGAGTCCATTCCTTCGTCGTAAGTTTAGCAGAGATGTGAGTGGTTTGTTGTTGGGGCGACTGGACCACTTGATGCTTCCTCGACTCTAGGTCTGCGTAGCAGCGAACCCCGTCGGTTTGTTCCAAGACCTTAGCCATTTGACGAGCGAGACGTTGGCGTTGTCTCTGACGAGCCCTCTTTGTCAGAGTTGACGAACTTCGATCGAACGATTCCTTACTTAGGGAGTAATCATCGTGAGCAGAGCTTCCGGCTTTGGGGGTCGCCGAGATAATATTGCGAGGGGAGGCCTCGGCAATGATTGAGTGAGAGTCTTCACATTGGGTCTTCTTTGGCATGTAAGCCTTTTTCAATGGTGAGATCCTCTTGTACTTGCGAGATAATGAAGATCTTGAAGAGGATGATAAGAGATATTCCTCAAACTTGGTTTGGTCGAACTTATACTCGACAGTGGATTCAACCGACGGTCTCGGTAGCGAGATCGTTGGCTCGCACTGTGGTCGCCAGTTTGTTTTCGTCGAAAGTTGGTCTCATTATGGAATTCATTATATTTTTGATTGTTTACAATGAATTCAAAAGAAAATAGTCTTTTTTATAAGACCTCTCTTACACAATAAGAAGAAAATTATAACTTCCTAAAAAATAACACATAAATCGTTTATCAACTTCTGTTTTTGTGGGAACTTAGCTTATGTCGGGGGTGCGTTAGCCCGTGGACCACCGATTTACAAGATTCTGATTGAATCGCGAAGGCTTTCGGGTATTCTTTTTCGTTTATCGAAGTAAGAATCTTAAGCGAATATCTTATCGATGTATGATGTTCACTCTTCCAAAGATCAAGTCAGAGCTTAGATCTTTAGGAATCGCCAAAAAGCTTCTTAAAAATGTTTGTGAGAAATAAGGACTCTCTTTTGCTCAAATTTACCAAAAGCTCAAGTCTTTCTGCTCTAATCTGGCCTTCTTTTTTTGGCTTCCGTGTATAGGAATGTATTTATAGCCTCTGGGAGTCATAGCTATTAGAAATAATGTAAAATAACTGATGTTATCTTTCTTCTTTAGCGCGACAGTGGACACTGACGCGACTAAAGGAGGCAGTTTTTTCGCTTTCATAACCGCTCCCATCATCTTTAATTGCCATTATTTCAGTGGTTATGAGTGTGATTTTTGCTTGTAACTGCTCCCCCCACGTTCATAAGTGATTCCCAGCAGTTAATAAGCCATGTGGGTCGCATGAAACTCAAGAAAACTGTAAAAAATAACGTTTTTAGCTTTTCAGTGTGCGCGACAGTCGTAACTGTCACGCTTTGCCACTGCAGTTACCACTGCCGTGCACCTCCGAGACCATTTGTGCTGTCTCGTGTTTTTTGGCTCTAACTTCCTGGTCCGATCTCGGAATCAGGTGATCTAAGATGCGTTGGAAAGCTGACGAAGAGATCTACAACTTTTGTGTTTTGAGTTTCTTCAGATTTGGATCGTAAATGTGTAAGACATCTCCACGACAGTTATGACTGTCGCGCACCTCCGAGGCAGTTTGCGTTGTCGGGTATTTTGGCTCTAACTCCCTCGTCCGATATCGGAATGAGGTGATCAAAGATGCGTTGGAAAGCTAGTGAATAGCTCTACAACTTCCCATAGGCGAGTCACTCTCTTTGCTTGCGCGTCACCTTCCACTGCCGCGCCTATGCGCGTCAGTGTACCTTGTCGCGGGTATTCATGTTCTTCTATGTTGTTTCACCTGTTCGTTTGCTTCTTTTGGCTTTTTGATGATCCCTTATGACTTAGATAATGATATTCATTGTCTTCTCTTTGTCTTGAGTTGTATTTGGATATCTATAAGTATTTTTAGACGCTTACACTAAGCTCCGTGATTATCCGACAGAATTTAATCATTGATTGTCAACATGATTTACTACCTGCCAAGCCTGTGCCGAAGACAAAAAATCATAATAGTGGTGTCACTGTATGTGTATGTGTGCGTATATATAATGCTTCGCTCGTATTCTATATATCATGAACTTTAATGAGATACAAAAGATATATTTAACTAAGAAAAATTACAATTGACCCCTACGCATCTTCATGTTTTTAAATCGTTGCATTATAGCCTCATTTGAAATACCACTAAATACATTATTTTCAATGTAAGTTACTAAGTTGTTGTTCAACCATTGATCTTCCGTTCGAATTTGTAGACGATTCTTCACAATTTTTCATTGCAGAAATGATCTCTCCATGGAACCCATTGTACTTGGTAGTATTAATGCTAATTTAATAAGCAAAATATACTAATGGATACACACCATTTCTTTTTGTCTCAACCAATTTCTCCGCAAGGCCACCTATTTTTTTCACTTTTGAAAACTTGCCACAAGAGTGCTCATCAAGGATATAAGTTTCATGTTGATCTTCAAGTGTCATAATTTGCATACTAGAGAATTCAAAGGGACAGAACTTGTCAAGATGAATCAACTTTTGCTTGCCAAACATGGAAAATGAGTCACTTGGATCTAAACAGTGCTACACAAAGAAGTAACTCAGTGCTTGTTTCATTGAAACGATTGCTAAGCTCTTGAATTTGCATATGGCTAAATTGCACTAAAATACCTTATTTTTCACTCATTTAGCATTTATATACCCTCAACTATTTTTCAGAGCATTTATATACCCTGAATTGTTTAAAATTATTACTTAAGTGCCCTTTGTTATGCAGACTAAAAAAATTTCACATGAAAGTTACCATATAATATTCACATATTAATTTTAGAGTAATATTTGTTAAATTAACTATTAATCTTACCCAAACACTAATTTAAATATATTCTGATTCTACTTGAAAAATAAAATTTGGATAGATTTAACAGTAAGTTTAGCAAATTTAATAGTTAGAAAGTTATACAATTAGCATATGAATATTATAAGAGAACTTTTAGCCAAAAATTTCACGTTTATATAATAGAGGGTACTAAAGTGCTAATTTTAAACAACTCAATCTATAAAAATGCTCCAAAAAGGTATAAGTGCTAAATTAGAGAAACACAAGGTGTTTCAGTGCAATTTAGCCTTTGCATGTCAATCACAACATAAAATAAACCAACATGAAAATTGAATAAATTTGCATTTTACTAAACACGGCGTCGTGATCTCCCTCTAGCAACATAAACATCATCCATAATTGGCACCTCAATATTAAGTTTAGCACAAAATGATTAAACCTCTTTCAACAAGGGTTCCCAATCATTATCTCTCATCATTTGAAGACGTTGCTTAGCCAATTGTACAAGGTTCATGGCATTCACAAGATCTTGATCTTTTCTTTGCAATGCTTGTGATTCCTGGCAACCTATGAAGCACGGACACGCATAACATGAAACCGTGTCGTGTCGTGTCCGTGTCGGACACACGTGTCGAACACATGTATCCTATGTATTTTTTAGGATTTGCCTCGTGTCGACGTGTTGGATGGCCGTGTCGGATCCGTGTCCGTGCTACATAGCTGGCAACTCATTTCTGACACCAATATATTTTTCGTCAAGTGCAAGCTAAATATGAACTCAAATGATTGCATCAAATCCAAGGAAACACGAACTTTCGCTCTTTGCTCTCCATGTAAGCCATCCTCGATGATAGACTCAAGCACATTGATAATAGATGAGAACAAAGCTATTAAGTTTACCAATGTACTATAATGAGAACCCCAACATGTATCGCTACCTCTTTTCAAACCATGTTCTTGATCCAAATATGCCCACTTGAAAGTTCACCATTGTCCAATGCCTCCACAATTTCCATAGCTTGTTTCTCCCAAAGAGATTCTCGGCGTTTGCATGATGCTCTAGCAATATTCATCAAGTTAGTTATGACATTGAAAAGTAAATCAATTTGAGTGTGGTTTTTAGCAACGACGACAAGGGTCAATTGAAGTTGATGAGAAAAGCAATGAACATAAAATGCCGTTTGGTTCTCTTTAAAAATTATGCTTTTCAATCCATTGAACTCACCATTCATGAGAAAGTCTTAAGCGACTGCTCAAGACCACTCGCCTTATCCTTTGAACAGGCGTTCCAATCTGAATTAATTTTGGGTTACTTGCTAGAAAAAGCTGCCTACACGTAGCAAATATAACAAACAATAATAACTATAATTTCATGTATGGTTTTTTTGGGCATTAGTTTCCCAAAACTTTCATACTTTGAACTTAGTCCACTAAATCGTAATGTTTTGAAATTGGATTATTTGCACTTTAGTACTTTAAAGTTCACATCTTTTTTAACTTTGATTCCACATACCTGGCACTTTGATACCTCAAGGTTTACATCGTTTTGACATCAAAGTGTTTTTCGACTATTTGTTGCCCCAAAGTCTACACATTTTTTCTAACTTTGGTACACCAAACTTGCCACATTTCTAATTTCGGGGTATCAACGTGTCAAATAAAAAACTCTGGGTATCAGAGTTTAAAAAATATGTAATCCTTAGGGTATCACGTTGGGAAAAAACTTTTGGGTATCAATGTTAAAAATAGCATAAACTTTGGCATATCAAAGTGCAAATAACCCTTTGACATTAGTCCCCCATGTCTTTGTATTTTGAAATTATTCTTTCAAATTGTTGAAGTGTTTTGAAATTAGCCCCCCAATATTTCAACTAGCTCCTAATTGGAAGAATTAATTTCAAAACACAAAGATTTGATTGACTAATTCCAAAATATCAAGATTAGGAAGTCAAATTATGAAAGATTAGTGGGACTAATAATCAAAAACTTTTTATTTGTTCCTCTTAGTATTTTTGTCTTTGCTTAAGTTTCAATGTTGAGAAATGATCAAGGGTAAATTTCACTTGACCCCTAGAGTTTTAGGGGTTTATGTGTAAACTTTTAGTATCAAAGTAAAAAAGATGTAGACTTCGGAGTATCAAAGTGTTGAAATTTTTTTGAGGTTTCAATGTAAAAAAGGTGTAAACTTTAGAGTATCAAAGTACCGAATAAAAACTTTGGGCTATCAAAGTTCACGTAAACTTTAAGGTAACGAAGTGAAAACAACCCAATTTCAATATTAAAATTTGAGAGATTAAGTTCAAAGTATGAAATATACGTGGGATTAATATCCAAAAAAACCCTAAAATAAAAATACACTATTTTTAGTTGTATTTGCTAGCTGTAGGCAAGCCTTACCCTTCTCCATGAGTAAATCAAAACTAATTCAAATGAGGTTATGGCCATTTCTTTAAAAGTAAAAAAATCAAATCAAATGGGTGCACGTGGACTAACTGTAAGACAATTGGTATTGGGCAGTCGCTTAAGCAACTACCCTTAGACTTCCTCCAACATGCGTATTACTAACCCTATCATAGCCTTTTCCTCTTAAACTTAATATACATAATCCATGCTTTGAGAACAATTGCTTAATTGCAGCTTTACGTGACAATATAGTCGTGTCACTTGGGGGTGGGTGTAAGACCCGGCCCTCCGGGTTTTAAGGCCGGGTCGGGTCTGACCTGGGCCTGTCCGGATTAGAGCGCCCGGGCCTACTTCTCTGATCTCGAGTCTGGGATTAGACATGGCCTGGCCCACGACCCGTCTAGGAGTGGGTCGGGTCGGGCCCGACCCACAGTCTACGGGTCATGGGTTGGCCCATGGGTTTTTTTTAACTTTTTTCCTAATTTTTTCAATTCTAATTTCTAAACTATATTAGCTTTGTATTTTATCTATTAAATTATATTTAAATTATTTTTTTCTTATTTCACTCTTTATTCAAAATGATATATACACGCACAAAGATAAACATCACATAGAAAAATATTGCAAACACAAAGATATACATGGTTTGGACTTTGATGAAACACCTACGTCCACGATAAGTTAATAACTTTCCTTTAGTTTAAATTTAAATTACAAGTACAAGAGGAAAAAAGAAAAAAAATGTTAACTATTAATGTTTAGTGAGTCAAATTTCTCCATCTTATATTCGTGAAATTCTTTAAGAAAATGTCTTATTTGCTATCATTGTGATCTTGCTTCTGCATCAAGCATGGTCAATGGTGGGCCGGGCTGGGTTGGGCAATGCCTATTTTTCTGGTCCCAGGTCTGGAGTTGGACCCGACCCACGTCTAACCCTAGTGTCACTCATATGGACGGTGCCAAGAAAGCACTCAACTGCACATCCTTCTTATTGACAATATCGGAAAACCATGGATATTTGTTCCTTACATGATAAATCAAATGATTCATCTACTAAAATAGCAAAGAACTCATCTCCAAAACCGCTAATGATAGCTTTAGTTGTTTTAGTTGCAGTAGCATTTACAATTTCCTTTTGAATATTAGGTCATGTCATTTTTTGATTCTCAGGAGCATTATTCAAGACGATATTATTGACGGCTTCATTATGAATAGCATGAAATTGTAAAAGCTTAAGATAATTCCCATGATTATGTGAATTCTCTAGTTCATCATTACTACGATATGATAGTCCTTGTTTTAAAAGAAAGCGAACACAATCAATGAAAGCATTTAGACGTATCTGGTAATCACTCCGAGCTTTGTCTGAATGCTTAACAAAAGCAACTTGGATATGGCTATTTTGATTCATCGATCTCGCCACTTTTTGATAGCTTCATTGTGAAATCTATTGCAAGTTCCAACATGAGTTTACAATCTTATTCCAAACCGAAAATCCCATCTTCATAAATGTCGAGTCCCCACCCACTTTCTTGCTAAAAAGATAGGAAAACAAACAAAATATGACATCCTTTTCTATGCTATATTCTAACAAACTTGAGTACTCATCAAACCAAGCGGGATTCAATCAGCGATTCTTATCCACAAAATTTTTTTAGTTGGAAACTTATGTTCATGAGGTTGAATGGGACCTTTTGAAGATATGCTTTTCGCACACTATCACGATCGTCAAGATGATAATCTGAAATCTCATTTTACAATTCAGGATCCGCCATAAGATTTTCAAATGCACATTTAACCTAATATTTTTCAGAACTTTCTCCATGACTACCATTGTTATTAAAATAATTATCTTCATGTTGCTTGGGTCTTATCTTTTGAGGTATTTTTCCATAGTACTATTAAATGAACAAAAAAATCGTCAATTATATTATCACTACAATATGCATTTACATACATTTAAATACATTGCTTTTATTATTATTTTTTATCAAACAAGTAAAGTTACTTCGAATCACAAATTAACATCATCAAATGAATGCCCTCGAGAATAAGTCATGACTCATGAGTTAAATCTCAAACCCCAAAATGACATAAGAACAATCAATTAATATGCTATATAAAAATCAACTATAAATTCAATGATTAAAAATCATAAAAAAAGTTGAAAATTTTGTTTTTTTCTTACCCCTATTTTTCAAACTAAATTGCAAAATAGAAAGCTCTTTGGATTTCATCTAATTGTCCCCATCTTTATCTCTCCTTTTCTTAAATTATTGTCTTCTTCTACACCTCAAAATCCTAATCTTGTCCTTCTTTACTTTGTAGAAGAAGGGGAGGGAGGGCGGAGGCGGAGCGGGGAGCTGGGGTGATGATGAGAGGCGGGTGGACCATGTACGATTTATAGCTCCCTAAATTAGACCACACCCACTTGTTTATTTCTTCTGTTGTTTAATGGGGATTTTGGGTTTAGGCTATGTGACTTGGCCCATTAAAAACAAATTCAAATGAGCTTAGTTTAAAATGGATTCACTAGTATATCAACACTACTATATACTTCAAAAAAGTTGCTAGAGGGTGGTGTCACTTGACATCGCTCTCATTGACTTGACTCCGTCCCTGCGCTAAGATGGTTTCAACTGTCAAGTTCCTTGCCAAGGGAAGTATTGACAAGATATTTAATTTTGCATAAATGCTACATGGCTAGTGTTACTACTATTGGGTGTGAACTTAATGGACTTGCTTGGGTTTGGCTTTGTCATCTTGGGTTACATGTGATTAAAATTTTAAAATAAGGAAGTTAACATGGTAGAGGAGGAGAAGTGAGATAATTTTACTAGGAAAAGGTAGGGTAAGATCACTCTCTGCAGGAGGACATCGTCTTAGTAGCCAAACTAAAAATTAAACCATAATTCAGCCATTCTTGTACTTCTAATTGTTTAAGACTTACTTTCTATATAGTAACATATGCTTATGGCAAGGACACAACAAAACATTTGTAACTAGTGTGATCTCAACTCATAAAAATCTCTAGTTACTAACAGCTAGTTCTTTTTTCACTCAGAATTAGCTTTAGTAGGAAACTTTAGCAGGAAACTTTAGCTATTGGTCAGGATCTAGTCATCAAGTATCAGAATTAAGCTTTAGTAGGAAACTTTAGCAGGAAACTTTAGCTATTGGTCAGGATCTAGTCATCAAGTATTTTGTTACTAAACCTGTGATTATAGTATATACTATCAAAATGATTATACATTTGGACTAAGATAAATAACTGTTAGAACCCTAGAGGGGGTGAATAGGATTGTTGAAAATTTTTTTGCTAGATTATCAGAAGTCAGGGTTGGATGATGGATATTTATAGGTAGAGGTGAAGTTGTGGTAGGAGGCTAAGAGATATGTAAGGCTGATTTGCAGGTTTTTGGTCTTTTGGAGATATAATGGACAATAGTTGAGTATAGTGGAAGATAGCATTAGAATCATTGTTAAAAAAACCCATTATGTAACTTGTTATGTTGCGCCATGTAGCTCAAATAACTTAAGAGTCTCAGACACATCATAACACTACATTATTTCAGCATAGCATGAATTATTTCAATATAACTTATATTATTTCAACATAACATGTGATATTTCAATATGACGTATGTTAATTCGATATAAGTTATAGAGACTTAAGAGGGTATCCTTTATTAGAAGTTAAAACTTGAAGTAGATAAGTAATTATTTTTGAATTGTTTGTTAAGCCTTCATATCTTGTTTTGGTGACATTATGTTATTATGAAATTATGAATATGACGAGTAAAACAAATGTAATTATGAACTTGCTATAAATTTATGGTTATATATTTGAGTATTCGATCGTGACACTTCCTAACATAACTTGTTTTATATTAAAGAATTTTGATTAAAATATTTTTGCATTATGATAATTTCCCTAATTCTTAAAATTATTATGAATCTCTCTTATATTTTTTAAATTAAACAGTAAGAGAATATTTTATTCCTAATTGTGATGTTATGTTTGATAATTTTGATGATTATAATTATTAAAATTATTATGAATACTTTGTATTTATAGAATATCTAAATAATTAATAAACAAAATAACTTACGTTATGATTTACATTTTTACGTTGTTTTTTTTAACCCTAATAGGAGGTAGAGCATTACGTTATGCATTATCGTTATTTTCGACATTGATTGGAATGTTCGAATAATATGCACAGATGGAAACATGAGTAGCAGACAATCAAAGATTCCACAACAATTTTTCTGGTGGTTCACTTCTCAACTGAGCTACATCCAGTAACCTAGTGCCTCCACTAGGATTTTAGTATCCACTATTACACAAATCTAAACTGAGCTTGAATTACACCAGCCAATTTTCACACCAAAAGCTGGAATTCACTCTCTATTACCCTTGACAACCTCCAGTGAATAGGACAACATCTTTCCTCAAACCAAGGAGAGAAACAACAGCAAAAAATCTTCGTCTCATACAAACGCAATTTGAAAACTCAATTTAGCCTAATCTCACTTATAAGATACTCACACTTTTACAATTGGGGCTCTATAGGCTCAGTAAACACCAACTAAAGGAGATGCAATATTTGGCAATTTGATCCTTAATAAATAATCTCAATAACAATTGAAATCCTTTCAAGAAATATAAGTGAAAGCTTTGGACTATTTGTTTAACAACTTTGTTTAGAGATGAACTCTTAAGGAAAGAAAAGTTTTTCAATAAAGGTTTTCGTTTAGGAAAATCTTTTTCATTGATCTTCCACTTGTGCTTCTACTCTGAATCTTCCAGATTTAATGAAGAACATTTCTTCATTTATATAGTGGAACTTGCTTAAGTTTGATCTAAAAGTGTTTTGATTTTATAAAGTGTTCTTATTAGAAAACTTTATTTCATGGTTCTCCATAGTGTGCTTCCACTTTGACATATTCTAATTTATAAGGAATCTTTTCTTCAATATTATTTTATTTGAAATGGGCATTTCCTTGCTCAGTCGCTGTTGTTCTCTAATGCAACCTTGTATTATCTTACACTTGTCCTTAAAGTTGACAAGTTATCCATTGTAAGTGGTCTCCATATCCTTGCATTAAATGTTAGCCCGTTCTTATGAGATCTTCTGCATTTAATGCTTGACTTGTTCTATTAGGCTTGTTTCCCACTTATCTAATATTTTATTCCCTATTCTCTTTTTTCTTGCAAAGAGAAGTAGGCAATGGATATTTGTTGTTATCTTTGAACCCCACTCATTATTTTATTCTATTGAGTTCTCTTATGACCAAAAGCCAACAACATAAAAAATATACTATTGATCTCCACCAAAGAATATTTTATTTGGTTGATTTATAGACACTAGCCAAATTGTATTACCATTAAGCGATTTGTACCAACAGTTGATGCTCCTCTATATATCTTATCACTCATATTTTTCTAATAAGCTTTTTGTGTAATATTCTTTAGTGGAGATTAATGATATACTTTAATGTCGTTGGCCTTTGATCATAAGGGAACCTAATATACTAAAATAATATTGAGTGAGGTTTAAAGGTGACAATAAATGACCATTACCTACTTCTCTTTGCAAGAGTAAAGGGAATGGGGAGTAAGATATTAGGCAAGCAAGAAACAAGTCTAATGGGACAAGCCAAGTATTAATTGCATGAGATCTCATAATGAGCTAACATTTAATGCAAGGATATTGAGACCACTCACAAGGGACAACTTATCAACTTTAAAAATAAGTTTCACATGGTACAAGGTTGCACAAGAGAACAACAGCGATTGAGAAAGGAAATGTTCACTTTGAATAGTATAGTATTAAAGAGAAAAGATTATCTCTAGATTAGAATATGTCAGAGTGGAAGCACGCTTTGGAAGAACCATGAAACAGATTTTTCCCAATAAGAACACTTTATAAAACTAGTTATAAAATACTTTTGGATCAAACTTAAGCAAGCTCCACTTACACTTAGTAGAACTAGTTATAAAATACTTTTGGATCAAACTTAAGCAAGCTCCACTTACACTTAGTAGAACTAGTTATAAAATACTTTTGGATCAAATCCGGATTTACATTTTTACGTTGTTTTTTTTAACCCTAATAGGAGGTAGAGCATTACGTTATGCATTATCGTTATTTTCGACATTGATTGGAATGTTCGAATAATATGCACAGATGGAAACATGAGTAGCAGACAATCAAAGATTCCACAACAATTTTTCTGGTGGTTCACTTCTCAACTGAGCTACATCCAGTAACCTAGTGCCTCCACTAGGATTTTAGTATCCACTATTACACAAATCTAAACTGAGCTTGAATTACACCAGCCAATTTTCACACCAAAAGCTGGAATTCACTCTCTATTACCCTTGACAACCTCCAGTGAATAGGACAACATCTTTCCTCAAACCAAGGAGAGAAACAACAGCAAAAAATCTTCGTCTCATACAAACGCAATTTGAAAACTCAATTTAGCCTAATCTCACTTATAAGATACTCACACTTTTACAATTGGGGCTCTATAGGCTCAGTAAACACCAACTAAAGGAGATGCAATATTTGGCAATTTGATCCTTAATAAATAATCTCAATAACAATTGAAATCCTTTCAAGAAATATAAGTGAAAGCTTTGGACTATTTGTTTAACAACTTTGTTTAGAGATGAACTCTTAAGGAAAGAAAAGTTTTTCAATAAAGGTTTTCGTTTAGGAAAATCTTTTTCATTGATCTTCCACTTGTGCTTCTACTCTGAATCTTCCAGATTTAATGAAGAACATTTCTTCATTTATATAGTGGAACTTGCTTAAGTTTGATCTAAAAGTGTTTTGATTTTATAAAGTGTTCTTATTAGAAAACTTTATTTCATGGTTCTCCATAGTGTGCTTCCACTTTGACATATTCTAATTTATAAGGAATCTTTTCTTCAATATTATTTTATTTGAAATGGGCATTTCCTTGCTCAGTCGCTGTTGTTCTCTAATGCAACCTTGTATTATCTTACACTTGTCCTTAAAGTTGACAAGTTATCCATTGTAAGTGGTCTCCATATCCTTGCATTAAATGTTAGCCCGTTCTTATGAGATCTTCTGCATTTAATGCTTGACTTGTTCTATTAGGCTTGTTTCCCACTTATCTAATATTTTATTCCCTATTCTCTTTTTTCTTGCAAAGAGAAGTAGGCAATGGATATTTGTTGTTATCTTTGAACCCCACTCATTATTTTATTCTATTGAGTTCTCTTATGACCAAAAGCCAACAACATAAAAAATATACTATTGATCTCCACCAAAGAATATTTTATTTGGTTGATTTATAGACACTAGCCAAATTGTATTACCATTAAGCGATTTGTACCAACAGTTGATGCTCCTCTATATATCTTATCACTCATATTTTTCTAATAAGCTTTTTGTGTAATATTCTTTAGTGGAGATTAATGATATACTTTAATGTCGTTGGCCTTTGATCATAAGGGAACCTAATATACTAAAATAATATTGAGTGAGGTTTAAAGGTGACAATAAATGACCATTACCTACTTCTCTTTGCAAGAGTAAAGGGAATGGGGAGTAAGATATTAGGCAAGCAAGAAACAAGTCTAATGGGACAAGCCAAGTATTAATTGCATGAGATCTCATAATGAGCTAACATTTAATGCAAGGATATTGAGACCACTCACAAGGGACAACTTATCAACTTTAAAAATAAGTTTCACATGGTACAAGGTTGCACAAGAGAACAACAGCGATTGAGAAAGGAAATGTTCACTTTGAATAGTATAGTATTAAAGAGAAAAGATTATCTCTAGATTAGAATATGTCAGAGTGGAAGCACGCTTTGGAAGAACCATGAAACAGATTTTTCCCAATAAGAACACTTTATAAAACTAGTTATAAAATACTTTTGGATCAAACTTAAGCAAGCTCCACTTACACTTAGTAGAACTAGTTATAAAATACTTTTGGATCAAACTTAAGCAAGCTCCACTTACACTTAGTAGAACTAGTTATAAAATACTTTTGGATCAAACTTAAGCAAGCTCCACTTACACTTAGTAGAACTAGTTATAAAATACTTTTGGATCAAACTTAAGCAAGCTCCACTTGAATAAAATAATATAAATGAATAAAATATTCTTCATAAAATCCGGAAGATTCAGAGTGGAAGATCAATGAAAAAGATTTTTCTAAACGAAAACCATTTAAAAAAAAACTTTTTCAAGAACCACCTTGATCAAACAATTTGCCATGCTTTAATGTTTAAATAGCTGTACACATGTTACCTAGGACACAAGACTCATTGACCCAACATATGATTGATCCTTTAAGCTTTTTTGGTCTTGAACATTGTCTTGACCCACAGCATGTATCCTGTGCATCTTCATGCTGCTCTTATATAAAATCTCTATGATAATACTTTGATATTCTTGACCAGCTTGCAAGCGTCATCCTCATCCGATATTATAGTTGCTGCGCAAATATATTAATTTAGTTTTCATTATACAAAGTATGTGGTTGAACAGTAACTTCTTAATTGAACTAAAGTTTCCTAATGTGACAAAACCATTCAGTAATGGTGCAAAACATATTTAGATCACATCATTGTAGCTTATAACTTACAATGATATTGGAAACTCAATATAAATGTTGAAGAAAGAAAAAGATATCACGTCATAACCTATGCAATTAAATGAGGAAAAGATTATTGGATCCATTACCGAGATTTCACGTCCTAGTACCTGCAAAGTTGCCATCGACACCACAAGAGGACTTCAGAAGAAGGGGGAAAATCAACTCAATGAAAGACATTTGATGAGTGAGAGGGGAAAAAAATATACTTGAGACAAACAGTTTATAGGTGAAGATGGGGGAAATACCTAGTTTCTTTTGAATTTTCGTAATTTTTCATCGTTGTTGGCTTTGTTGTACTTCACTTAGAATTGATTTTATCTTTCTAAGTTGGAGGGTTCAAAAGTATGTCATTGGTTGTAGGAATTAGGAATATATTTAAGATAGAAGTTGGGTGTTAAGTTGCACGGAGCCACTCAAAGAATTCTTGTTTAGTGTTATAATATCTTCACGTCTACTTGGGTTTTGTTTCTTTTCTTTACTTGGGGGGGGGGGGGTGGACACAGGAATTAAGAGTAACATTTTATTTTTTGAAAATATTAGAGAGTGTGACTGACTGCTGCATATACCTGGCTCTACCTGTTATGGTGGAAGCTTGGGGTGAACTATTGGAAATACCAATTTGGCTCTTGGCTGAGATTCCGCTATTTTTCCTCTCTAGTCAATGTATTATAACTAAGATATAGTAATGATTTTAAAGTTTCATCATATTATAAGAACCGTAACTTTAATTTAAACATAAAACTAATTCTTTTTCGTCCCAATCAACTCTCAATAGATATTATGATAGTTTACTTTGTAAAAGTTTGATGGCATTGACAAAACATACTTAAGATTTGTAATAGTTTATATCTGTATCAAAACATTTGCACAATCTCCTAGTGCCAATAGCCTAACACTATTATTATTCTATTACACTAATAGTCAAAAATTCCTGCCTTCGCTTCTGTTCCCAAAAAAAATATTGTTGACTATACTTGTTGATTGCTTCTAATAGGTAGCTCATACTGTTTTGCATGCTTCAATACGTAGTTCAGGCATTAGGCAAAATATCAGCAAGCATTACTGTTAATTTTAGAAAGTTGAAGAACTTAACCATGACATGACATTTTGTTTTCCTACATGTACTCAGATGACCTGTCAGCTGCTTGGAGTGATTCTAGAGGAGAGGAGTCCTGAAGAGCTTCAGGTCTATAATCGAATGCATTTACTGGAGTCCATGACCATACCAGTTTGATTAAGGAAAAAAAAGTTAATTATTGTTTTTGCAGAAACAAGCTATTGTTAAACCTTCTGTTTTGGAAGTACTTCAGGAGATCTCAAAGATTTGTGATGAAAGTGAGGTATGCACTTGACAGCTTTAACTACTTATGCTCCTATCTTTTCAAGTCAATGTTCTAATATAACCAAATTGCTTTTCTTCTTCTTCTTTTCAGAGATTGGAAATGCATTGAGCATTTCTTTATATTGTACATCTTCATCAATGTTTCATTCACTAAACATGTCAACTTGCATTGTTATACTTGTCTGCTTGTTTGCATTGTAAAAGTGTAGGAATCACCAAATTGAATGCTCTACTGACCTGGAGTTTGAGATGTTAGTTCCTGTCTTACTTTGCCTGTTGTTTTGTGAACAAGTTCCTGCTAAATTAGTTTTCCCTGCCTGGTTATATTATATTGTACAAATTATGTTATACTATCTGCGACAATATATTTCTAAGTCTAAACAATTTGTCATCTTCAAAAACGAGATAGAAGTTGCATAGTGGATCTGCATTGTTGCAGTTCTGCATCATCTTCTTGCATTTCTTTTATTGCTTTGTTTCTTATTTGTTTCAATCTGTCAAATTCTCTACCTTAGTAGCTTTCATATTTAATGAGCAATGTTGATGTTTCAGGAAAGGGTTCTTTTAGCTTTAGATGGTGCTGGACTTTTTGCTACTGGTGCTTTGACCAAGGACAGGGTAAGCTTGGGTTCACTTCGAAACTTATTTATATTCTATTTGGATAAGTGCTTAAATGTAGGGCTTTTAAGCATCAACTACACTTTGAGTCTAAATGAATACATGTTTGTTACGATGACTTGCAACATGAGCTAGCAGTGTTTATTATGCTGAACTTCATTTGGAGGCAAACCTCTCATATTCTGGATGATGCGCAAGGTGATCAAAATCCATGGGTCTTATTTGATGTAAGATTTAGGAGGGACAGTGTCTAATGATGTTTAATTGCAGTTGAGGGAAGCAAATTTTTTAACGTGCTTCACTCCCCTTGTCCTTAGTGGTTGTTAGTGAGGTTAGCTAGACGCTCTTTTCTTATTGTTGAACAGGTTTGACAAGCAACTTGAAGAAATAATTAGCAGATGTGGCATCAGCAGAAATTTAGTCATAAAGGCATCTCCTTTGACAACGGTTTATTTAGTAAAACTACAAAGGAAACTGTTCTGGATGGCAGAAAGTGCTTGACAGCAAAAAAACTTTATCAGTTTTAGCACCTTCTCTTGAACCGACTTTTTATGCACATAAGAAAACCTCACAGTCCATAAATGGAATGCTTTTGTTTGGATAATACATCTTGCGCAGATCAAATCACCATTCCTGATTTTAATGGTTTTTGAAGCTTGGATGTTTATTTACAAGAAATCAAGGTCCTATTCTACCAGTTGTTGAAACTTGTACTTTAGATTTATATTTGCAAAGCCTTTATTTACTTAAGACTTATTGCATTTATGCAGTCTTCTTGACTTGGAAGTCGCTCCATTATAAGTTGCTTCAGGTCTAATTGATTTTGGTGGAATAAACCTTCAATTTGAAGATGATCCTGTAGTGAGTTGGTTACATAGGTAAGAGATTTAGAGTTTCTGAACAACATATAATCTTGTCCATTGTAGTTCCTTTCCTGATATGTGATCATAGATCTCCTGTTTGCTGTTCAAAAGTGTGGCCTCCTTGGTGGAGTGTCCGTTATGTCAGCCAGCATGCCCAGCACCAAGCTTAGCACTCGTGAAGAAGAGTAAAGTGAGAGAGGAAGAAAGAGAAAATAGTAATATCAACTTGGTAGCACTGACCCTGTCTTTGCCATGTTGGTAATCTGAACTTGTAGGCGCTTGGTTTTGCTAAAATCGAAGTGTACCTAGGAATACTAGAAGATCAAAGGGCCGGGTGTAGTTTGTCATTTCAGTCCTGACAATCCAAACTGCATCCGCTATTAAAATTAAACAATATTTAGAAAGAAAGAAATGTGATGAAAAGGAGAAGAAGATCAAAAGATATGCATATAATTGGCTTCCATTCCTATGCCATTGACGTTTCCATTTAGTTCCAGGCCTTGTGATTGTAGGATTTTATTTTCCTTTTCCTCACTCACTTTTGATGTCGATATTTGCTTTTCCGGGAGTGAATGAGAAAATACACAATCCCAGCCAATATCCAGTCCAACTTGGATGGATGAGATTTGTACCCAGCCCCACACGATCCACAATGCTTTAATTCTAAGGAGTTTGATAATTTCACCCGTCAAACAATACCTGCCGTGTTTTGGTGGATATGATCTTATGCATGAGAAACTTCTACCATCACCATGGAATAACTACACAGTGGTCCTTGTCAATGTGAAAGTTGATGCACCGCGGAAGAGTGACCCCAAGATATGGTGCAATATTTTCTACCAATCCTTGTCTTGTACTAATCCAAAGGTAGTTAACAGACTCAACACTTGGTGCACCATTAATCTTGTGGGTAGGGACCATTGAATACTCTCTCTTTTAAGCACAAGGTCATTGAATACTCTCTCTTTTAAGCATAAGGTCACATTGTGTTGAACAAATTTCAAACACATGTCAGAATCACATATTCTGTATATTATGTATTTTTTTTGTAGGGTTAATTTTAGAAAGCCCCCCTCAACTATAAGGTTGCCTCAGAGAATATACAACTAAACCCCCGAACAAAAAAAGAGGTTGTTGTAGTAATCCCATTAACTTTTAAAATACAACTAAACCCCCTTAACTTTTCTCACTCAACCCCCTACACTAACATTAACTTTCAAAATGACCATACTACCCCTGAGTCATTAGAAATTTACCCCAATGCTCTTTTTAGTTATTTTGGGTTAAAATACCTCTTCTATTTTCCCCCTTCTCTTCTTCCTCCAGCACCATTGTCAGATCTAGGTCTGAACTGTCTTCTTTTTCTTTTTTGAAACATCAACTTTTCACTTTTCGTACTTATTCATGCTTCTAATGTTTGGAAAAAAAAATTAAAATTTCAGTTTTTGTTTAAGATATTTCCCATCAAAACTCATTGAATTGAGGACTAATAACTGCGGATTCTTTGCGTGGTAATTCGGCGACGATGAAGAAGGCAACAAAGAGACAATGATGGCAGTTTTTCTTGTTCTTTATCTTTTGGTGTTGTTTTTATTTTATTCTTGGAAGATTGTCAAAAACTGAAAGCGTATGTATATATGGTTGAAATTAATGGAACAAGTTTCATTTTTTGTTACAATTGTGTTAGTGGGCTGTTAAATGTTGTTCATTTTAAGCTGTATCAACCCCAACTTCAGTTTGTGTTTCAAGAAACCCCCCTCAAATTAAGCTTTACTTTCAACCATGGGTGTTTTAGTCAATGCACAT
>NC_033794.1:20066600-20087930 GCF_001876935.1 Asparagus officinalis | reverse complement strand
CCGTAAAGATAAGGGTGTTATGTGTGATACCTCATAGTTGAGGGGGGTGAAGTTGTATTTTAAAAGTTTAGGGGGTTATCTACAACAATCCCAAAATTTAGGGGGTTTTCTGTAGTAAAAATAGCCGAGGGGGTAAAATTAACCCTTTTTTTAGATAATTCACCACTTGTCACTCATGACATATAGTAGTCTTATAACAATTTTATACACCGAGTTGTATAAGGTTATATTAGAATTAATCCCCATATATGTAACACGATAACTTAGTGTCTTTACCAAAGGGCACCCTTGTTTGTATGCCACTAGGATTTTAAGAATTTTAGATGATACTGTGTGTTTCCATTTTCAATTATATCTAATGTGATCCTTTTCAGGTTCTTTTCTGTAGCACTGATATGGGAAGATCATCATTTGTTCGACAACTAGAGCCAGATTGGCACGTAGACTCAAATCTTGAAATAGTTTCTCAGTTAGCGGTATGTTTTCTTGCTCGAATTGGTTAATTCTAACCAGCGTATATATTGTTTCCGCATTGCTAACTTTATCGCTTACACAACTTCTCTTTGATCAGCGGTTTATTAGACACCAACTTCACATTTCAGAACTTGAGTTGGGACAAATTGCATCTAATGTGTTCACTTCTAGGAGCTTAGAGCAGTACTTCACCTCCCTGTAATGAAGAGAGAGAGAGAGAGAGAGAGAGAGAGAGAGAGAGAGAGAGAGAGATGTATGCTGTACAAGTGAATCAAACGGCTGTTGGATTTCTTGTTTTTATCTAAATTTGTTTACTAGGCAGAACATCACATGCTGTTCTGCTGCTGTTGTAATAATACTTTGCCCTTGATAAATGGAGATTGGTTGTAAACTTCACCTCGAACTTTATGGGAAATTTTGTAAATAATAATGAGCCCGTCCTTCTATTTTCTGTATGTTGCTCATTGAGTATAAAATGTGAGGAAGGGAGTGTAATTTAGATAGTTTGGCATCGGTCATGAGAATAGAAAAATATGATTCATGTAATCAACTCAAAATATTTGAGATAAAGGTTTTGTTTTTGTTGTAATGTCAGTAGTAGTAATGTTATTATCGTTATTTCGGTTTTAGATTTAAGTGGTAGAACTCGATGGTCCCTGAACTTGGTGTATAAATTCTCCTGTTCTGCTCATGTGGCTTGATCTCTCCTGTTATGCACAATATGATTAGTTCTCTCTTGCCTGGTTTCATTATAAAGTTTTATTTGGACTTCTTTGATTAAGGGTTCACTCTAGCTCGAGTTGCAATCTGACCTCCTTCGCTTCTTGTTGAACTGTGACGTTGCGACTGATTTCCTTTTCCAATATTTATTAGTTGCAAAACAAACAGTTACAATGAGTTTTTTCTATTGATAGCGTCTTTGATGCACACGGGAATCGAAGAGCGACATAGTTTTGCTATGTGACCTACTGGGTCGCCTAACAGTTATAGTGATTGTAAATTGCATTTACAATGCTTACGTTAAACCTACTTTAGTTAGCTATGTGAGCTATTTCCCCCCTCTAATAATATCGTGTCAAAAATCTTGATTAGCTTCACCACCCCCCCCCCCCTCTAATTATCTTAAGAATAATAAAACCCATAGCATGGATCTAGAAGGTAGAACTTTCTATAATTCATATTCAATCTCCTTACAGTTTGACCCAACACCTAGAAAAGAAATGAAAATTGTATTTCTTTTGTATTAAAACCCAGGGGCCCTCCTCTTTGTTCCGAAGTTATTAAGCATAAAATAATGGTGTAAATGGACAGAGTAGCTTATGCGGAGTCACTTATGTTCAAAAAAATATCAAAAAAGCACAGCGTTAGGAGATTGGATTGAATCGTATCATGTCGGTAGCTGTCAATTGAACTCTCAACAATCTCCCAACTGCTACTTTGTTAATTACATTTTAATTCACAGCCGATATGGACCCACAAACATTTCGTAAACGTACCATTGTGGCTAATATGCATATACACCCTCTTCTATTACTTATGTATTTTTTATGTAGGGTATATCCAAGAGCGTGTACTTTTCTGCCTTTTGGAATTTGAATATTTACGTTACCATAAACAAATACTATTCCAAAAATCTATTAACGGCGTCAGATCGTTTGACTTGAAAGTCCACTCTCTTCACAAGAAATTTTAATCTGTCACCAATGGTCATCACTCATCAGATAGTACTGGACTATGAGTCAGTTTTTATTTCCTAAAAAACCAAAAAAATAGAAATGAAAACCAAGAAATCTCAAAAAGTACAATTTCACACATTTCTATCTCTAAAACTCACTCACAACATCTAATAAAATATTATTTTTATCCAACAACTCATCCACCACATCTAATAAAATATTATTTTCATCCAACAACCCATCCATCACATCCACCACATCTAATAAAATACTATTTTCATCCACAACATCACTCAACTCATCTCATCTCATATTTAAAAATTACTCACACCATCCAATAAGATTGTGACAACTCATTTCATCTCATTAACATTTCATTTCTTTGTTTTCCTCCCAAAAAGTTAGGAAAACAATTTTCTTAAGTGTGGGTCACATCATCCAATAATATAATGACAACTCATCTCATCTATTTTTTTATTTTTAAGAAATAATCAAACAAAAAAAAAACAATCTAATACAAGAAATAGGTTTCTTATAATTCATTTTCTTATTTTTTCTGCCAACCAAACAACATCAAAACAAGTTTTCTTAAAAAATCACTCACATCATTCTATAATAAGGTGACAACTCATCTCATCTCATCTCCATTTCTTTGATTTCTTTCTTTTTTTAGCTAACCAAACAATCCCAAAACCTATTTTTCGTAGAAATAGGTTTCCTTTTCTTTGATTTCCCTCTTTTTTAGGCAAACAAACAGCCCCTTAGTAAATCTTTTAAAAACCAAACTAGAACAAAGAGTTGTAAAAAGCTTGTTTTATATCAAAACTTGGCTTTACAAAACTGAAAATTCTGGTCTTGTTAAAACCAGGTCAAACTTTAGTCTACCCCTATTCTATATCTAGACAAACAAAATCAGAATTAAAACTAGGTCCGGACTAATCCTGCCCTAGTTTTGAAGAATTGTCAAATGTTACGATTGTTTGACAATTCGGTAACACTAACCTAACTTTCAACCTGACCCAGTTTTAAGCATTTTGCCAAACAAGCCTAAATATAACCTAGTTTAAGATAAGAGTGGGTCAGGATTGATCCTGACCCAGTTTTAAGTATTTTGCCAAACTAAGCCTAGATGTAACCTAGTTTAGGATAAAACCAGGTTGGGATTGATCCTTATCTAGTTTTAAGCATTTTGCTAAAATAGACCCAAGTTTTAGCAAAAATTGGGCCAAGACTTGTGTCAGTTTTGCTAGGCCAAACTTTAGTCTTAAGCTAATTTTTTTTATCCGCCTCCTACTCGGCTTTAGTTATGAACTAGTTTAGAAGAAAACTAGTTTTTCTCCTTTTTGCCAAACAGAGCCTGAGGTCCATTGCTTAGATGCTCTTCTAGGTTTACAATAACCAGATTTTACACACAATACATTTGTATTTTTTACTTAAACTGTATATATTCATATGAAACTCGTAAAAATCACATTTTATGTAATAATATTTGCGAATTGTATTAGTCTTAGAATTTTAAAAGACTAATCAAATGTTTTATTTAATATTTATAGAAAGCTGGCAGGTGGGTAAGTCCCTCAAATTTGTAGAAACTGACTTTTATCGTTGTAGATGCATGTAACTATGTATCACAATGTTTTTGCAGTCATAAAGATAACTATAAATCAAGATCAAGCAGAAGGTAAATCTGAAGATTTCAAGTTTTAACTTTAGATAGATAATAAAATACAGAGAAGAATAAAGAATAAACAACAAAAAGGGGGGAGGGGGATAAATTAATAGGGAAGAAGTTGAAAAGACATACAGGTAAACCATGCGCGAAGTGCTGCGATTTTGCAATCTGGACTTTGTTAAGACTTTGCGATGTAATTTGCAAAACTAGCACCTGGACTGGAAATACCAAATAGCAAATTGCTAAGGGGGGCATATGAATAAAAAACACCCTCAGTTCCTGGGCAAAGTAGCCGTCTTTGCGCGTGGGCTCCTAAGAAAGTAAAGGGCAGAGGAAAAAGGAAGGAAGGCGGTGTGGGAAAGCAAAAAACCCCCCCAAAAAGTTCCAGATCGAAGCAAAGCAAAGAATCCTTCAGATCAAAAAATTCAAAAAATTCCTCTCTCTCCTCAATCAATTCAATCCTCAACTCCGAAACTTTTCCCTCTCGATGGCGGGAGGATCGAAGAAGGGAGAGACGGCTCCGCCTTCGCCGTCGTCGTCATCGCCATCGCCATCGCCATCGTCGAAGAAGAAGAAGGGCGGATTCTTTGGTAGATTATGGAAGGGGATCTTCGGACCGAGGAACGACGACTACGAGAAGAAGCTGCAGTACTTGTCGAAGGAGGAGGCCGCTGTTCACGCGAGGTTGAAGAGGAGAGCTCACTCTTCGAGGAGGAGGTCCAGGAACATCATCGTTTTCTCTGTGATCCTCGAGGTCAGCAGGTTTCTTGATTTTTTTTTATTTAAATTTTTTGTTTAATTTAGGTAGGTTAATTTTTTAAGTTATGTTCTGAAATTTCATGTTGAGTGCCTGAAGATAACAGTCAGTGGTCGGGGAGCACAGTGTGTTGCGTTTCAACAAAAAAGGGGGGGATTTTTGCTGCCAAATTCTTTGCTGGAACAGATGTTATATTAGTCTTTGGCGATTGAGAAGTCCATATCCTAGATATACAAGCCTATTTTAGAAGGGAAAAGAAAATGCAAGCTAATCTATACCATTCACAGATGGTTAGAGGTAGGGGTGGCAAATGGGTCGGGTCGGGCCATAGTTGACCCAACCCGACCCGTTTAATAAATGGGTCAATGCGATCTGACCCGTTTATTAAATGAGTTACCCGACCCGACCCATATAACCCAAATGACCCATATTACTCAATTTAAGGCTGCCGTTGGTGTAAAAGGACTCCGGAATAGTACTCCACTATTGTCGGTTTCGCAGAATTCCGAAGAACTAGTAAAACTAGGGTGAGGAATTTGAGATTTCGACGACGACGAAAAAGATGAAGACAACGCCCAGAATCACACAGCTTTCGAGAGTAGACCCGAAACAAGCTTTCCATTTCAATAGAGCTATCTTATATACAATAATCAATGTTAATCATACACTTAAATGTGCATATTTACCAAGCGTATGCAAAACTGTATTATGCCAAAAAATAAAATATTTTTTTCCACATTGCGGAATAATTAAAGTAGAGAATAATGAGACATCCTCTTTCTCTCTCATCATTTGAGCAGAGCAGAGAGAAAGAAGAGAAGAGAAGCTTCTGCCGTCCGTTTACCCCTGCGCGTGGATATCGCGCCCTCACCCTTGACCCTTTCCTCCAAACTCAGTCCCGATCCCTCATTCTCCTCCAAAGAAAAAGAAAAAAATTTCACCCAAATCGATAAAAATCCAACTTTTCCAATGGATTCCGACGAAGATGGCGACCCGATTCCTTGCTCCCGCGAGTACTTCAGCCAGCCCCTCGGCCGCGACGCCGCCATCCTCTCCTCCCCCGCCAGGGCCCCTCCCGCCAAAAACCACAGCCTCGACTCCTCCTCAGATAAAATACGTATGAATGACTAAATAAATCAGTCGACGCAGACGAAAACGTCGTCGACGAGGGGACGAGGGCCAGGAACCTCCTGGAGACGATGCAACATCGCCGAGGGATTTGACATCGGCTGAAACAGTTCGGGTTACACGGGTTAGTTATTAGGTTACAGGTCAGTTCAGGTCAACCCTAATTTAGCCATCTAATAAACGAGTTAGTTCGGATTGACCCATTTATGACCCGACCCATGTAACTCGACCCACACTCAATATGAACGAGTCGGGATGGGTTGGGTTGATGGGTCAGGTCATAATTTGCCACCCCTAGTTGGAGGGTAAGTTTAGGAGTTACTACTACTGTGTAGGGGTGCTTCTGATAGAATCCTTACTCTTTTAAAAATTTGCGTTACCCGAACTAAAAACCTTGCCACCAAATTTTGGTGGAAAATGTGTTATTAACACTGTGATTGAAAATTCTAGACCCTAGACTAGACACATGACAACCCTATTTTAGAAGGGGAAAAGAAAAGTAACTAGCAAGTAGCTCTAGCTTCTACCTACATACTTCTATTTGATTGCGGCACTTGCTAGTTCTGTTTGCTATTTTTTCGGCCATCTACATCTTTCCAGTTCAGTTCCAAGTTCATGGTGTTTTATGGCTTTCTAAATCAATTGCCAATGTCCCTGTGTAGTAAAATATTTTATGATTTTAAAAACCTCACTGCACCTGTTGACAGGCTCTTTAGAAAAGATTAAAAAAGGTCACTTTGAAATATCTGTAGCTTGCTTAGGAGGCTGACCTGTAGACAAAGGTATTATTTGATAACCGTTGAGCTAAGTATACTGCCTTAGTTTAGCAATACTTAAGTTCTCTACCGCTTTTGTCTATTTGATTGTTTTTTTATCTTTATATAACTCTCTGCAAATCAATTTTTGTTTCTAGCAACTTATTTATTCATAAATTGAAGGTGAAAATATGTTAGACATGGATATTAATTCTTGTCTTTTACTTCTTGCATATGATGCTAGTTTACGTTGCTTTTGTTGTCAAAAGTGCAAAATCCATAATAAACAAGAAATTGAAGGAATTTTATTATTGTAGAATCTAATTGAATTCCACCAAGACCAGGCATAGGCAAAACTCCAATCCAAAGTCTAAGAGGAAAGCCAAGTCAACTTGGTGGAGGATAAACCTAACTTCAAACTAAGGAGTGGTATTCAATCTCAGCCACACTGTCATACAAATCCTAAACGTTCTACTCATAAGTCTGAGATTATGTTCAAAACCAATTTTGCAATCTAGTTCTTCTACCGGAAGGGAAACAGGCATAAGGAACACTGGGTGAACATGGTCGAAGGGAACACTGAATTTTCTTAGGTTAGCTTACACTCCTGTGAATTGAGAAAACATCCTTACCTTAATTGCAAATTTCCACCATCAACCTCTCAATTCATTTAATATCCCTTTGGTGTCATTGACATAAGAGATGCCATTTATAGTCCATCTCTTTCTATACGTGGAAAGTTAATAAATCATCATATAATAATCGAGAAATTGAAATGGAAAAGAAAAAAGGGTGATTTCTTTTTTTCACACATCCAGAGTCTTGATCAAGACTTAAGATTTTTAGTTTAGTTTGTTTCTCTTTTCTTTCTTCTATTTTCATTTTCATGAATTGAGAGTATCACAAGTTCATCCCAAAAGTTGTTCGATACAACACTGATCAAAGATCAGTAGAACTGGAGTGCCTTGTAAGGTCAAAAGATCCTTAATTTTGAAGGCTTTGTTTGACAGGAGATAGGCTCTTTCAAGAAGGGATGCTTTTCATGCTGATCTAATCTACATTAACTTTACTATGATGCGTTCTTCTCGAAGATCCGCTAGTGCATAGCTTTCCCCCTTTTTGTTAATACTTAAATTCAGATTATTTGAGAACATTGTAGAAAGATCAATATTGTCAATACCATTGTTTAAAAAAACCGTTACATAACTCGTTATGTTGCGTTATATAACCTAACAAGCCTTAAATGTTATGTTACCTCATGAAATAACACAGACATTTCATAACTCTACGTTATAACAATATAAAATGTGTTATTTCAATGTAACTTATGTTATTTCAATATAACATGTGTTATTTCTTATTTCAAGTAAATTTACTTTATTTCATAGCACATCTTTTCTTAAAAGTTGAAATAGTTAAATAATTACTTCTGAATGTTTGGTAAAGCCTTCATGTCTTAATGTGGTGACATCATTACGTGATTGTGATTGTGATTGTGATTGTGAAATGAGGAATATCACTGATAAAATGAATGTAAATATGAAACATCTATAAATTTATGATTATATATTTGAGTACTTGATTGTGATACTTTCTAGTAAATCTATATAGTTTGTATTTTATTAAAATATTTTTGTCATGTGATATTTTGTTCCTAATTCTTAAAATTATTATGAACATATTTTATATATTTGAATTAAACAGTAACAAATATTGTCTTCCTAATTAAGATGTTATGCTTAAAAATTATTTGATGATTTTAATTATTGAAGTCATTATGAAATAGCTTGTATTTAAAAAATATGTAAATAATTAATGACCAAAATAACCAAGTGTTATTGTTCTTATTATTTGCCGCTTTTTCTTTAACACTTATAAGAGATAGAGCATTACATATGCGTTATTTTTATTTTCAACATTGGTCACTACAGTGTTTTTATTTTATCTTTTTGTTTTGACGATGACCAGGTCTCGTGTATTGGTTTAAAAAGTGCATGTTAGTTGCATGAGCTAGATGGAGTTCTTTTTCAAAACTGACAATGGTTATTTTATCAGGCAATGGCAGTGGCTTATGCTATCATGACAACAAGGTCAGTGGATTTGGACTGGAAGATGAGAGCAGCTAGAGTATTTCCTATGTTTGGGTTACCCATGTTGTCAGCTCTTATCTATTCATCACTTGTAAGCTTCACAAGGATGCGTAAATACCTCAAACTCTACACCCAAGTGAAATTGCTTTTAATCTTTTTATTCAATGTTAGAGAGATACATTAAGTACGTGATATTGCTTTTTGGAGCTCTTTTAATCTTTTTTGCGTTGCTGTTTACTTAGACATGGTTGATATCTATGTCCGGTCCTGATTATTTTTCTGTTGGCACAATTATTTACTGGATGTGATCAGAAGCTGACAACCAGTAACTAGTTGCAGTGGAAGAGACTTGTGATTAATATGGAAGGGCAACAAAAGGAGGACCATATAGAACAGAAAGAAAATTCAGTGAAAGTGAGATGATAATTATATTTTGGGTCAGGTTCCTAATGCAATGGACATGGAGATACAACATTTGGTCCTTCACTATTGTACAGTGAAGAACTGTGGCCTGTGGCTTTTGTTGGAGTCCACATACTGTAGGAAGAATTGTCTGGCACGGCCTATTCATAGGCCTTTCTCAAAATGTTATTCAAGGAGAAGGAATTTGGATGAGTATTATGCGGATTTTAATAAACTCTGAGATGAACTTCAGAAGATGTTTGCTATCTCATAAATCACTAAGCGTCTTGGTAAAGATCGGGTATGATTTATTTGTGACAAGCTGGACATGCGCGGTATTTATGCTTCAATTTATGGGAAGATTTTTGAAGAATTATTACCATAGGGTCTGTATTTCGTCTGATTTTACTAGAGATATCATATTGCACTCCTATGAAAGCCTGCTAGATGTACTCAAACCAATATTATGAAGAAATAAGACCGTTTTTTAGCTGTATGATAACTTCAGTGTATATGAGATTTTTGTAGAACGTGAGGAACTCACTGAAAAGTTTAAGCTCACTCTCAACTGGTTAAGGGCATTACAACATTATTTTAACTAGAAGTGGGAAGCACTAGGATTTTGTATGCCCAATATTCATCACCTAGACTCCCATAACTTCAGTGGGAAGCATTATTTTTATGTGATTTGGAAAAACAGATTATTTGTAGAACCATGTTAGCAGAGTATTATGAATTTATGATCATATTAAATAATTCCAAGCACAAAAGTTGTGAAGTTTTCGCTGAACTAATGTTTTAAAGACTGATTCTTTTGGAAGTCAAGTCGATACTGTGTAAGTTAATTTGTAGTGACACCACTAGGTTGTCTGTGATGCTGCCTCTCAGTTTCTGGCAGAATGGGGTGGATGAATAGTTTAACTGAGAATACTGATGGAAAAGGAGCCAATTCTTTTCTAACGCGACTGACAACTAAAGGATACCTAGGCTCAATGCTTGAAGTTGGTGGAACCAAAGCTTGGACATGACACACAACTGAAACTAGTTGAAAATTTTGAATGATGGAACTGATAGGCTCCCATTTTTTCAGAGTTGTGAATCTGTGATCCTCTTATAATTTCTTTTAGTTTATTCTTTTCAGCAAGATTTCATGTGCTGCTGAAATATTTAACGATATTTGTTGTTACTACATAGGTAACTATCCTATTTTTCAGCTGACATTTAGCTGAACGATGGTCTTTGAAAATGAACACAGCACCAGCTTGCTGGTTTGTCCCAAACGTATGGTCATCATGGATGAAGCATTTTTTACTTTTAAATTACATTATTGTTGGTGCAGTCCAAGCTTGTGCCATTAGAGGCTCTACTGCCTTTGACTAGTTAAGTATCTGCCCATCTGACTGAAGAGAGATCACTGTATTGCATATCTGTTAGGTGTTGCCAGGCTCAATGGGCCAATATGAATCTCAGGAATCGTTATCCTGAAAATGAAATAATCGTGTCATTACAAGTGAAATTTAGGCTGCAAATTTCCTTCTTGTGTTCCTTGTGTGATTTCCTCTGTCTGCATTGTTTAGTTGAAATAAATGGCTTGCTGGTGAAGATAGGCTTATTCATCTCTACTTGCTCTGACATCAGTTTGTCCAGTTCTGTTCTGTTCTGTTCTTTATTTTTCTTTTTTCTGTATTCACACTTTACCTATTAATCATTCTGTTGATGGCAATTAATGGAATAACACAGGTCGCACAAGAATAGAAATTATTGAAGACTGATATGTTTGAATGTTCTGTAATTGTTGAATACATTTCAATTGTTGTAGTCATATTCATCATACACAACACAACTAATGTTCCACATAGTGCTCTTTTCCAAGAGATTAGATATAAGTTGTTCTCTATATCTGTTGCCAGGATTCTGTCATGCAGTTTGTCCAGTGCTCTAATATTCCAAAGCAATTTTTCTTTTTGGTAATATATGATTCCAAATCCTTCTCAGATCATAATCATTGACTTTCCTTACAGTTGATCGCAAGGATCAGAAGACACTTGAAAGGCTTCGAGCGGAAAGGCAGGCAAAGATTGATGAGCTTAAAGAGAGAACAAACTATTACACTACACAGCAACTTATTCAGGTATCTCTTTCTCTTCACGCCTTTCTTCTCACTATCATGTATTTGAATATCTAGCAAGGATCTCTCAAATATATATATGCTACTAACATTGGATCCTAAATCCAGAGATACGATCTTGATCCTGCTGCAAAAGCAGCAGCAGCAACTGTTTTGGCATCTAAGTTGGGGGCAGATTCAGGCTTGAAGGTTTATCTTGGTGATGAATCTAATAACCCTAAAGGGACAATGGGGAGAAGCAAGGATGCTGAGCTGGAAAGATCTGCTGGACTTCGGAACAGGAGACCATCTCATATAAGAAGCAACAGCACGGGGAATGCTGCACTAACTCAGTACATAGATGAAACATCGGTTGATTATAGTGCTGACGGTGAAGAATCTCCTGATCAGAATCAGAGGGTTGTTGAACACTTTAAAGGCCCAAGCCCTAATGATGGGGGTTGGCTTGCTCGTATCGCTGCTCTTCTTGTGGGTGAAGACCCAAGTCAGTGTTATGCTCTCATATGTGGCAACTGCCATATGCACAATGGTGAGTGAAACGCATGATCCGATTATGATCAGAATAGGTTCATTCATTGAAATATATTCTGATAAGCACAATATTCTCATGTTTCCTGAAACGATTAGGGT
The DNA here is from genome assembly GCF_001876935.1 of Asparagus officinalis. Taxonomy (NCBI): domain Eukaryota; kingdom Viridiplantae; phylum Streptophyta; class Magnoliopsida; order Asparagales; family Asparagaceae; genus Asparagus; species Asparagus officinalis. The sequence continues at coordinate 20,076,218 of NC_033794.1, read as the reverse complement.
CTGTTGGGTAACATGTTCCAAGTACATGAAAAAGCAAACTTCGATGTTTGGTCACTTGGAGTTAGATCCCATTATGTAGTTGCAATTACGTAATAGGGTTCAAATTTTGTTGACACTAAATTAAAAATGAAAGATTGTCGTAACATCTTGAAAACTGTGTAAAACATTGCCATCTCTACTATATAGGCAGTATGATAATATGGTTTTCATAGGTTTTTTATTAAATCGTGTTAATAAGTAGTTTAGAAGTATCAATACATTTATATTGATGTAAAGATGTAGTTGGAAAAGCATCGATACTGGTTCTAATTACACGCATTGGGAACATGTAGTCTGGAAATGATTTGTATTTCTAGCTACAAGAACCAAACGTCCCAGAGACTTGTTTCCTATCATTTCCTCAGCTATGCGATTGCCAAATTACTCTTCAATAAGCATATCCAAAATATCTAGACTTAGTGACTGTAGTTTCCATATTCATGATTCCTAAATTGATCCTATTTGTGAACTGTTCAAATCTTACATGTTCATAAATTGTAGAAATTTAGCATATAATTTTACATTCTTTTGATACTGTAAGTCCCATTCCTTTTTTTTTTTTTGGTTTACCATTTTAATGAAACTAACCCATCTTCTGTTCTTGAGACCTTCATAATGGATTATGTATTAATTTCAATCAAATACTTTCTTAAATTTTATCGCTTTCATTATACCCCCTCCCCCACACCCCCACCCCACTCCACCCCCAAAAAAGTAAAAAAATAAAAAATGAAAAATGAAAAAACCGACCCCACCGAAAGGAAGAAAAAGAAAAAAGAAACAATTTATCCATGGCTTGCAAAATGTCGATACCATGATAAATGTATGTAGTACAAATTTATCATGTTTCTATATTCTTTTGATATGTAATTCCAACTTTCTAACGGATGTTTTTATGTTTACTAATTTGTACAGAAGTAACACATTTCTATAGAACATTTCATTTTCTTCTCCACATGAAAGAGCATTTATTTATTGTCCTTACAAAAACATGCATACAATGGTGAAAATATTTGCAGGGTTGGCGAGAAAGGAGGATTATCCATACGTAACTTATTACTGCCCCCATTGCCACACATTGAATGGTTCTCGCCAGCCTGGTGAAAATGTCTCTAGTTTAAGCTCCGACCAGGCCACACCTACTAACACGGACACTCCTACGCAGGCTCCGTAACAAACTAGTGGCAAGTATTGAGCAATTTTGCGTCTGTTCAAGAGATTCCTGCTGACGATGAGAATGAGAATGAGATTCCATGCTGAAGATGAGAATGAAGAATGAGATTCCTGCTGGTGATACGAATGAGGCCCATGCTGAAAGCTGAAGGGGGAAAAAGTCATTACGTTAGGGGACTCTATCGAAAATCACAGAGAGAGGAAAAGGATCTTGGCATGTTCTTCCTACTATGAATCTTAAAGTTGGTGATTAATGACCATCCACTTTTCTTGGAATTTAGATTAAGACGCGTCAAGATTCAGTTCCTTCGCGCATGATTTTTCTATATGATTTTTAATGGAGGATCCTCTTTTCCGAAATTTCCCCCAAAACCTTTGTGTACCTCTTGGAGATAAGAATGTACGTTATGTTGTTTGTTGAGACAAAAGGGAATGGTCAGCATTGTGAAAGTCTGATAACCCGTTACTAGAGTTGTATGCTGTGTGAAGAGTGGAGAGTTATTTTGTTGCCCGTGGATAGATGTGGCTATTTGTGGACTATGAGTATCTAAATGAAAGCCCCCCCCCCCCCCTCTCCAACCACCCACCGAACACACCCCTCGTATTGAAGCGAATCAGAAAATCTTGAATTCAATTGGGTTATTATTCATAACTATGCGTGAATATTTGTAAACAGTTCTCATGTAGTCTTGTATGAATTATTCAGTTCACATTTGGCAGATACTCGGTAAATATTTGTATTCTAGTCCAGTCTTATAATGCAATGAAACATGATACTATCAATAGATGTGCAACCTAGTGATAATGTAATATTCACAAATTAAGAAGTACTTATATGAGGCTGTGTGTAAGAAAGTTTTGGTATGCATAGAGATTGTAATAGCTAAAATTTATAGGTCTAAAGTATAATATATAAACAAATAGTTGATTAAACAAACGAATTGAATACACATGTGGTTAAATTCTATCGTTTATGAATCAAATATTAAAAACTAGGGTTTTTTAGATATTAGTCCCTTAAATCTGAGCTATTTTGTATTAGTCCTTCAGATCTTAGTATTTTGATACTAGTCCCTCAAATTGCTTTAAGTTGTTGATTTTAATTCTTCAAGTTAGTGGTTGTTAAATCTATAGGGGAATATTCTGTTATCTATAATTGTCACATTTATGGAACAATTATGCCCTTCACCAAATTAAAATTCATCAATACCTAATTAAAATCTAATCAAATTAAAATTCATCATTGCATAATTAAACCCTAATCAAAGATTAAACCCTAACTCATCCCCAAATTTACTACAAACCCAAATCTTTAAACTATAATCAAAACATGCAATGAGAGAGAGAGAGAGAGAGAGAGAGAGAGAGAAAGAGAGAGAATGTCATTTAGTGAGGTGAATTACACCGAAGGTGTTTTAGTAACTAACCATCTATAGTTAATATTAACCCAACCATGGTTTAGATTTTTTAACATAAAACCTAATAGAAGGACTAATATCAACAACTTAAGACAATTTAAAGGACTAATATCAAAATACTCAAATTTTTAAGGGACTAATATCAAAATTGCTCATATGTTAAGGGACTAATGTCTATATGTTTATATTCAATAGAATAAACATCGAATTATTTGTTAAATATTTGGTTCGTCTCCAACCCTGGTCTCCAACCCTGGTGCTAGTAGAGTTTTGAATTTGAACATTATGGTATGTACAGGCTCAAATGAGGCAATGATCCAACTCATTTAAAATAGTTTAAGCCTTAGGGCCTTGCGAGCTTGGAATGCACCCCACGATGAGCCTTGGGCCTTGTGCAGACCGGGCTGAAGCGCAGGATTGCATGCTCCACTTATTTTATTTATTTATATGGTTATTGGTGCTTTACTATGGTGCATGAAGTGATATCATAATATACAATATTTTGAGACAGCCGAAATTCTTTGCAATTTGTTGATGAGTTTTATGGTGCTTGGATCACATGATAGATTTGGTTACTTATCTATTTGGCCACATACTACTTAAATAGCCTATATTTTCGCTCACTTTACACTTAGGGGCTGTTTGGTTGGCTTTTTTGTTTTGGTTTCCCTGCCAAAACTGACAAAAACTGTCAGTTTTGACAGCTTTACTTACAAAAACGTCCATTTTGGGGCGTTTTTAAAAGTAAAGCTGTCAAAACTGACAACTTTTATCAGTTTTGGCAGGAAAACAAGGGCAAAAAATGCCAACCAAACAGCCCCTTACATACGCTCCCTTGTAGCCTCCTTTGTTTTGTGGGGCGTTATATGCCCTGAGTTGCTAGAGTTGGCACATTGATGCTCTCCACTAAGCATTAAGCAACCATGAATATTTTCACCTGAATGTTTTCATAGAAGCAATTATCATCTTGATGTCATATTGGTCACGTTTGGGGTATGCAGATGCAGAGTGAGTTGAACTGCTGGTTATTTAGGTGCTATTTAGCCTTATTAATTAAAAAGCTCCGAATTGTAATTCCGCACGGTGCTCCACATGGTCGCTTTGCTCAGTGCGCTCTTAAAGCTTGAAATCAGAAGACGCTGATTCGTCTTCTAAATTCATCAAAACCATGATAGGGTTTTTAATTTGGAGTCCGAAAGTACATCTAAGGAACAACAACTGATCTTATAATAGGGAGTTTAAATAATAAAAAAAAAACAAAATATATACGTTCAGCACTCTAGAATTATCTAAAACACCTAAGCTCCAATACACTCAGGTACAACAAGATTAAGGCAACATTCCGTTCTACATTTAACATCTGAGAGGGTTGAAAAAAGAAAATAGCTCAACAAAAATATATAAAGAAAATCCAAATCCAACAATCACAGGCTTCTCCAGGTTATACAGCATAAATATCTGCCCACGTAACTGTTACAGAAGAATACATTTCCATGGAGGATAGCATGAGATGAACATCCAAAACTTTACAGTATTTCATGCTTCCCCTCCCCGCGGAAGTCCAAAAATACAATCTGGAGCAGAGAAAAATTATATCAAGCGAAGGCTTTTATTACCTGAATACTAGGAATACTATGATATTGTCTCTTCAAATTCCAAAACATTTAACTTTACATACATGAGAGAAGTCCCAGATGAGAATGTTGTAATTACAAAAGGTTAAATTTGAGCACATCCTATCATTGGTGATCATGTTTTGTCTGCTGCTCCAAATTGATGCCAGGGCCACTAAACATGAATGCCTACAAGAGAAAAAGTAACGGTAATGAGCTCTTCGGGTTCAAAGATCACAAAGCGAGCTTCACTGAGTTAAATGTATCGTTAGAAAGATAGAAGAAAATACACCGCAATAATAAATAGAATTATTGTATACACCTTAATTTTGTTGTTACTAAGACGAGCAAACGAGTATTAATATCTGAAGTAAAGCATTCTACATATTATAGATAGTTTTTACTCCTCCGTGCAAATTAGGTCAATGCTTTACCTAGGGAGTATGGACGGGACGACATGGCTTCAAAAAGGCAGCGTTACAATAAACACCTATATATATTTTTTGCCGTGACAAACAAAAGAGCAACTCTCTGCTCTCTAAAAGGCCTATCATCATAACAAACTCTTCAATCTCTGCAATGATAGGGCTTGGAGCTTATAACAGACAACTGCAAGATAAAGAAACTTCCATCTATGTTTTATTTAGATGTGAAGATGCTAGAAACAAGAAATTATGTTATAATTCATGTCAGCTTTCAGAAAAATGACATTTATGTATATTAATTACTATAATCACTGACGAATTCCCTCAAATTCCTAGACATTAGTATCTACTATAATTAGAGGTGTACAACAATTTATACAATAAAATCCAAATCTTCTATATTTGATTTAAATTATCAATGTATAAACATTCACGAACCTCTGGCATGCATGAATTCAGAGGACTTGTGACTACTATCTTTAGTCCGCCGATGAAGAGTTTATTAATAAGTATAAAAAGAGCTTATTGAAAAAAGTACAATTAAAAAATAAAGTAGAAATAAAATCTCTAGTTTCAAAATTGGAGCCTTGAAGCCTGGCTCAGAGGGAAAGCTGTAGCAATAGGTTATTGAACATTCCAAGGCCAAGTCCAAACTACAGTATTGGTCCAAAAATAAAACAACAAAGACGGTAATGATGACAACGACAATGATGATGAACATAATTACAGTTTAGACAAACAATCTCATTACTACAAGAAAGCACAATATGTGGGAATTAAGTTAAGATCCTTTATGTACAAAGAACAGTTTTTTTTATCGTATTTCCTAAAAGCAATTAAATAGAAGTAAACCGAATTTTGACAACTTTGCAAGTAAATTTCACAACAGGAGGAAGCTTACCTGATTTCGATAGGATACAAGAGCACTAAGAAGTTCTTCATTTACTGACACAGGCAAAGGAGGCATCTGACTCATTATGCTAGGCATATTGCTCATGCTGCATAAAGATCAACAAAAATGACATATTAGAGACAATAAACAGCACCCACAAGAAGAACAAATGTGCGAAACTGCTGGGTTTCCCCATAGGACCGTAAGAAAGGTTGAACAAAGTCGTACTTATTTAGGATGGTTGTGATATTGTTTCTTGTATGACAGAACAAATCAATATTTTGTTGTACCTGCATTGGTAAAAGTTCCAAAGAATCATACACCTCTAGATACAGAACAAAAAAGCGAAAAAGAGAATAACTAAAGGCCATCAGTTAAGACCAGATAGAGGAGCAAAATATTTAGCACAGAACATGCCCTATATATATTTCCTAGAATGCTTTAAATAAAAATAAAATATAGAGAACGATAACAATGACTAATAAATACTATAGAGAATGATTACAATGAATAGCAGTATTGTACAGAGTAATTGCAATTAGAGGGTATCATGTCAGATGGAAAAACTTTTTGTAGTTTGGAACGAGTCGAAAGTTACAAAAATGATACACTTATTTTTGAGCAACAAAGAGATATTATCAGGTCCAACGACAAGTTTCTTGACAGGCCTTACAGGGAGCTATGAACTGAGGATAGTTTGTATGGTGAGTTACATTTGCATACCATCATTACTAGTATTGGAATCCTCAGGTCCATGAAAGAAATAATTGGTTAACCCTTCTACTTTTAGTTTACTTTAGCCATTAACTTTCCTTTTGTTTCCAGGGGGAAAAAAGACATTAATGGTAACCCTTCGAGCTGAGCAAATCAGTATATCTCATGTTCGTGTTACATATAACATGCTCTCTTAGTGTCCTGTATTTTGGTTTATTAATTAATAGCAGAAGAAGCTTTCTCTACAATTACCTCATTGAAACTCTTATTGCAACCCTAGCTGTGCAAAGTGAGACCCTTACTGACAGTTTGGACCTAGAGCAAAGAGAACCCTTGCTGGCAGTGGTGATTGACAATGCTCTGTAAATCGCAACATTATTTCAGAGGTCATAGTTAAGAATATCCTTTCATTCCTCACTCTTATTCTGGTTTGTTAAGTTGCAGCAGGAGAAGCTTTCTCTAGGGTTACCTCATTGACACTCTTATTGCGACCCTTGTTGTGCCCACAATTTTATGTTAACCTCTATACCAATTGACCACTGTATACTAGCTTTCATTTGTTCTTCGTGCATTCAAAGAACTAAGTCGGCACCGCACAACACCTAAGGGTTCACAGGAAATCATGAACAATCAAGTGACCTCCTCCTACGTTTTCCTTCAATTTATAATAGCATGATAATTTAGACCTACACACCTTGTATGTTGCAAGATTAGATGAAATCTGATGAAGCATCTGATTGTTTTCATCCACAAGCTGCTGAGTCGCACCATCCAGAGCTGGAACTGTATAACGCAAAATGATATAAGCTAAAGGGCAACAAGCGCAACTGATCAATTTGAGGCAGTTAAAAGTACTATAACATCATAAAATAAGAGAACTTTCACAGAAAGAAAACAAAATTTGGAGTAGAAGTGTGCCAAGTTCCATAAGATCTATATGAATGTAACACGAAGATATTGTTCGGACGCAAAAAATTGTTGCTATATTCAAGTTAACACACAGTTGAATCGACATAGCTGTTCCCCAAAGCCCAGCATATGAGGTCAGACCTATACATGTGCTTGCTTGATAATATACAAATATGTTACATACTTTTTTATATTTTGTTAACTTGGATTTACATACAGAAAAACCTTTGGACAAAAAAACTGACGCATTAACCTTGCCAAAGTAAAAGCTACTGATATAAGGCACATTTTGTTACCCCAAGATAAATTTGTAGATCTCCAAAACAAAGTTCTGACATAGGGAAATGTGACCGTAAATGACACTAATGGACACCAAGTGTTTAGTGGGAAAACGAGTTATACATATATAGCAACAATGTTACATTAAACGTTGAGCGCTTCTAGGCGTCGGACTTAGCGCCCAACGCTTAGTCACCTAGGCGGACGCCTAAGCGGTTTCTGGGCCTTTTTTTTCTTTCTTCATTTAAGTGGTGGTCGATGAGGTTTTGTTGAAGGTCGGAGGAGGTAGTGGAGGTGTTCATATTTGGAGGTTAATGGAGTTTGGAGGACGTGTAGGCTACGACACATAAAATCACAATCAAGGCCTACAGGGTGCAATCCACATAAACAGACTGCTCACCTAAACGCTCGTAATATCTAGGTGGGCAGCCTAAATACCGCCTAGACGCTAGGCGCTAGTTACGTAATATCTAGGTGGGCAGCCTAAATACCGCCTAGACGCTAGGCGCTAGTTAGGCGGCCTAGGTACTGCCTAGGCCTAGGCGTACGCCTAAGCGGACTAGGCGGAGGTTTTTTAAAACAGTGTATAGCAAGATATACTTAGACATATTATGGCTAAGATATCAAGTAGGCTTGTCCCCGTATATAGAACACATTGAGATATTTTGTGTCCAAGGAGTCAAAAAGGGCCGCATTAACTTTATGACTCTAATTTAATATGAAGAAGTTGTGAATAGAGGTAATGCCATCTTCTGCATTGACAGATCACAAATATGGGCATGTAGCACTGAAGTCCCTCATCTCTTTATGCAGCAGTTTGTTAAATGACTTAAAAACCTTCAACCATGGCACTAGCGTCTTATGGAGCAACACAGTAAACATGCACCCAAAGCACTTAATACAGTATGTGATTGAGTTACTTTTCTCAACTAATTCTCCATCCTATATTGTGTCATTTGGTGCAGTGAAAAGTTTCTTCATCCTTCATGTTCTCTTCCATTTGCTTAAAATTAAGTGCCAAGGAAAGGCACAACAGTGAAGAGGCTACAAAGAATTGTACTAAGCAAGAATAATAATTATAACAGTTATAAATGGTACCAAGTTCTAAAAGGTTATATCCGTACTGCTTTCCAACACGTTATCAAGCATACTAAAGAATTTCATTAGATTATGTTTACAGTAACATTATACAATGCAGTAAAGGTTAAAATTAACCATAGATCCAAAAACGATATTTGCTTAAATTTAAGTGCCTCTGTGTATTTACCAAGAGGCTACAGAGAATTGTACTAAGCAAGAACAATAATTATAACAGTTATAACTGGCACCAAGATCTAAAAGTTTATATCTGTAACTGCTTTCCAACCCGTTATCACGCATACTAAAGAATTTCATTAGATTATGTTTACAGTAACATTATTCAATGTTGTAAAGGTTAAAACTAACCATAGATCCAAAAACGATATTCCATGTGCTGGTATATATGTATTGAATTCAAATTTGAAAACCTAATTTTGAATTAAGAAAAACATGAAAGAAATGCATAATTAAAAATCATCACCAGTGAAGGAGAAAATACTATATAGATAAGCAAAAGTTCAAATTAATTAAATTCCATATTATGCAAATGTGAAACAGCTTAAACCTTCTGAAAATTAGAGAGATATGGTCTAACAACCTTCAGGTGAAAATAGATCATTCTGGTTCCCCTGGTGCATCATTGGAGAATAAGACGCAGAGGCGCCTTGGTTGACCACATATCTGTTTCCGCTTGAGCAAGAATCCACCATTTTTTCCTGAATAAAATAAGAACATGCATCATGAAGGCTCCCATCCTTGATACTTGAATAGATGAGCAACTAAAAGTTTGTATTATGACTATATGAGTTAATTGGAAGCTAAGGAAAAGGTGGCATTATGGTAAAAAAAAAAACCCAGCTAGAAAGATAAGTACCTTCCCACTGTACATTCTTTTTCCTGCATAATAGTCTTCTAATTTTCGCCGCTTGCTGTTTTCCTGCTTCCATGGTACACAACATCTTAGAAGATGAATACTTTCTCAAATTGAGTAAGGCAAGCAACTATTTACATTTAATGTCACAGAAAGCAACAAATGACAAAAGGTGCTAAAGAATTTAACTTGCACGTGAAAGGAA
>NC_033794.1:19995852-20066590 GCF_001876935.1 Asparagus officinalis | reverse complement strand
CCCCCCCCCCAAAAAAAAAAAAAAAAAAAAGAGGGGGGAAAAAGAAAGAAAGAAAGAAACTTAAGTAAATAATCAAATCCAATATAGTTACAAATATCGTCTGTAAACAGCATTTGGAAGGGGGGAAATCATGCAGTGTTCAACATCGAGTTCGCCCGAAACATGAGAGAATTGTGTAGCATTATTAGCATATAAAAAGTAGCATAACCCTGTTGACAGCCAGACATTGAAGCAAGAGCTCAAATGCCACTGCAATATTCTAGTGGTGTCATCATCAGTAAGCATGTTCATACAAAAGGGAAATTTTGCCATTTTTGTGTTACTTGATGCCACAATAAAAAATACAAACAGTCACAACTCATAAGAGACATATTTTCATAAACAAATAATAAGTATGATAATAAAAAAAAGGACCAACTCTGGATGAGGACTGCCACGAAAATTAAATTGGCAAAATTACAATGAGTCAATCGGTCAAGGACACTATACTACCCAATATCTCACGGATGATAAGTACAACCTTTAGTATCCAGAAAGTATAAATTATTGCACGAAGCTAATATACTGAGTACTTTATCTTGGTTAGAAGACAGACATCATCATGCTCATTTGGAAAGACTCTGAGGGTCTTCCTCAGAGTATGCAATGCACTAGCCATGAATCTCACTAGATGACAAACAGGTGATCTTCCATCTTATATGTTTTTCCTTCATTTCTTCTGCAGGTGATACACATGAACTTCATGCATGGGCTTGAGAATAGCACTTTGTGAATGGGCCCAAAGAGAGCCACCCGGTACTTCTGATTCTCACTGACCACGAGGCATTAAGTTTGTATCATTGCAGGCCAAAGGTTAAGCCTGATTGTCACCTGAGTTCTCAATTTATCATTCTGATACTTGGCAGAAAGATTGAGAAGTCAAAAAAATCAAATTCAGGCAGCTAATTCACAAATCTCTCTCTGTATTCTTACATGAAGGGTCTACCAACAGATTGTAGCAAAAACATTTCTCATGCTTTTCACTCTCCCAGAAGGCAGTTACTCTTCCCATCAGCCTCATTCCGTTTTGGTCATTGAAAGTATGCAGAGGCATCTTTAGACACATCTTCTGAAAGAATCTTAAAACTTATATGCTTTAGATTTTTGGTGTTACTAAAATTAGGTATAGTGCGCCAAGCCGCCAACTACTAAGGCTAAGGAAATCTAATGATCTCTTAGGCTAACTGAATATCACGCATAGTTTGTTCCTGGCTTATTGATCCGCATGCTTAGTGATGAAAAGAGTCTGTATCAGTGTTTTAAATGTCGGCCGACATGTCGGACATGTCGGCCGACATGTCGGGTTGAAGGTGCCAGCGACACAAGTCGGGCTTTCTTAAGTCGGATGTCGTTTTTGGGGAGAATATCGGATAAATCGGGGCAATATCGGCCATATCGGCCGATTTTTCAGGTTTGAAAAATCGGCCGATATGCTATTATATCGGTTTAAAGCTATTTTTTCTTAACAGTCAAATTACAAAACTGTCCCAGGTTGGCTTGGTGGTTGAAGTTTCAAGACTTGGGCACTTCTCTTTGTTAAATCGGATGATTAGTTTCATATCGAAGACCGTTTAGCATATCAAAGACCAAAATTGTTTTAGGATGCAATCGAGAATCAAAGTATGCTTATATTGAATTTAGAAATGCTTAGATTACATTTAGGACGTGATATTATACATATATGCACTACCCGATATCGCAATCCGATATTTAGTTCATGTCCCCCGATATATCCCCGATTTCCGCTATCCGACATGGATTTCGGCCGTCCGACATGAACCCGACATCCGATATTTAAAACCTTGGTCTGTATGGAACTCGGGTCTCCACATCATGGTCTCCAAAAATTCACATTTCAGCGAAACTCCCTCTGCCTTATCAGACTTATTATTTTTCTTTCAAACAGAATTAGGAAGCCTACAACTTCCCTTTTTTTTCTTAATCATGGGTTCATATCCTTCATTGAGGAGCCACAACGGATACAAAGAGCCTCACCTAATCATGGTCTCATATCCTTCATTGAGGAGCCTCTACTGATACGAAGAGCCTCACCTAATCATGGGTCCATAACTCCATATCCTTTGTTGAGGAGCCTCACCATATGCATGTATAAATCATTAACTGCAATCATCAAGAATACATGTAAACTTGCTCTGGTTTCACAACAAGAATGTTGAATCATCATAGTGTTGAATCTGTGGGGCATAAGTTTTTCACAATCATATTATTGAATTCAGTGAACAGGAAGCATCAAATGCTTCTAGTTACCGCCATATTGAAAATTACTATGTCATTTAATACTTCCATTTAGCACTTTATAGGAAACATTTGCAATGCATATTGAAATATGCAAGGATGGATCAAGATAAATGGTTCTGCATGCCATGATTGCCATCAATGATGTTATTCATAAATGCAACAGATGATGTCATAGCATGATAGCAGTTGACTACGTTTAATATTCTCTGGAACCAAATGAATAATTTCAGATAATAAAAAGAAGGACGAAATCAAACTGCATGCCATCAAATAAGTTATATATAATAACTCACAGCTAGCCACCGGCACCTCAAAGCAACATCCCTTACAGTCTTCCGACGCATCATTGCAGCGATCTTGATATACTTCATCATACCATGTTCACCAGCATATCTGGAAACATGAAGTAAACAATGTGTGAGCCAAGGACAAAAGAAATAATTGTATTAACAGTTTTGCATTGCATGTCATATGACGTGATTAAAGAGGAGAAACAGGAAGAATGCCCTATGAGAACAGCATCAGTGTCAATTAGTTGAATTTTAAAAGCCAGTTCAATGACCTGTAAGCAAGGAGTAGAAAGTGAGAAAAAAATTTATTACGATCTCGTGTATGGGAAATTGAGAACCTCAGACTTAATCCATCATCTTGAGCAATGGAACTATATCACAACTGCTGCTCATTGAATTACAGATTTCCAGTTTATTATTTAGACCAATGGAACAATTTCACGACTGCTGCCTCCTCAACTGCATCAGTTTTACACTACATGACCAGAAAAGTATGCTTTACTCCCTAATAATTGGCCTTACAACATTTTATGCAAGACCCTTCATTGACATATCTTGTCTAAGAATTTGGAAACGAATCAAAAAGCATCAATATTCATTTGACAAAAGTCACGAAAATTGGGTGATTGCTCTTTTAGGGAGCTTTTATCAATTGAGTTGTTCATAATAAAAAACATCTGGATGGATGAGCAATTTAGAATGGAAAAATGACTCCTCATAATACCAAAAATCACCTAACAAAATGCAAGATATGCTAATCACAGTTTGGGCATAGAGTTTGAGTTTAGGAATCAGGATTGGAGTCTCGGCAGATGAAAATACACAAATTTTTGTTAGGACCATGTCTGTACAATTGACTTAGTTTAATAAATAACAAACCTTCATACTAGTTTAATATGTGTTTGAGAAGTTGTATACAAGTTACAAAAAGTTAGAATCAAATTCGAAAGTGAAAAGAGCAAGACAACAAGTTAATCACAAGTAATCCTGCGAAAATATCAGAAGCTAAAATCAGTTGAGCATATGGGAGTGTCCGTCTCCTTGTCAATTTTGAGCATATAGGAGTGTCCGTCTCTTTGTCACAAATCTATAGAAACAAACCGAACTCAATTCGGTGATGTATAGCTTGAGATACACGTCTTAGTGAGAGAAAATCAAAACAAATCAGTAGCTAGTTGGAAACATGCACAGAGGGTGAAACTTGCACGGGCCATAACTTTTAACTCGAACACTCCACACAGCCCTTGGATCTGCGCCTGATCTCATTCGTCTTAGATATGACTTATTTAGTTCACTACAACCATGACATCCATCAAAATAATAATACTGATATTGTTGCACCTATGTCACAATTACCATAAACAATTCAACGTATGATGCAACTATATGTGCATAAACATAACTAAAATTGCAATCAAGGACATACTTAATAAGCCCTTGTTTCAGCATATTCTGCTCCTCAAAAGTCCACTCAAAATTGCAATCAAGGACATACTTAATAAGCCCTTGTTTCAGCATATTCTGCTCCTCAAAAGTCCACTCCGGCGACAACCCAGAATCCTGCCTGATCCCGGGAACTGGTTCGAGCTGCGTATTGCTCGACGAAGCCCCAGCTTGACCCCCAACAGCAGCTATGCTATTATTCACCAAGCTAGGGTTTCCAGTGAAGAATAAACCAGAATTCCCCAAATTTACAGGACCTGCCATCCCCTGTGGATTGCTATACCCACTCCCTGATTGAAAAGAGAGCATGTTTCGATTCTGCAGCGTTGAAGGCATGATCCCTTGGTCAAAGCCCATATCGAAATCAAATTTCGAAGAAATTTTCCGCTTTTTAAACTGAAACTGAAACTGGACCAGGATCAAAACCGCTAAACGCATAAAACCTCGGAAGATGAACCCCTAGAAAGGGCTTAGTGGGATTCCCAATAGCGGCATTTTGAGCCCTAATTCGCCCCAGTTTTCTATTGCGATCGAAAAAAGTTTGATTTTTTTTTTCTAATTGATTCTTGCTTTTCTTTTTTTTCTTTTTTTTCTTTTTCGATCTGTTGATGCTGGGATCTCTCTTGTAAGTGCCCATCCCGTTCAATTTCCACTGAGGCTCCTCTTTTTAGTAACTGCTGTTGGAAACTAGGCATGGTTTTGCAGGTTTATTACGGGAATGACATTTCGCGGTAAAAGTGGTACAGCTGGCGGCGGTGGAATATGGTGCGGTGACCGCACGGTGAGGCATGAGATCTTCTGGGTTCGGGTTTGGACCCGCTAAGATGTCGAAATAGTCTTTGCTTTTTATATGCAGGGGGGCTGCTTTGGACCTTTTTGCAAACCGAATCGTGCCTAATCAAACTAACAAGAATTGACTAATAAACAAAAAGATGCAAATGAGCGAGAATATTAAAGAATAAGGAAAATAGAGAAGAAAAAAAATTTGTGTGCTGATAGAAGAAATGGAAAAAAAAAGGATTTTTAGAGAATTGAGAGAATAGTCAGTTCAATTAAAATATCTTCACTTAGGAAAATAGTGCAACACTTTGTATGTAAAGTTCTTAGGCTTCGTTTGGATACCATGGTGTTTTCTTTGTTGTGTTTTTGTAAAACGACACCATGATGTTGTGTTTTCCCCTTAAAATATTTTCAAAACACTATGTTAAGTATTTTTTGTTAACACTAATTTGAGTCATTATAAAATTACTATTAAACATATTACAAATTAATTATAATAAAATATATTATAAATAAAATATTATAATATTTAGTTTACATTATTATAGTATTATAAGTATTAAATGTAATACAATATAATGTTGTATAATATATTATAATATTATATTGTACTTAATGAGTTATATTATGTTATAATTATTATTATATTATAATTATTACATATTACTTTGAAATAATCATATATTTAATTATTTTGGTATATCAATTTGTTATTGTTGTATATTATATTAATATTCTTATAATAATTTTATTTTATTATTAATATAATATTATATTATAGTATTATTCATATAATATTATATTATTAATAATGTTAATATTATGTTATTACTAGTATGTAATTAATAAATTGATATATTATAAATATTTTTAATATTATATAATATATTATAGTTTTTAATAAGTTAGAGTTTATTAATAGTACTTTAATAATATATTAGTATTTATGATATAAATAAATATTATTATATTATGAATATATTATTTTTACATTAACATTTATTAGCAATAAATTATTTTATTATTAAAAATTAATTTACTTTATAATAAATTATATTATTTATTGCATTATATATTAATATTTTATCTATATTATATTACATTACTATACAATATGTTTTTATAATATTATTATTATAATGTTATGTTATTATTAAATATGTTACTATTATATAATCTTTTATAATTATTAATTTATTACAATTAATTTATTAAAATGTTAATAATATTATAGCGATTATACTATTGTATAGTATATTATTATATCATTATTATATTAGTATTTATTATCAATAACTTTATTATTATTTTTATTAGTTATTTATATTTTACTATTATTTATTTATTATACAATACATTATTAGCGTATTAAATATTGGTATTTAATATATTATATAAGATATTTTATTTATTATTATAGGGTCAAAAAGTTGAAGTTTGATTGATTTCTTGTTTTAAGAAATGTGTTCGATCACTTGGTAAGAACCTTTTACAACCACTCACTTTCTCGATTACAGAGGAAGAGAAGATTAATTTGACTTCTCTTTTATTTAAAAGTGGTTCTTAGTGGCAAAAGGATGCTTCTCTCGATGCTCAAGACGAAATTGCTTCTCGTTGACGATTAGATCAAGATCACAAAAGCTTCTGATGGTGGCTTAGATCACGAGAATGCAGACACTAAACTCTCTTCACGCGATCGCCCAAAAATCTTCCAAAAGTCCACTCTTTATAGCTGCTTGCGGCTGTTTACAGAGTTTCAGCACATAACCGTTCAATATAACAACTTCGTCAGGCTCATCCTCGTCTCTAAGGATGATTTGGAATGAATTTTGAAAATTTCTTCATCCTCACCCTCTTCATTATTGCCATCTTGGTTTCGATGGCTAGATTTCCGAGCACTGGGTGAAGGTCGCTGGTGTATTGATTCTGAGAATTCAATGGTAGCTTTCTTCTTCTTCTTCTCCTTGAGGAGTTTGTTCATCATATGCTCCAAGCATCTGATGGTTTCTTGTTGTTGGAGGAGAGCAGCTTGTTGTTCTTCCAGCCTTCTTGCCATCTCTTCTTCATTCACGGCCATGTGAGCGCTCACTTTCTCACTTTGATCGGTGCTAGATGGCTGAGAATTTGTAATGGCAGAGTTTTCAACCTCTTCATTGGTTTCATATACTAAATGTCGATAATCAAGTGAAATTACCAAACCAGTACGGGCATGTGTGTGCTAATAGACACCTTCTCGCTCAGTGACCAAATATTCCATCCTCGGAGAAAATTCAGGGTCAGAAGAATAGGAAGGACCTGCTGGCCCTTCGCCTTTCCCTCTGCTAATCATATTGACAGTAACCTCCATAGGTTCCTTCTGATTTTTGTGGCGAAAGTGTCTTCTTCTGGACGACAAAATTGTTGACGGTTCAGACAATCACTCGAAGATCGAGGCCCTTGGTGTTGGGTCGCCACACTGGCATTTGGCTAGCACTAAAGAGATAAGTTCCTCACAACTACAATTGGATTTCATCTGGCTTATATTGCGCTTACGAACCAGGTAATCATGGAGATCAGTAACAGGACCACCCTCTGTTAACTCAGGTAGCTTGCTTATGCATGTGCAAGAATCTCTAAGTGTTAGAGATTGGCGAGCCTAGTTGGCTGGACGAACCTCATGCTGAAGATGTGGTTCGTCATCTGAGTGCACTCGGACGCTTAGGTGAGGCTCATGTGTGATACGAGGTTCGTTGGTTGGACGAACCTCGTCATTCATGCGAGCTATGTTATTCGAACGAACCTGGTTCGGGGGGAGAACCTCGTATTTCATGTGAGGTTCGTTAATCAGACGAACTTGGTTCCAAGGATGGATTTGTCGTCTAGGTCGAACCTCGTCTTGGACCCTTGAATATTTCTTTGTAACAGTGCTAGTCTGAGGTTGAAGGCGAGATTCGTCTTTTCGACGAGGTTCGTCACTTCGTCGAGCCTGAGTCTTCCTATTCTGAGCGGCAGGGCAAATTTGCACTGGTTGTTTTGGACGAGTCTTGTTTTGAAAGCGAGGTTCGTCAGCCGAGTATATTTGAATGCATGGCGAGGCCTATTGTTTCGATGAGTCTCGTGTTGAAGACGAGGTTTGTCATTCAAGCACCTTTGGATGCAGGAGAGAGGTTCGTCACTTTGACGCACTTCAGCTAATTGACCTTTGGCAGACTTGTGGGACTTAGACGTGTTGTCTCGTGACCGATAGTGGAAACCGTCCAACGAGACCAAGGCTCGAGCCTTACCGCGAGCTTGATTTTGTCGTTGACGTTGTCTTGGACGTTTGGAAAGTGGCTTAACACCAGGTTCCACAGTAGCCAAAGTTTGGCGAGGTTGTTTAACAGCAGCAACCAATGTTCTGCGAGGTTGCTTAACAACCCACCTCTTAGCCTGGCGGCTAATTTTCGGAGCCTCGTTAGTTAGAGGCTGAGGTTCCTCTTCGAGATTAACTCGAGGGGAATGGTCAGAAGCCACATGGGTCGAAGTCCCATACAAGACTCTACAGCACTTACGTGCCTTTGTAGGACTCGGAGTACAAGAGGAGAGAAATTCTTCGTACTTGGATTGGTCGAACTCGATGATAAGAGTTTTGACGTTGGTTCCCACCATGATCTGATCTAATTGTGCCACCACTAGTTCGTCGGAAAGAACGGCTTCTCCCACTATGGTCACCATCTTCTGTAGGGTTGAAAAGTTGAAGTTTGACTGATTTATTGTTTTAAGAAATGAGTTCGATCACTTGGTAAGAACCTTTTACAATCACTCACTTTCTTGATTACATAAGGAAGAGAAGATTAATTTAACTTCTCTTTTGTTTAAAAGTGGGTTCTTGGTGGCGAAAGGATGCTTCTCTCGATGCTCAAGCCGAGATTGTTTTCCGTTGACGATCAGATTAAGATCACAAAAGCTTCTGATGGTGGCTTAGATCATGAGAATGCAGATACTAAACTCTCTTCACGCGATCGCTCAAAAATCTTCCAAAAGTCCCATCTTTATAGCTGCTTGCAGCTATTTATAGAGTTTCAGCACGTAACCGACGTGCTAAAATTGTAGGTAGAGGGCGTAATTGTCTCCTCTAATTCACCCCATGTTGGTTAATGGGGTGTAACGTGTTCCTGAAGTTCAGCCCACATAGCTAACTAGATCTTCAGAACTGTTACAGCTGGATCTTCCGCGAACGACATTTTTTTAGTGCTATCTATAATGACTGATGAATCAAGAACTTTCCATTAGAACTAAACTAATTTTGTCATTTTTTTTAGTGCTATCTATAATGACTGATGAATCAAGAACTTTCCATTAGAACTAAACTAATTTTGTCAATTGATTTTTTCTTACCATCGTATCCGAAAAAATTAAAACTTAGGTAAGTGTTTTATTAACATATGTAGCAAAAGAAGATATCTAATTTAGCTCTTTCATGCCTACTATAACTAGTTATTTTGGTTTTCTATTGGCTGCTTCAACTATAACCCCAGCTCTATTGATTGGCTTGAACAGAGCCTCGCAGCCTCAATATGCAGCGAGGTTCGTCTGGCAAGGTAGGCTTTGAAGTATAGCGAGCTTCTTCTGACGAATTTTGTCTTCACTGACTTTGTCTGACGAGCTTCGTCTTCACTGATGAGCTTCGTCTTCATAACTGGGTTCAACTGCATAGCAATCCTCATGAACATCCTTTTGACAAGCTCCATCTTCACTGACGAGCTTTAAGTCTGATGATGAGCTTTGTCTTCATTGATGAGTTTCACCTCCAATGATGAACTTCGAACCTCATTTCCAATGACGAGCTTCGTCTTTTGATGTCAAGCCTCGTTGCCTGACGAGCCTCGTTTCTGATGTCGAGCCTCTCTACATTGTCGAGCCTCGTCTTTGATGTCGAGCCTCGTTAAGATGAGTTTCAAATGAGCTTCAATGCTTTTATTTGAGCTTTCGGACGATGTTCCCCTTCACTGATGAAGTTCGTCATGATGAGGTGTGACACTCGTCTATCTTTTGGCATTTCTAGTGCCCACAAGGCCAAATGATTAGTCGATAATAATGATCTATGAAGATCAATGAGAGTGGAGAAGAGATATGGCTTTTGACTAGCCTCTCCATCCCCTCCCTCCTTTCATGTTGATCTTGCCTATTTATAGTCTTAGGACCATTATGGAGTGAGTTAATGAGCTTTAACTCCCCTTATAATAAGTGAGTTAGCAGTCATTAACTCCCACTTAAATGGGTGAGTTAGTGGTCATTAACTCTCATTAAATGAGTGAGTTATTGGTCATTAACCCTCCTTAAATGTAGCATCTAAAAATTATGACAGACGAGGTTTGACTATGCACGAGGTTCGTCAATAATGACAACGACGAACTTCATCTTCAATGACGAACTTCGTTTCTGGACGAACTTCGTCTTCTGAGGGGTGAGGCACTGTTTGACGAGGTTCGTCTGCAGATGGACTTTGCCTCTTGGATGATCTTCATCTTCTAGAGGATTTTTGTCTCTAAGTGAACTTCGTCCGACAACGAACTTCGACTCTATTGATGGGCTTCGTTGGCTGAGATGAGGTTCATTATGATGACGAGCCTCATCATGCTTGTAGCGAGGTTCAATCTTTCTTAATTCCTTGGCATCTTTTAGTGCCTACAATTATATTTTTATATTATTTAATAAATATTACTAATATATTAAATTAACTATAATATAGTATAGTATAGTATAATATAATAAGCATGCTGATAATAACTCTATATTAATTACATTTAATATATTATGTTAGATATTATATTAACACCTTATCACTATTGATGGGCTTCGTTGGCTGAGATGAGGTTCATTATGATGACGAGCCTCATCATGCTTGTAGCGAGGTTCAATCTTTCTTAATTCCTTGGCATCTTTTAGTGCCTACAATTATATTTTTATATTATTTAATAAATATTACTAATATATTAAATTAACTATAATATAGTATAGTATAGTATAATATAATAAGCATGCTGATAATAACTCTATATTAATTACATTTAATATATTATGTTAGATATTATATTAACACCTTATCAAACTCAACACCAAAACACCAAACTTAAACACCTAAAATGTGTTCTGACATAAGTGTTCACTTCTTGGTTTGAGGAGTATTTAGCTCAAAAAGCATCATTGCTTTCAAACGTATGGTGTTTTATTTTTGACAAAAACATCATGAAAAACAAATAAAACATCATGGTATCCAAACATTCGGGCTTTAAAAAAAACACATGTCTAATTCTTCGAGTTTTCGGTTAAGATCTCACAATTGCTATTTAGATCCGGTAAGGGAGTGGATAAGGTCGGCTGGCAGAGAGGAGGAAGTCAGCGCAGGTTAATGTGTCCAAAGTTTACAACACGTGTAACAAGAATCCAAAAACGGAACAAATATTTTTTTTCCATAAATGAGCAAACAGACAAATGCTTTGCTGTTTCCGCCTCTATCCGCTTTTTTCACAAGCAATGATTTTAATTTTCTATTTCCTATTCTTACAATAAGAATTGTCCCATTGAGAATGTAAACTTTTTTTTAATATATAATTGAAAAATGTAAACTTTATTAATCATAATCAAACGTGCTACTTCGTTATTTGAGAGGATACTGGATACCTACCTCCATTAGGAAATAATGTCATAGGAACCGCCGTCCCATTCTTACTTTTTATATTAGTCCCTTTAAATCTTCAATTATTTCATGTTAACCCATTAAGTCTTTGATATTGCTCACATGTCCCTCAAATCCTAAGCAGGCTTGCATATTGGTTCCTAAAAGTTCCAGAAAACTATGCGCTCAAAAAACATAAGCTAAAAGGTATTTTGGTAAATTAGAGACTAAAGTGCTAACACCTCTTAAGATTTGAGGGAACTACGTACATTCTCGAAGATTTCAGGGAATGATATATAGATATTAATTATGTGAGGGACTAATATCTAGAAAACCCTTTTGAAAAACTTTACTCATAAGGTTATTGCTTAAATTACCACGGCTTTATATATTAATTACACTATTTTTTATTTTTTTTAAAGGGTCAGAAAAATTCAATTGCATGCACGAAGGAAAAGGGGAACATGTGCGCACCAATTTTGACGAACACCTGTAAGATTTCTCCTGGATGATGATGGCGGCATAAAGGCAGCAGTTCCCAAAAGATATTTAACTTAATGCACCGCATCATAGTAATGTTAATTTAATCACAATAATTGTTAAAAGTTGAAGCTACGTGTTGCCTACTGAACTCGTTGACCTGCGGGACAGGTGAGGTGTCCCTTTCTTATTATGTAATGAGCTGGTATGATCAGCTCATTATGCAACAAGAAGGAGACACCTCACATATTCCTTCCAATGGTCTCATATTTTAGGTCCCTGTAGCAACGCTCCCTTAGTGATGTCCTAAGCAGCATACACAAGTGAAAATAAACAGAAGTACCTACAAAATAGGAACTACAAAAGTACCTAAAAATTAAGAACTGCAGAACACTGTGTAGCTCCGCCACCGCATGTATTAACTAATAAATGAAAAAGATTAAGATTTCGACGCAAAATATATTCACACACTTCCAAGAATGTTGTGCAGTGCCTTTTGCATTCAGACTCTTACACCTTCATCTGGAAGCAAATGAGAATAGCACTAAAAGATATTTTCTTTTCTACAATCCAAAAGGGCCCAATGCAACTCTCCACATACATCACCAAGAACTGGCCCCAACCCAAACATAAAGTAAAAATAAAAATAAAAATAAAGATGAATTGATGCATCTCTGGAGCACTATCACCCAATCTTTTGCTGATGTATCAATCACTTATTCGCCTCAGAGCTTCAAAATACTTCACCACACACATCAAAGTAAAAAAATAATGTTACAATGACAGTAGAATACTTCACCACATACATCAAAGGAAAACAATAATGTCACAATAACAATAGTAAATAGCTCACAGCAACCTGATACTGAATAAAGTATTCACAAGAGCACAACGGGAAAAGCTCGCATCTTTCACTAGTTAAAAAAAGCTTCATCCCTTCATGATTCCATGCCAAAAAGAGCTCAAACAAAATTCCTCTAGATCTCACAATTGCTATCCAACAAAGGTCACAGTTCTTCGAAAAGAGTGGCTCTCAGACCATAACAAATTTCAAAAGCTCCAATAAATAAGCACAACGGAAAGCAAAAGGTGAAAAAGCCAGAGAAACAAAGCTATAGGGTGGACATCTTACTAATATATCAAGAGGAGGAAAAGCGTGAGAATTGTAATTTAAACCGACGACATCAGCGTGCAATATCAATACAATAAGTATCAGAATAAAAAGTTACAAAAGTATTGGTTCAATAGGAAAATAGTATCCTTGGATATCAATTGCAATCAACAACTTAAAAATGTGTTTGACACATGCGCACTTTAGAGGGCCCATCATAAAGATTTATTATTCCAATAATAGGAATGGAGTTGAGTATTGCATTAAAAGTATGCATAAAGCACTGGCACCTCGCAAAATGGTGGGTCATCACGCAAAGAAAGAACGTCAGAAATGCAGACAAAGTAGATCAGCATTACACCAAACTCAACTAAACTATTGTCCATACCAACAGTAGGTGAACAATATACTATAATCTAACAAAACCCATAAAGCAGTCTCCCAAATATTCTCAATCATCAGCATACATATATAAGCCAATAACAAACGATGAAAACAAGCCGACGCCTCAGCATCAGATTTAGATGATACCGATTTTGTTGGCGACATCAAGAGCATCGTAATCTGGTGTCAGCCTCACATATGCCTTCTTAGTACCATCAGGCCTGCAGCAGGTAAATAAAAGTATCAGAACAAAGAATGAATGAATTTGTTCTTCTAAAATGACAACAAATGAACCTTTATCAAAAAAAATTTAAGATAGGAGACGTCATTCCTATTCTTCAATCCAATACTGTGTTAAACATCATTATGTTACACTATCATGATTTTTTTTAAACATGATCTATGCTACAGCAGTTAGATTCGGTTGTCGCGTGCTTCGCAAATGACATCTCTCATTTGTACCTTTCACCGAGAGTTTTTCCTTTGAGGATTAATAGATAGTTGAGGGCCTCTATCCTTCAGGTTAACACCACTTATGACAGTTCTAACAGTTCATGATATTTTTCTAATTTTGAGATTTTCAAGACAGTTTTCTCTAAAAAAATTTACCCCCCCCCCCCCCCCCCCCAAAAAACCCCCCCAAAAAACCATCAAAAATAATAATAAGGGACCAGTTTTTGAAATTTACCCTCATTTTCCCTTAATTGTTATTTTAAAATTACCTCGCATCCTTCTTGTTTCATCAATAATGAATTATAATATCTATTAATTGGTGCATTTAGTGGCCTTTGTTGAAGGGATTAGTGTCCTTTATTGAATGGATAGATTATTCTGGTGAATGGAAATCCACTGACCTGATCAGTGTATTAACCTTCTTAGTCTGGATATCATACATTTTCTTCACTGCCGCCTTGATCTTTTTCTTATCCGCACGGATATCAACTATGAAGACAAGTGTGTTGTTATCTTCAATCTTTTTCATGGCAGACTCGGTCGTCAAAGGATATTTGAGAATCTGATAGTGATCAAGCTTGTTTCGGGGAGGGGCACTGATTCTGGGATATTTGGGGTTTCTATCCTTCTTCAAAGTCTTGGGACGATGGAAAGTAACAGAAGTACGGATCTTCTTGACCTTCTTCTTCAAGGTTGAAGTCCCAGATTTAACAGCCTTGGCAACCTTCAAGGCCTGTGTTTTTCCATCAGCTTTCTTTGCTGTAGCTGAAGACAGAGTTACGGAAGCAGATTAAAAGAGACGCATAATTTATAATACGCTATTTATAATGTAAGATGTAGACTAGAAAAAGAATATGAAAAGTATAATTTGAGCCCAAAAAACACCGGAAATAAATGTTCTCTTCGAAGCAAATTCAAAGGGAGAAAGCCAGTAATAAACAAGGACTCAGTCCACCCTCTTATTAGGAGGAATTTCAATAAATTTGTAGTGATCATTTCAAAAATTATGTGACAAAACACATGCAACGTAATCTGCCCCCAGTAACAAATAACCATTCCCAATTACCAAGACACCAAATAATCCTGGAGGAAGAATGAAATAATTAATATGACCAAACACATTAATGCTTTGATCAGATAATCCTGAAGGAAGAATAAAATAGTTAATATGACCAAATGCACTAATAGTTTGGATTTCACTAGTAGTAGTACTCTTGGTCAGGTTAAATTATCAAGGATACATCAAAATTTTGGGACTGCACCGTATTTTGTGTAGCATGTCCGTCAACCAAGGAACAGTTATTCTTGTTAGGGGTATATCAACTCCAGAAAGACCAGGTGTCGTAATAGATGCATCGGCCCTTGTTCTATCATGATTGAGCAAGAACATTAGAATTTGATATCCTTCAAGTGTTGATGTATATATTTTTACCATTATAGTGAAGATAACACTTGTCCGTTCAATCTTCCCAGTGTCCTTAGCACACAGTAAAAACACACACCAACATCAATATAGTAAGGTCAAATTATACATTATATAAACACTTCGAAAGATATTCTAGAAAATTGTAGTCAGATTAATTGCAGTCTTTTCAGCGTTCATGAAACAAGCACATCTACTGATATTCATCACGGATGTCTCTTTAAACTTTCCACAAGTGCTTATATTGAACATTTTCTTAAAACAAGGTAGCACTAAGTCTTTCGTCTCGTCACATGTCTCACATCTTCACTGACATTTCATAGCCCCTATAATAGCAGAGGTTTTCAGAGAATACTAACAAAAAACCCTTAATTAAGACATCAATCAATGATATAAAGCTGAATTGCAAAACTAAGCTTTTAAAAGAACAATTATGAAGTTTTTTGTTCACATAAGTACCACAAGTTATATGGTTTTCTCCCAGATATTTCAAAAAACTACCCTGAACTTTGTAGTTACATGAAAAAAAATCATACTATTTCTTAAAAAATGGCCCATATGATGTAGTTTCTAAAATTAAATCATGATAACAAAAATATATTATAAAACATCAAATACAACTTGGCGGTGACAAACTAAGGTATAAAGCTAGTGAAATACCTTTAGCGGGCGGCGCCATCTGGTGTCAGTAAGGCCTTAAGTTAGTAAACCAGCTGCATATGATAAACAAGTCATGAACAATAAAGCAGGTGCCACAAAAATGAAAAAATTTCCAACAATCATGGAGCCCAAACATGGTTGTTAGCATTTAAGAGTGAGAACCTATAAATAACCAGGCACGAAGTTGGACTTCATGTACCATTCAGATCTGAATCCAGGGATCAGGGCTAAACTTTACCCCAAATCATCTTGCCAAACAGAACTTGGTCTATAATATTTAAGACAAGAAAATTCAACTAGTAACACTGTTACTTATCAATTATAAATAACATGCTACCAATTACATTAACTAAAAAAGCTCAAATCAATTATCGTAATCACTAAATCAGAAACGACTACTCATTGTCTATGACTCTGTCCAAAGCATCACGATAAACATGAATATTATCTATCTTTTGACTATGTTTCACCTCCGGTTGCTTGTTATTTTATGTGATTTCCTTTCGTTTTGGGCTTGTTTAGCTCCCTTGTTCTTGTTTACTGCTCTCCTTGTGTATTGTGTAGGAAGTATTGGAGCTAAGCACGGATTCGGAGTAAAGAAGAGCAAGGAATGCATGAAAAAAAGCCTACACGGTCCCCCAGCATCCAACAACACCAGAGTGTTGAAGTGCAGAAGAAAAACCAGAAGAACCAACAACACCAGAGTGTTGAAATACGGTCAGGCCGTGTTCAGCTTTGTTGCTCTGTTCCTTGTAGTTTTTCTTCTGCACTTCAACACTCTTAGTGTTGTTGGATACTGAGGGACCGTGTAGCCTCTTTCCATGCACTCATTGACTCCTCCTTTGCTCCAAATCCGTACTTAGCTCCAATACTTCCTACACAATACACAAGGAGAGCAGTAAACAAGAAAAGGGAGCTAAACAAGGTACTTAGCTCCAATACTTCCTACACAATACACAAGGAGAGCAGTAAACAAGAAAAGGGAGCTAAACAAGGTCAAAACAAAAGAAAATCACATAAAAATACACAAGGAGAGCAGTAAACAAGAAAAGGGAGCTAAACAAGGTCAAAACAAAAGAAAATCACATAAAATAACAAGCAACCGGATGTGAAACATAGTCAAAAGATAGATAATATCCATCAACTCCCACATGCTTGAACTATTGCTTGTCCTCAAGAAAAACAAATGGAAAAAACACATACAAAGAGAGGACACATATTCAAAGAAATAACAACGAAGATATCAAATAAGAGCAAGAGCATCCACTAGACTCAAGTTCACGTGCAACAACATTTCACTCAGCCCAAAATCAAAACGAAAATCTCGTCTCATGTTGAAGAGAATGCATCTGTAGGTGTTCCCGTACGTTAGTGCAAATGACTCGACACATAAACGTTGGAATAATGGTATGGCAGAATTTTTCTTCAAGTTGATTCCCCAGGACTCCTCGTGACAGACACATATCTTATCACACATGGGTCATACTTTTCCTACTTAAGATCTCAAAGGAGCACTCGGTTTTCCTTGAACTTTTTTTATGCGAAGATCCTGTCATAAGTAGCACCTAACGACGTGACAATCATACTTCTGAAGGTGCGGTGCTAGGTACTCGGTGCAATAGACTTTAGGGCCTTGCCGCTTTTTTTTCAAGGTCGAGTGTTTCTCCAGTAACCAAAAAATAGTCCAAGTCACCAAAGGAGCCTAGATACTAATTATACGGATTAAGCCAAAAACCATTCCTATCTATTCCTACGTCTAAGTCAAGTATGAGTGAATTAGACCTCCGACAGATGACACTCTAACCAATTGGACATGAAACAAAGATTTTTGATCTAACAATAGAGCAAGTGAAATAAAAGATGTACGTGTTAAGAGGGTTGCAAACAATCGTACTCTTCCTTTTCTTTTCTTTCTTTTTTTATTATTTATTTAATCAAAAGGAAAAATGAAAAAAGGAAACATAGAAAAAAAAAGAAACAAACACACAGAGAAAGACACACCAAAAAGAAAGAAACAAAATTTCTAAACACAAGGAGAAATACACCAAAACACACATAAGAGACATGAAACATCACCGCGACGAACCCTACTCCGCCATGCTAGAATCACACATTGTCCCCAATGTGTGCTAATAACTGAAAGGAGGAAGAGAAAAGGGACTCACCGCTCATTGAGGTGGTGGATAATCATGATGTAGGAACCATTGGTGCATATGCTGCATCAACTCATTCATGGTCCTAAGTGTTGTGCCAAAACCGTCCAAACGCGTGGCCATGACATTTACTTGTGTATCGATATCTGTTCGTAAGGAGACGGACTCGCGTAAGTGTTGCTGTCACTGCTCCAATGTGTCGAACCTAATAGTCCAATCGGCTGAAGCACTAGATTATGAGGCACCGTGATAGTCATAGAAGGTGGGCTGAACCGGTGGTGATAGGGGATCCTGAGGAAGTGATGTGTATGGCAAGTCACCTGCGGTGGCTGCCAGTTAACCTGCCTTTCAGTGTTAGTATGGTCAGGGTTAGGAAGTGAAAAGATGGGATGGTTGAAGAAAGTCAACCAATAGATGTCACTGATCTTAGTGATAAGACTGAAAGCTAAACAGTATGATAAATCCACTCGAGCTACTGGTTTCTCCATAGGTAGATGGGCTAAGTCTAGTTTCATTCGTTCTGCTATGATTGTGATCAATCTCCAATAACAATGTCACTCACACTAGATCTCCCAATTTTCTCTAATTGTTTAGCCATAAAGTATCCAACATCAACCACAATCCTATTAACTAGACAATGCAACATGAAAACCTCAGTGTCCTGAAAAACACTTACGCTCTCCCCTCTGTCAAAGATAGTGTTGGGCATGAGCCGCTGTAAATAACAGAAAACAGGGTTATAAATTTAGTAAGCCTTATTCTTGGAAGGTTTATGAGGGCGGTGGTCATCTGCCTTATCTACCGGGCGTTATCTATCTTCTCTTTCACTAGTTATGGCTCTCCAAAAGGTAGCAGGATCCCATTCTCTCGAGGGTTTTCGAATCCCCTGCTCAAGTAGGCTTAAAAGACGGTTAAACCGAGCTATATTTATCACATAGTCCCTATTAAAAATTAAAACATAAGTCGACCACCCGCTACACTATCACTAGCAGCAACCATTATAGAACTTAGGAACTCCAGAGTAAGTCTCTTGTATGTAGGCCTATGCAACGTCACAAAATCTCTCATACCAATGTCATTCAGTAGATTATAAACATTATCTCTAAACCCTAATTGTAACAACGCATCATCAATAAATTTAGTCGATACCATGCCAAGCGTGCTTCAAGAGCCAAGACACCACCGTTACCGTTCCGACCAGAGCAACGCCGACCTTCGCACCCTCCATTCTTCCTTCAACACCTGAAGTCCAAGATATGTTCCCATCCTAATCAATTGAGTGCTCCATGGTTCCGAAACACATAAGACCTAATTAAGCAGCAACTTCTAACTCACCCCCACAGTCGCAACACCGCTCTACAAGGGGTAACCCTTCACCTCCTCCCAATAACCCTTATGACATTATTTTTGACCCCAATCTTAATCAAGAGGTCCGATTTAATAACTTAGTCTCTAAGCGCATGATATCGACTAAATTCATTGATGATGATGCGTTGTTACAATTAAGGTTGAGAGATAATGTCTATAATCTACTGAATGACATTGGTTGGACATATTTTGTGACGTTGCACAGGTTGCATAGGTCTACATACAAGAGGCTTACTCTGGAGTTTCTTAAGTTCTATAATGGTTGATGCTAGTGATAATATAGCGGGTGGTCGATTTATTTTTTGATTTTTTAGCAAGGACTATGTGATAAGTATGGCTCGGTTTAACCGTCTTTTTAGCCTACCTGAGTAGGAAATTCGAAAACCCTCGAGAGAGTGAGATACTGCCACCTTTTGGAGAGCCATAATCAATGAAAGAGATGATAGATAACGCCAGATAGATAGGATAGATAGGGCAGATGATCATCGCCTCCTTATGAACCTTCTAAGAATAAGGCCTTCTAAATTTATAACCCTGTTTTCTGCTATTTACAGCGGCTCATAGCCAACACTAACTTTGGTAGAGGGGAGAACGTAAGTGTTTTTCGAGATACCGAGGTTTTCATGTTGCACTGTCTAGTTAATAAGATTGCCGTTGATGCTGGATACTTTATGGCTAAACAATAAGAGAAAATTAGAAGATCTAGTATGGGTGACATTGTTGTTGGAGGATTGATCACAATCCTAGCAAAACGAATGAAACTAGACTTAGCCCACCTACCTGTGGAGAAACCAATAGCTTGAGTGAATTTATCATACTGCACAGCTTTCGGTCTTATCACTAAGATCAGTAATATCTATTAGTTGACTTTCTTCAACCCTCGTATCTTTCCACTTTCTAACCCTGATAATACTAACACTGAAAGGCATGTTAACTAGCAGGCACCTGCAAGTGACTTGCCATACACACCACCTCCTCAGAATCCCTTACCACCACCGGTTCAGCCTACCTTCTATCATAGTGCCTCATCATCTAGTGCTTTAGCCGATTGGACTACCAGGTTTGACACATTGGAGCAGGAGCAGCAACACTTACGTGAGTCTGTATCCTCCTTACGAACAAATATTGATACACAATTAACTGTCATGACCACGCGTTTAGATGGTTTTGGCACAACACTTAGGACCATAAATGAATTGATGCAGCATATGCACCAATGATTCCTACATCATGGTTATCCACCTCCACCACCTCAATGAGCGGTGAGTCCTTTTTCTCTTCCTCCTTTCAGTTATTAACACATTGGGGACAATGTGTGATTCTAGCATGGGGGAGTAGGGTTAGTAGGGTTTGTCGCGATGATGTTTCATGTCTCTTATGTGTGTTTTGGTGTATTTCTCCTTGTGTTTAGAAAGTTTGTTTCTTTCTTTTTGTTTAGTGCTTTGGTGTGTCTTTCTGTGTTTTTTGAGTGTTTGTTTCTTTTTTTTCTATGTTTCCTTTTTTCATTTTCCTTCTCCTTTTGATTAAATAAATAATAAAAAAAGAGAAAAGAAAAGGAAAAAATGAAGAGTACGATTATTTCACTTGCCCCATTGTTAGATCAAAAATCTTTGTTTCATGTCTAATTAGTTAGAGTGTCATCTGTCGGAGTTCCAATTCACCATACTTGACTCTAGACGTAGGAATAGATATATAGGAATGACTTTTGGCTTAATCCATCTAATTAGTACTTATGCTCCTTTGGTGACTTGTACTACTTTTTGGTTACTGAAAAAACACTCAGCCTTGAAAAAAAAGAGGCAAAACCCTAAAGTCTGTTGCACCGAGTACCTGGCACCGCACCCTCAAAAGTATGACTGTCACGTCGTTAAGTGCTACTTATGACAAGATCTTCACACAAAAAAATGCAAGAAAACCGAATGCTCCTTTGAGACCTTAAGTAGGAAAAATATGACCCATGTGTGATAAGATATGTTTGTCACGAGGAGTCCTGAAAAATCAATTGGAAGAAAAATTCTACCATACCATTATTCCAACGTTTATGAGTCGAGTTACTTGCACTAACGTACGGACGTACGGGAATACCTATAGATGCAATCTCTTCAACTTGAGACATGAGACGAGATTTCCGTTTTGACTTTGGACTGAGTGAAATGCTGCTGCACGTGAACTTGAGTCTAGTGGATGCTCTTGCGCTTATTTGATATCTCCGTTGTCATTTCTTTGAATACGTGTCCTCTCCTTGCATGTCTTTTTTCCATCTGTTTTGCTTGAGGACAAGCAATAGTTCAAGCATGGGGGAGTTGATAAACATGAATATTATCTATCTTTTGACTATGTTTCACCTCCGGTTGCTTGTTAATTTATGTGATTTTCTTTTGTTTTGACCTTGTTTAGCTCCCTTTTCTTGTTTACTGCTCTCCTTGTGTATATTTATGTGATTTTCTTTTGTTTTGACCTTGTTTAGCTCCCTTTTCTTGTTTACTGCTCTCCTTGTGTATTGTGTAGGAAGTATTGGAGCTAAGGACCTTGTTTAGCTCCCTTTTCTTGTTTACTGCTCTCCTTGTGTATTGTGTAGGAAGTATTGGAGCTAAGCATGGATTTGGAGCAAAAAAGGAGTCAAGGAGTGCATGGGAAAGAGGCTACACGGTCCCCAGTATCCAACAACACCAGTGTTGAAGTGGAGAATAAAAACCAGAAGGAACAGAGCAACAAAGCTAAACACGGCCTGGCCGTATTTCCCTACGCAATCGTGTTGGATGTCAGCATTCAGTTTCTCGCACGATCTTAAGCGAGCTTTGACAGTTATTTTCGACGGTTTCTTTTTTTCCAGACTTTCAAAAGGACGTGGGGTAGGCAGCTGAGGGGCTCTACTAATTTTTGATATTTTTTTCTTTTATTTCCTTTTCTTTTCCCCATCTTTCTACAAACTCTTAGATTAGGATTTCTTTTGATTTGTAATCTGCTGGTTGCGGAGAATTGTATACAACATCTCGATTTCGACGCTACGGTTTATTTTTCTAATCTATCTTATTTTCTTGATTACGAATATGATCTTATATATTATCATGTTTTCTATTCCAATTATGTGAGTAATTGTTTTTTCTAGGATCGAATTAGGTTTGGCTATGGTTGTGAATCAATGAATTGATTCTATTGTTATCGTTAATCGTTCGATTTGCATTATTCAATTATTAGTATCTAATTGCTTAGGGTTGATTCAATAGGCCACTGATTTGACTAATTTAGGATGTTAATTTGTACTGAAAGGTTAAATTGACACCGAAAAATAGTAACTGAACAGGAATTGATTGATCACGAAAGTAGGTTAATGATTCTCAGGAACGTAAGGGTCTAACGTGAACTTAATAGGTTTAATTTGGTTTAACACCATGAGAATAAGATGTTAGGCTGAATTAGGCACGACTTTTAGTCATCGAAAGAGGCTAATAGTTATCATAGGTTAGTCATTCCTAATGAATTGAGCGGTTTGATAACGATTGTTGATTCAAATCAGAGTTGAAATCAAAGTTCGATCCTAGGTTCTTTTAATTCATTGAATCCGATATTGATACAAGCTAGCGCGTTCATTAATTTTCTATCATTAAAACTAAACTTCCTATTACGATTGATTTAGATAGTCATAAAATAATGACAATCGGTAATTGATAACGAAGTCCCTAAGGATACAACCTTGTATCGCTATAGCGATATCCATGCACTTGCGGATTTGGATGATCACATCATATGATACAAAATAAACTATATAGACTACATCCCCCTAGTACCTTATGGAGAAATAATAAAGGTAGGAATAAAGAGAACCCTCCTTCTGTCATAAAACATTAAAACCAAAAATGGTTCTCTATCAACCCAATGCAGCTGTAAGATTTCTCTTCAGAAGTCTTCTCATACCTGTCTGTCATCTACAAAACCTTGGATTATACAACCTCTAAACAATCCACTTGCACCTACCTGGTTTGAAAGTATCAGTAACTTTATCTCCTTTTCCAGAGAACCTCTAGAGTCAACTTTTATTCTGCTAAATATTGCATTTTTTCAAGGGCTCCAAACTTGTTCCCACACCAAGCGCCTTGAAAAGCCACAATCAACTAAGAGAGCTAAACTATCTTGCAAATACAATTTCAATCAGATTTTAGCTAGTTGTAAATAAGAGTGTTAAAGGCGACTTCTACTCTCTGATTGAAATCTGAACAAAGAGTTTACACCTATTCGTGGTAGAAAAAAGGCTTTAATTACGTGTTGTGCCAAAAATTGACTGTCGATAGAGCTTAAAGATAAAAACCTGACCAAGGCTTTAAGGTGCGTTAGGATGCCTGTAATTGAAGCTCCATCCAGCTCCAACTATAAGACAACACAAAAAAGGATAATATCCAATAACTTTGTTTTAGGTTAAATTACATCAATATCCTTATAGTTAGGGCCCACACAGCTGAGTAGGAGAGAAAGACAGAGCAATAGAAGAAATTGAGAGCGAGAAAGAGGAGACAGATGGTGGGAAAGACGAAACTTTGTGAGAGTCAGATTGAGGGGGGTGGGGGTGGTGAGCCCTTAAATGGTATCAAAATGTGATCATTGCTTTCATCAGGAGTGGGACGGTCAAACTATAAGTACACTAACAACAATATTCAAAAGGAGTAACTACACTTAATTTCAATCACGTAGCGACTTTTAAAATGACTTAAAGATTTCGGGTGTAATTTAGAATAAGAAACATGAAGATTGGGGTTGTAATATAGTAACAAAGATTTGGGAGTCTATACAAAATTCCCTACATACAAACAAACACACACACACACACACTTGCATACATTAACACAAACATTGAGTATGGTACATAGATGTAAAAATCAAAAGGCATTAAATACCATAAACACCAGAGATGATAATTCACCAAAACATATGGGAAATATTAATTTTTTTATCTTAAAAGTGTCAACATGTAATAAAGGCATAAAGTATATCACCTCCTACGTTGACACATTTCCAAAGCGTACACATACCTTAACTCACTTTCAAATGCATTTGGATTAATATTATAGATTTAAACTGATACTCAGAGGGGGGAAATTCACATGCTAAGAATCTCAAAACAGTGTACTGACATTTGTACGTATGATGACAGGTGTTAAAGATTAAACAGAATCTTATAACAAATGCAATTAATTAATGGGCTTTGCTTCGGTGCTCCTAAAATCGTTTATTAATTTATTTTTTAAAAAGGGTAAATTTGGAAAAACAAAAAAATCTTTGTCCCCACCAATTTCTCATCCACAGGATTCCATCAAACGCATATAAATCCGTTTAAATAGAATCATAGGTGAATTACACTAAGAAAATTCCTCAATAAAGATATCAACAAGAAATCTAGCTAACATGTGATTGAATGTGATACAAGGAAATTGGATCCGAAGAAAATCGACCATCAACCATGTTGATGAACTTAAACAAAGCAATCATGTTCATTCAAAATCTCAGTTGTTTAGTTGAAAATTAATCGAATGAAGGTTCCCAAGGCCTAAGAGAAAGCCAATTAATGTCGGGCTCATACATATAGTTCCTCCATGCAAAAACAATTTATTTCCAGTCAGATTGGACCGGTGGCGACACTCATGATCTCGGGCTCAATACTCTAGAGAAAGAAGACGCTCGTATGAAATACTTCATAGGATCGATGGCCATATCAAAAATTAAATTCCATTAGGTTTGGCCATCCGCGCAATGAATTAGGGGATTGGAGAAGAAAACCACGTCAAAAAAATAAAGACCACGAGAGTTTTTCATTAGTTGGAGAATTCTAACTAGTTCCTCTTTATCTTCTTATTTATACTTTCTAAAATAACCTTTTTATCTAAGTGAAATTACTTTTTTGGGTGTGGAACTACTGTCAACTACCTTATCCCTCAAATTTAGGATGTGAGAGATTTTTAAGGAAACAAACTACACCAACTGCTTGGGACTTGGGAGCACCGAAGCTGTTGGCTTAATTAATTTCCAATTGAATTGCATTGCACATCAGGGATTAACAGAATCTTATAGCAAAATGAGGGGTTTCGATGACTTAAACATATGATTAGATCATTAAAGAGGAATATTTTACGATTTAGTCAAACAAACTACACCAAAATAAATTTCAAATTGAAGAAGAAAGAGAAGGCGACATGAGGCTCACGTTCGGTTCTGACGCTCGCGCTCCCCCTCGCTCACGATCGGCCGCAGTATGAAAACCCTAGCAATTGGGGTTTTAAAATCAATCAGGACCCCAAAGATTGGATCCTGGCCGTTGAATTTGGCCCTTAGGTTTTTAGCAAGAGAATGTGGGCCGTCAGTGGGCCATAACGTTCTAAAACTATTGATACGAAAATATTAGAGTTAAGGGGGGTTATTGTTTGGGACAAATTGGGGGCAAGTAGGAAAATTGTTCTAATGGAATGATTTTATCCTTTTGGGATATTTTAAGTGGAGCAAAGTGGGATAAAATAGGATAATGAGACAATTTGAGCCTTTGATTTGACAATTCATGTGAAATAATTGATGATGTGACATATTATTAAAATATAATTTTATCTATTAATTACTTCTAATTAACTTATCCAATTAGTTTAGTATATTATTATAATATAAACATTATTTTATTTTATATTAAAATATAATATGTTGTACTATAATTACTCGATAGGGGTCCTCCGCGGTCGGATGCAGTTTCGATCCTAGCATCGGTGGGGAAGAATGAGAGGATTAATGTTGGGGCCAACTCCTCCTCCGACTTAATGCTCGATTCTGAGCGCGCGGGGTGGACTGATAGCCTGCACATGCAAGAATCGCAAGAGTACGTGACTAGTTTCCCTCATGGTCAGTGGCGGAGCTTGAAAAAATAATTTGGGGGGGGGGCGAAGTTACATAATAAACTCATAAATACTTAATTCATTCAAAATAATCACCAATTCGATGTTATATAAACATCTAAAACTTTGCACGCCGAGTTTTCATCTTCTTAAAATAATCAATCACAGAATCAGTATCAATTTCTTGAACAATCTCTTTCTCGATATACATAACTAAATTATCTGCTAAGAATGCTTCTTCCATCTTGTTGCGGAGCCTTGTTTTTACAATTATTTATTAATATTAATAATCAATGTAGTAAAAATATTTGGGGGGGGGGGCAAAATAACACTAATTTAAAATTATAAAAAATATATATATAATACATCAAAAAAAATTGAAACGAAGGGGGGGAGGGGGCGATCCCCCCCCAAAGAACAACTAAGCTCCGCCACTGCTCATGGTACCTCCGACGGTCAAGTCAGCTGTAGAGCTTGAGGGAGGTTTTTTTGAGAGGTCCTTGAGCCATTGGGGTCCTTGCAGGGGGTTCCTCTCTAAGAGTTATTAAATTCTCTTTATGTAAAAAGAAGATCCAAAAGGGAGTAAAGTTCAGGTGTAAGAAGAAGTAGAGATCAGCCTCCTTGCCATTGCCCTCCTTACCTCCTTTTTATATTCCATTGCCTCTGAGATTTTGGCTTTTCTTTTGCACAGGAGGGCGGTTGCTGGGCAGGCAGATAGACTGTTGAGTCATCATTCTCCTTCCAGATGTCGACGAACGATTGGAAGGGAAGTCATTCGGGTACAGGAGAGATCTATCTTCTCAGTACCCTGGATTTGTCAGAAGAGGTAGGGTGTAGGATAGATCGGCTATGTGGTCGTCCTTCTCTCCAGGTAGCGGCTGAGGATTGGAGGATAAGTCATTTGTGCACAGGAAAGCATCATGGCAATCTTCTGGGAAATGACTTGTAAGCCGAATAAGCGGCTTGGGCACGAGGTTTGTCAGAATGGAGATCTTGATGAGACTGATCAATATTGTTGTGTCGATTGACATCTGAAGTGAACTTGGTCGGCTCTTATCCCTTTAGCCGAGGTGGGTTGATCTGCAAGCCATCATTATGATTTGGCGACCCGATAGTCGAGTGAGCTTCGGGTCGGGTATATAGTCGAGTCGTCTGCTCGAGGAGTCGTCTTAATTGCGAGAGGACGACTGATCCCGTACTTCGAGTCGGTCATGATGACCCTTGATCGAAGTATGGCTTGTCTGCTCATCCGGTTGAGGGACTCTGCCTTGACTGGGCTTTTGAGCCTCTAAATTGGTTTGGATCATAGCTCCATTAGGCTTATGCAGACGTTCTCCCGACATTTCTATCTTTGGATGGTAAATTACCATAACACTAATTAATATTATTAATTATTATATTATGTTACATTATATTATATTATATTAGCATGCTATACTATATAATAATTAATATAATATAAGATCAATATATTTAATATAATATATTATTTTATTTATACAAAAATATAATACGTTACACTATAATTACTAATTAATTATTATATTATATTACATTATATTAGTATCCTACATTATATAATAATTTATTATATGATTATATATTATATAATATCATTAATATATTGATATATTTTATTAAAATATTAATATATGTTATTATATAATATTATATGTTATTAAAATATTAATGTATGTTATTAATATATCATATAATAATATATTATACAATATCATCAATGTAATATTAATATATGTTATTATATTATGTTATTAATATATAATAATATATGTTATTTATACAAAAGTATAGTATGTTATACTATAATTACTAATTAATATTGTATAATAATATATGATATCAAAATATTATATAATATTATAATAAATATATTGTACTATTATATAGTATAGTATGTGATATTGCATAATAATATATAATAAATATCATAAAATAAAGTATACATATAAATTACATTATAATAATATTTTATTTTATTACATGATAATATAATATAATATATTGAATATATTATTACTTTATATTTTATATATCATGTCATATATTTATAATATAATTAGCATGTATTAGTTTAAGTAATAAAAAAAATTGAAAATTATCTCAATTGCCTTCAAAGTGGAATAAAATTGTTCCAATATGGAGAATTGTGTAAATTTTTACTATTGGGACAAAATTTTTGTATATGAGTGGGGTAATTTTATCCAAGTGGTGAAATTATCTCACTAGTGTTCCAAAAAAGTAATAACACAAAAATGTAATATCATTGTTCCATTATCCCAATGAATAACACTATGAAATAGAATCCCCAAAATTATCTCATTATCCCCCCAAATGTTCCTATGAATAACACCCCTAAGACATAAGATCGGGCGAGTAACTTTACCCAAGTATGAAGTAGAATGGAAGCCAATCAATTTTTCTTGGTTGGTGTTTTTATTTCTACGCTCCAAAGTTTATCCTGATTTATCTATAAACTCAACATCTTTATCTTGTATCTTTAAACCCAATTAGCCTTTTGTATTTGCCTTTAAACGCAAATTGTATAATTTATAGGTAGAGTATCTTTTATTTATACATGGTAAAAACCCTAAAATACTCCTTTCAATATGCCACTTAAATCCTTATTTATCTCTCATCTTCTTCCATGTTCTCCTCTCTTAATCCAAATCGAAAAATGAAAAAAAAAGAAATCACTCCTCTTCTTCTCCATCTAGTCTCTGAGCCCTCGCGGAGTTAGAAATCCATCATCTTCTTCTTTGCCTTATCTCTGAGCTCTAACTAAAAACATCCACAAATTGTGGCCGAATCCCCCCGCCCCGGCCGCCCCCCCCCCCCATTAGATCCTAATCCATAATCTCTCCCAATCTTTCACAGTTTCGTCGGTGCAGTTGCACCTCCTCCAGCAGTTCTTCGCCTTATAGCCACTGTCACCGCCTCCAGCTATTTGCATGTCTGCTGCCACATTCTCTAGTGCCTCTCCAGAATGTCGGCCGCCTCCTTCTCTAATGCCTCTCCTGACCGCCGGTCACCGCCTTTTCCAGTGCAAACTCTGGTTCTGACTTTGCCATTTTTATTATTATCCGAAACTTTTGGGTTTTGTGGTGGAGTTTGATTCTAAGGTTGGCATTACTAGAGAGATGAGAATGTAAGCAGAGAGATTGGAGAGAAGGCAAATGGAGCTGAGAATTGCCGGCGAGAGTGGTCATGGTAGGATTTGTACAAAGAAAGGGTCAGTTGTTGGTATTGAGACAGAGATGTGAGAAATATGTGGACGAGCATTAAGGGGAGAGGGAGAGTCCAACAAGATTTCTTCTTGTTTTTGTTTCATTTTGGTATTAGAAATTGTAAGATTGCTTTACAAGGACTAGTTATTCATCCGAAAGATTTTGTAGATTGTTTTACATAGCAGTTATTAATGCCTAAAATGGTCTTGATGTTTAGGAGTTAGATCAGTGATGTGGTAATACCAATTGGTACAATTTTCCATATCTCTGTCCTTGGGTTCTTTTTGATTTTAATTTCGAGGGCAGAATTTGTTTTAAGGGGGGTAGAATGTAATTATCGTGAAATTTTGATACTAATTAAAATAATTTTTTAGTATTTTAAAATATTCAATTATTATTTTCAAAAGAGTATTTATATTTTTTCTTGATTTTCTAGAATTTTCTATGATTTAAAAATCTAGATTATATTTATTTTAATGATTTTACTATTATAAATTAAATTGTTAAACTAATACTTGATTATTTAAGATTATATTTATTTTAATGATTTTACTATTATAAATTAAATTGTTAAACTAATACTTGATTATTTATTACCGTTATTATTATTGTTAATGGCTATCTTATATTGATTTTTTAGCCTATTCATTTCCCTCGTATTTTTCCTGTATTTTTCTGTATTGTTTCCTTATTTTTAGTGTACTTTCTTTAACCCTAACCCTAACCCTAACCATGTCTGTGTGTGAGTGAGTATGTGTATGTGTATATATATAAGTATATATATATTTCTTTTATTTTTCTTCTTCTTTTTCACGTGAAACCCCGCAGCCTCTCCTATTCTCTCTCTTCTCTCTTCTCTCTCCTCTCTTTCCCCGCAACCACGACCGCCCAGCACCAGCCACCGCACCCTCCGCAGCCCTCCTCGCCACCGCAGTCATCCCGACCGCTCGCTGACCCCATCACCGATCCTACCTCCAGATCCACACCTCTATCCCGCCACCCTCAACCGTCGCCTCTCCCCAGCCGCCTCCGCGCAACCCATTAGCCCACCGCCTTCACCGCCACATACTCGTCCTTCCCCCTCAGTCGATGCCACCCAGATCCACAGCCACAATCGCTACCTGCCCCTCCTCATCGCGCGCCTCTCTCCTACAGCCGCTACCCTGCGTCACTCGTCCCGCATCCCCTCATCGTAGCCCAGCCTACTCTCCTGCACCTCCAGCTCCGCCTAACACCCGCGCCAGACCTCCCTCCACCCACTGCTCCTCTCCGCCCCTCCACCAACACCATCTCCTCTCCTCTCTTCACAGTCAGTCTCCACCCACACCGAGCCCCCTCCGTAGCACCACGTCGACCTCTCGCTGCCCCTCCACTCCCCCTTCCTCCTGACAGTTTCTCCCAACCCTACACCGCTCATCCCGCATCCCCCTCACCGCCATAACCGCCTCCAGCCAGCACCACCTCTCCCCTGCATCGCTGCACAGCCCCCTTCTCCTCCATCACCACCCACTGCCTTCGTCGCCCCCTCCTCCTACCCTTAGTCACTCCTCCTGCAGCCCCAATAAACCCTGCATCCATCACCATGGCTCCGACCCGTGGTCGCCTCCCAAACTCGCCGCCAACCAGCGCCTCCATCACACACCACCTGCTCGACTATATGCCAACGCATATTCAGTTACAAAACCGCCACCTTCTAGCCGCCAGCGAGCCCGTTAGAGCCCCAAGACATTCCAACGACATTCGCTGGCAAGATCCTCAACCTCAATTGTTATTTATTTTAATTTTTAGATTATCATAAAAAATTATTAGGCGCAAGATCCATGTTCCCATTATTTATTTTCGTATAATTTTAGATCTATTGTAAAGTAATTATGTGCAAGATCATGTTCCTCATTTAGTTTCGTTTCACTTCTTATATTTGTTGTAAATTAATTATATGCAAGATACCCGCCTCGTTATTTTATTTCATACAATTTTTAGATCTGTTAATAATTATCTACGTAGGTTTGATGAATAATATTAAATGAATTGTAATTATGTGATAAATAGTATTTTTAGAATAATTATAATATTCTTTTTAAGAATTTATTTGGTGGAAGGAAATCGTTTTAGAATGATAAATATTTTTTAAAAGAATTTATTTTTGGAAAATAGACTATTTTTAATTAATGAGAATTTATCTTGTAAAAAGATTATTTTTGAATTTATGAATTTATTATTTTAAAAGATTATTTTATTAGAATAATTATTGTGAGAGATAATTTGAAAGGAATTCATTTTGCAAAAGATTATTTGTTTTTTGAATTAATTTAGTTTATGGTCATGTGATTGATGGTTGTTGATCGCGATATTTTATGTGCAAATCATCCACTGATTTCATGATTCTTATTTTAGTTACGTGGCGTACCATGTTTTATTTGCATAGAATTAGCTGTATTTATTGTTCCATGTTGTGTTTGAAAATCATTAGTAGTTCATGACTTAGTGGCCTTGTGCGTCATGAACAAGACTTAGTGACCTGTGTGGGTGTGTTGACCAACTTAAGGGGTGAACCAGTGATCTGTTATAGACCTAGAAACACAAGAGATGTTGGGGTGGGAAGGTCTTAGTTCACAAGATCGGATGTGGTTGTTGATTATCTTCTAGGCTCGCACCAGTGAATCGTTTTGCACTGGGTTTAGTCTGTTGGGCCCGTGAATCGTTTCGCACGTGATCAGTGAAATTATTTCGTCACTCGAGTTTTGCTTGAGTTCGGACCAGGCTAAAATTGGATTGCGTGTAGTCCTCTTACCGAATCATTTCGTGATATTGGATGCGTGTAAAGGATCATGAACAGTCAGTTATCTAGAAATGCGAACATTGATCTATTTGAGATGTGGACTAGTGAGCTATTTAGGATGGCTAGTACTCGACCTTGTTATTTGTATGTTGTTGGCCCCTTATGATTATTATGATCTAGTGGTGGATTGTATTTTGATTTGTTAGATTCCAGTTGCACGTTCTATTCCATCCCTGTTGTTGCATCTGTTATTGCATTGGTCATTTGACCGTTTCTATTTTCTTTTTGTGGGGTCTTGCTGTGTGCCATGCACGCTGACGTACACCTGTTTTTCTCTGGTGTACGTCAGACTTAGAGGACGGACAGGTCCAGCTTGGAGACACGCCATGGCCCGGGTATTCTTAGCAGGAGTGCTTCGCAGATAGAGTAGAAGAAGAAGCCGAAGCTTAGTCTTTTTTTATTAGTTGATGGTCCCAGTTTACTTTTGTAGTTCTTTCTTTTTTTCGTTGATCGATGTATTCTATATCTCTTTAGCATTCAGTTGGATAGTTTTGTAATAAGGTCATGTTTAACCCAAA
Organism: Asparagus officinalis; assembly: GCF_001876935.1. Classification (NCBI taxonomy): domain Eukaryota; kingdom Viridiplantae; phylum Streptophyta; class Magnoliopsida; order Asparagales; family Asparagaceae; genus Asparagus; species Asparagus officinalis. Next base: position 20,033,642 of record NC_033794.1, on the reverse strand, counting down.
TTTTGTGTCTCGGATGTTATCTCATTTGTGATATGACATTTTTGTTTTGAGTTGTTCATTATATTATTGCTAATTATGATCGGGGACCTGTGACTTCACATTGTATATTGCTTGATGTTTAGCGTATTAGGTTGAGAAGAAATAGTTTTTTATTTATTCTCCTCAATTTAATACGTCACGGGCTTATTCACGTTCCGATTACCCGGCATTTTGGGAAGCGGGACGTGATAACCCGCTTCGTTAGTGTGGTGAAGATTGATTATTCTTGCCGCTTCTGATGACGATGACGTCTCGATTTCTCCCATTCCATCGGGGGTTGAACGGGAGGGACCATCAAGCCCTAAACCTTCCTGTGATGAAGACCCAAGAATGACTGCAGCTATTCTTAGTGAGCTGAAGGTTTCATCTACGGGTGTTGAAGTTGTGCCCATGGATGTACCTACTACCACGACGATGGTGGTAAGGACGGAGGTTTCGTCTACTGTCTCTGATGTCTTGGTGACACTAGCATTGTATGTTATGTTGGGCCACGAGTGGATACACTGGATACACGAGTGGCTGAGTGTGTTGCACAAATACACACTTTTTATCCCTTTTTCTTGTAACAATTTTTTTGTAGTTCTTTCCATAAATAATAGAACTTTTCATTTCCCTTGACGTGTATATGATAGAGGTGTAATATTAACGTATCATAATAACATCTTTTCTGGGGGTAATGATGTTGGGATCAAACTAGTAGATGTGTGATGTTAATATAATAGCTTGATCAAGTTGACACTATTTAGATATGTAATATTAACATGACAGTGGTAAGATATTTGACAGAGGTATAATATTAATGTGCCAAATGTAATAACCGATAGAGGTGTAATGTTAATCGATTGGTCAAATCAAACTGATAGAGGTATAATGTTAACATATCATGTTTATAAAATTAGTATTGTTTAGAGGTGTAATGTTAACATTATAGTACTCAAGAATTCTGACAGAGGTGTAATATTAACGTGCCAAAAATGAGTGACCAATAGAGGTGTAATGTGAATCGGTTGGTTCACGAGAGTCTGAAGGATGACTACCGTTTGGAAGTGTGGTGTTAACTTAACAGTAGGAAATCAATGGAAGTGTAATGTTAACTAATCGATTTTTGATAAGAGCGAGTTTGACAGAGGTGAATGTTAACTGGTCAAATTCATTAGAAAAGGTCAGAGGTATAATGTTAACCGGTCGACAAAATGGTCTCATAGAGGTGTAATGTTAACCGGTCAGATCAAGGGAAACCGTTCAGAGGTGTAATCTTAACATGGCAGTATAGAGGATGCTGAAAGTGGACATTGTTTAGAGGTGTAATGTTAATATGATAGTGAGAGGATATTTTGGAGTGGACACTGTTCAAAGGTGTGATGTTAACATGACAGTGGTTAGGATTTTTGGATTCAAGCAGAGGTATGATGTTAACTTGATAACTCATTGAAGATTTTAGGATTGAGAAAATCAATGTTGCTGGTCAGAGATGGAAACTTAAACGTGACCATGAATCTCCATGGGGAGATAGAATTGGTCGATATCATGGATAGTATTTCTTGAGAAACTTCTCGTTGATTGGCGCCTTGAGCCTTTGTTATGTTGGTTAATTAGACGTTATGCTCCATTTAAGTAGACTATCTCTACTACAAATGGACCTTCCCATTTGGATTGAAATTTTCGTTTAGTCTTATGCGTCATGACCATGGGTCAACAAGCGACTAAGACCAAATCATCTTCTTTGAAGGATCGCTCTCCGACTCTCCTGTTGAAGGCCATTGAGATCCGTGACTGGTAGATTTTGATCCTTGCTGAGCTTGAAGTCTTAGCTCATCCAGCGCTTCTAGTTCTTGGAGGCGCTTTTGATGATATTCTTCAGTTATCATTTTCTTGTCGATGGCGATTCTTAATGACAATACTTGAATTTTCAAAGGGATCATAGCTTCGTATCCGTTGACCAATGAGAATGGTGTAGAGCCAGTGGGAGTGCAGATTGTTGCTCAGTAGACCCATAAATACTCTCTGAGTTTCTCATCTCAATCTCGTTTGTTGGAGGAGATGAACTTCTTTAGAAGTTTGATAATGGTTTTGTTGAAAGCTTCAGCTAGATCATTAGCAGCTGGGTTGTATGGCGTAGAAGCCGCATCTTAGATTTTGTACTTATTACAGAATTTGAAGAACAATCGACTAACGAATTGTGGACTGTTATCGTGAATGATTCGTCTAGGAATGCCGAATTGATAAATCACGTGATGTCTCAAGAATTTTATCACTTGAAATGTCTTTACTTCTGTCTAAGAATGCCGAATTGATAAATCACGTGATGTCTCAAGAATTTTATCACTTGAAATGTCTTTACTTCTCCGAGGGGAACAACTTTGGTTAATTTGGAGAAGTAATCTATGATGGCTAGGATGAATTGATGACCTTTGGTGGATGGCGGGCTAATTGGCCCAATAATGTCTATGCCCCATGCTTCAAATGGCCAAGAGGCAACCATCAGATGTAATTCTTCCCGAGATTAATGTAGAAAATCAATGTACATTTGACATGTGTGACATCATTTAGTGTATACTACCATATCTGCTATCATTATCGGCCAGTAGTAGCCTAGACAACAAAGTCAGTCTTGGAGTTACACCATCGTGGGCTTGCTGTAATGCTTCTCGAGCTTCACTTGGTGATAAGCATCGGAGCAAAATACCATTGAAGGGTCATCGGTACAAAATCTGTGTGGTAGAATTATAGAAGAAGCGTAGAGCTCTTCTTTGGATCAAGATTGCTTGCCTCGGATCATCTGGTAGTATCTCGTGCAAGACACAGTCGACGATTGGGAACTACTAATCATTACCTTCGAAGTGAGTTATCCTAACATGCACTTCATTGGCTTCAAGGATATGCTCTGGGGAGCACAATTAATATTTAGCCACCATGATACGCCTAGTGGATTTAGGCTCTAAGGCGAGTGTGGCTACAATGGATGCGAGAGTGTCCGCATAGGTGTTTTTGTAGTGAGCTATGTAGCTAATGTAGAAGCCTTCAAAAGATTGGGCTAGTTTTGTTGCCGCTTTATGGTAAGGCATAGGTCATTGTGGTGGACCTTGTATTCTCCCTTGATTTGATTCATGATTAGTTTAGAATCATTGTGAGCTTCAAGGTATTTGACACTCATGTCTTGAGCAAGTTGCAGCCTAATTATAAGAGCACTATACTCGACTACATTATTGGAGCATGGCTTGGTCAATGAATAGGCCCTGGCGAGGATATGTCCGTAGGGGTCAATCAACACTACCCCCACTCCTGTAATGATTGCTCCTTATGGTTGTGTCGTGACGCATCGTTGAAGTAGAACTATCATATTTGGTGGTCTGAGACAATACTTGACTCAAAGAATTCATCTGAGATGTCTTCATAGAGCTTGGAAGACTCGGGAATAAGGTGTTCTGCTAGAAAATCGGCTATTGCTTGACCGTTAACTGCTTTCTATAACATGAATGTTATGTTATATTTCCATAACAGTATCATCCATTTTGCTAACCTAGAATTCAGCGACCTAGGTTTCGTCATGAGTATCCGTAGAGGATTGACTCTTAAAATGACGTGAATGGATTGACCGGTGAGGTAGTTCTATATCTTATGAATTGCGAAGACCAATGCTAAATATTCCTTCTTGACTGGGTTATACCGATGTTCGATGCCAATCATAGTCTGACTGAGGTAGTTAACGGCTCGTTCATGACCATTATTTTTTTTTGAGTGAGAAGGGCTCCGAGTGAATAATCTATTGCCCCAACATAGATCAAGAATGGTTCCCTGATACTACTGTGGCTAGCACTGGTGGCTTTGTGAGATAAGCTTTGATTTTGTTGAAAGCTTCTTGGCAGGCATCATCCCAGATGAACGAAACACCTTTCTTCACGAGTCTTTGGAATGATTGATATTTTTCAAACAAACTGGTGATAAACCTTCGGATGTAGGCTAATCGTTCTTGTAAACCTCTGAGATCCTTGAGGTTCTTCGGAGGTAGCATCTCTTGGATGGCCTTCATTTTTTTTAGGATCGATGTGTATTCCTATGGATATTATGATAAACCCAAATAATTTACCTGATGATACCCCAAGGAAGGACTAAGTTGGATTTGTCTTGAGTTGGTATTTTCATATGACTTCAAACACCATTCTTAGATTACTAATGTGGTCTTGTTTGTGATGACTTTTGATCGCGAGCTCGTCGACGTAGCACTCCACTATTTTACGTAGATGTCCACGAAAGATCATGTTCATTGTGAGTTTGTAAGTAGCTCCAGTGTTCTTCAGACCAAAGGGCATTACCGTATATTAATATACTCCTAAACATGTTCTAAAGGCTATGTGCTTTTGATCATCTGGATGCATTTTGATCTGGTCATATCTAGATAAACCATCTACAAAAGACATCCTCTCAAACCCACACGTATTATCGACTATAACGTCTGTGATAGGGAGAGGGAAATTATCTTCTGGACAAGTGAGGTTGAGATCATGGAAGTCGATGCAAATTCGGATCTTACCGCTCTTTTTCATCACCACCACGATGTTGGCTAACCAATCAAAATGTTGTTCTTCATGGATAAACTCACACTCAATGAGCTTGCGGGTTCCCTTTTTGATTTGTTCCATCAATTCAGGACGGAAGCGTCGTTGCTGTTGTTTGACCGGCTTAATGCTAGGGTTGATGTTAGGATGATGTACGACCACACTGGGGTCTAGACCCGACATGTCTTCAAAACTCCAAGCAAAGACTGTAGGCTATCTAAAAATCACAATATAGCTGATCCTCCATCAAACACTGATGATGGAAGTTACAATCTGATGACTTTTAGAAGGTTATAATTTAAAGACTTTCACGTAGATCGATGAATGTTATAATCTGATGACCTTCGCAATAACTGATGAAAGCTCTAATCAATAGCCTTCACAATCAATATCGGGAGTTACAATCTGACGACTCTCATATTTTCAAGAAGCCAAGATGAAGTTTACAAGATAATAGTCTTTGCAACGCTCTGCAGAAGAAGCTATAAGTCATTGGTTCCTTCTAAAATGCGGAATTCATCTTCGCGTTTCAATTCCTGAAACGTAGGCGACCCCCGCGTTTCCAAGCTTCAACAAGCAAAACACGAGCGACCCTCATGTTTCCAAGCTTCAATAAGTGAAACGCAAGCGACCCTCGCGTTTCTAACCCTCAGCAAACGAAGCGCAGGCGACCCCCGCGTTTCCAACCTTCAGACTCCAAAACGCAGGCGGCCCTCGCGTTTTTCAGCACCCAGTGAGTACCCAACTCCGCGTCTCCATTCTAAAATGCGGAGTTAGGGTCTTGAACGCTAACTTGGGCATTTGACTCATTCAAACACGAGCTGAACGGTTGCAGGAACCGTTTTTTCTCCACCATTTGAGGGATTTCCGCCCCACTTAGGAGCGGATTAAGGGGACGGTTACACCCCTTTCAACCCCATTATGGAGAGAATTAAGGGGGCGGTTACGCCCCTTAATTCCCTATAAATATGGGTAAACTCAATTGAGTTCGGGCCGACTTTTGTTAATCGGAGGGGCTGGATTTTGGGGATCTGAGACTTGACAGCGAGGAGGAGACCTTTGGCTGACCTTTTGGGCGAATTACTGGAGCTTCCTGCAGCGAAAAAGTTCCTTGAAGCCTTCGGCCTTGGCTTGCCAAACCGATTTTTAGTTAAATCAACTCTTTCATAGAGTTTCAAACTCGTTAAGAGTTATCAACTCATCAAGAGTTCTAAAACTTACTTTGCAAGTTCTCCATAACGTCAAATCGTGAGGAGAAAATCACGTTCCAGTGAAACAAGACGTTCGGATCATCAACGGAGAGCAAAACTCGACGCGAGCATTCGAGGGAGGCACTCTATCGCCACCGTGAAGAACCCAGAATTAAACAAAGGGGAGAATCAAATTCATTCTCCTCTCTTTTGTAATCAAGAAATCTAAATTGTAATCGATTTTGAGAGAATACAAGTTAATTTTCTTTCACTGTCTTTTTACTACAAATTTTCCACAAACAAAATATGGCGACTCTACTGGGGACGAGCTTCTCTGACAAAGAAGTGGTGGCGCAATCTGACGTCATGCTCATTGGAACGACCGTTGAAACTCTGATCATCGAGTTCGATCAAGCCAAGTTCGAGGAGGCCCTCTCCTCTGGATCTCTTAGCCCCAAGGCTATGCACAAGATCCAGAAAGTCTCTAAGGAGACTAAATCTCCAATTGTTGCTGGAGTGCTGAAGAAAATCCTCTCCTTTGGCCAAAATTCATCAAACAGCCCCTCATCTGAAGGACTGGGCTCTGCCTCTGCCAAACTCGTTCAACGAGTTGAAAACTCCACACCCGCGTCAACACGACGTGTCATGGGTGGTAAAAGGCCTATGACGGAGATAGATCCAATCAACACCGATGATGCCCCTGCAAAAGCCTTAAAACAGGCCAAGAAGAACGCTGCTCATCGAAGAAGAAGGTCTCAGCGACGAGCACAACTCTGAGAAAGTCGATCCTCTAACCAACGTGAACTTCGCGTTCGTGAGTTTAAACGCGACCCTGAGCTCCGCGTTTCTACTTTAGAACGCAAGCCTCTTATTTATGAGCCTAAACATGAGCTTCGCGAGAACCAGACTGAATGTGACCCTCAATGGTGTGTTTTACAGCCAAAACGCGGACCTCAAGTCTACGTTGAAAGTGAACTTCAACTTCGCGTTTCCCAGTCAAAACGCGACCTTCGCGTCTCCTAGTCAAAACGCGACCTTCGCGTCGACACTGAAGAACGCGACCCTCGCGTTGCCAAACCAAAATGCAAACCTCACATTTCAAGTGCCAAACGCGACCTTCGTGTCCCAAGTGCCAAATCCAATACCGAGCCTGGTGTATACCATGAATACTCTATGTAGTGTGACTAGGTTGAGGGGCGGATATAAGAAGTTTATGGATTCAAGGCATCTCAACCAGATCCATGTTCACAGAGAGCCAGTCCTGTCCAATCATAGACTGGGGGTTCTAATTCAAACCTCATAATCAGTGAGTAATTCTCCTCGAATCTTTACAACAGATTTGAGAGAGTTCATATTGAGAGAAAGACCGGTGCAACAAGTCATTCGTTCATTCCAACGTGAACGACTGATTCCTACGGTCCTCTCGGGATGTCAATGCTGTTCATATGCGGCCAAACTGTTGGTGTTCAACCAATTTACGAACGTTGCTTTGCCCAACCCACGACGATATTCTCACATGAAGAAGTCTCCAGAGACCGAATATCCTGAGGTCATTATCAATATGATCGGCAGAGAGAAAGCCTCAGGTCCTAGTTCTGATGACTCAGAGACAAGTCGTTCACTGACCGTCAGAGAAATCGCTAATGAGTTTGAAGGAATCTATCAATGCACTCGGACACGAACAGGAGCAATTCCCCTTGTCAACTATCGAGGTTAGCCAGAGGAACCAATTCCGATGATGAACACTCAGCCATTACAGAGTCTCAATCATCAAGCTCTTTTGTTGAACATGAGAGCTCCGCTTATATGACGGGAAACTATGAAGATCTCTCAAATAGACTTGATGAGCAGGAGGCCATGCTCAAATCTCAGCAAGAGGCCATCAATGAACTCTTGAGCCTGTTGACTCAAATCGTCGCAGATACGGCTATATCTCAGAAAACAGATTCGCCACCTAGGCAAGAATTCTACCGGAGAGGAAAAACGTCTTCATCCCGACCTCACACAAGCAAAGGGAAGAGAAAAGTGGTTGATGACACAGCTTCTAACCAAGAAGCCCACAACCTAGAATCTTCCTCTGATGAAGGAAGAGAGACTGAGAACGAGCATAATCTTCAATCTGCCAAAATGGAAGAATTGGAAGCCCGCCTCAATGTCATTGCTAACAGAAGCGAGCTTCAAGACGAAGGAGTTGACAGGCCCTATCCCGCCGAATGAGATACAGCCCCTTATCCTCCAAAGTTCAAACTCCCGACGCTACAAACTTTTGACGGCACGGGATCACCGAACCAACATATCTATCATTTCAAGTCACAGACTAGGAATGTGATATCAAACGATGTCATACTGGCTCAATTGTTCATTGGCACCCTCAAGGAAGTTGTCTTTGAATGGTTCAGGAAACTGCCTGCCGGATGAATCCAAAGGTGGGCAGATTTAGAGAGACTCTTCCTGTCAAGATTCTTTAAGATGATACAAAAGTCTCCATCCATACCCTTCTCGCCACTAAGCAGAAGAAGAGGGGGTCCATCAAAGCCTTCGCCAAGAGGTTTCGAACCATGGCTCTCCGGTGTTCGTCAAGTATGACACAATCTACCTTAGTGGAAACCTGTCGCCATAACTTACAAACTGACCTCCTAGCCCGAATAGGAGTTGCAAAATGCCGTTCCTGGAGACAACTAATCTCTCAAGGCGAACAGACTTAAAAAATTATTGCCAGGATCAAAGCTGAAGAACAAAGTAAGCATGATCAACCTGAGCAATCGGACCAGGCCCAATCTCCTCAGTCAGAAGGGGAAGATACTACGGCCACTGAAGCTAATCCTCTTCAGTAGGATGGCGGGTCTATAATAACTATCACGTTAATAGTTACCTCTGATAGTCAAACTCGTTAGGCAGTGGCCCACTAGGTGATGTGCCATGTCTATCCTTTTTTCCCCTTGCACTTGTTCAAGACTGGGGGTTAGTTTATTTATAGTTCATTGGATTATGAATAATAAATTTTCTAAGTTGTCATATTTAATAGAATACCTCTGTTAACCACGAAACCTACCAAAACTATCACGTTAATAATCACCTCTGATAGTCTGTTTTTCTCCAAATTCTCCTGCCAATCTGCTTCAATAGGATGGCAGGTCCATAAAACTATCACGTTAACAGTTACCTCTGATAGTCCATCAATCTACTAATCTGCTTCAATAGGATGGCAGGTCCATAAATCTATAACGTTAATAGTTACATATGATAGTCCATTAATCTGCTAATCCGCTTCAATATGATGGCAGGTCCATAAATCTATCACGTTAACAGTTACCTCTGATAGTCCATCAATCTGCTAATCTGCTTTAATAGGATGGCAGGTCTATAAATCTATTACGTTAATAGTTATATCTGATAGTCCATCAATCTGCTAATCCGCTTTAATAGGATGGCAGGTCCATAAAACTATTATGTTAACATCTACCTCTGATAGTCCATCAACTTGTCATTTCTCTTTAATAGGATGGCAAGTCTACAAAACTATCACGTGAACATTTACCTCTGATAGTCTATTAACTTGTCAATCCGCTTCAATAGAATAGCAGGTCTACTAAAACTATCACGTTAATGATCACCTTTGATAGTCTGTTTTCTCCAAATTCTCCCACCAATCCTCTTCCAGTAGGATGGCGGGTCTATCAAAACTATCACGTTAATGATTACCTCTGATAGTTCATTCCCTCCAAATTCTCTTGCCAATCCTCTTCAAGTAGGATGACGGGTTCACAAAAACTATCACGTTAATAGTTACATCTGATAGTCAAAATCATCAGATAATGGCCTACCTGGTGATGTGCCTCTATTCCGACTTCATGGATAGTGCCTCACTAGGCGACGTACCTTGTCTACCTTTTTTTTATTCCCCTGCTAAGTCTTAATCAAGACTGGGGGTTGGTTACGTGGAATCTATTAGATTAAGAGTAACAAAACTTTTACATTGTCGAGTTAACATTATACTTTTGACGATCATCACCCCACAGAGTATGCATTTGACTCGCATTACTCCCAATTTGTCACGTTAACAATATACCTCTGACAACAATCAATTTATTAATCCTTGACAATAGGATGATAGGTCCTCAAAATTGCTCAAATTGCAATCTTCCCCAACAAGACACTAAGTCTTCAAAATCTTATTCAAATCACAAGTATCAAAATTCATTGCTTCTGATGATAAACTCACCTAGCAAGTTTCCCCAGCGAGACGCTAATTCCCAAAATCTTGTGCAAGTCACAAGTACAAATTTTCGTCATGTTAACATCAAACCTCTGACAATTAACTTATCGACTCTCGTCAATAGAGCGATAAGTCCACAAAGTTGCTTCGATCGCAACATTCTCTTATCACGTTAACATCAAACCTCTGACAACCAAATCAACTTATCGACTCTTTTTAATAGAGCGATAGGTCCTCAAAGTTGCTCCGATCGTAACATTCTCTTGTCATGTTAACACTATAGCTCTGACAACCAAATCAACTTATCGACTCTTTTTAAAAGAGCGATAGGTCCTCAAAGTTGCTCCAATCGTAACAAAATTATGTCAAGTTAACATCACACCTTTGACAAAATTAACTTATTGACTCTCTTCAATAGAGCGATAGGCCCATAAAATACTGTTAGGTTAACATCACACCTCTAACAGTCAAACCCTCTCTAATAAACTTGTTAATCCTTTTTTAACAAAAATAGCAAGTTTTCATCATAAAATCCCCAGTGGATTAAAAATTTTCTGGAATTATCTTAGTGATAATAAAGAAAATTACTGAATTTTACTTTAAATGAAAATTCATGCCAAGTTAATACTATATCTCTGGCACTTCCAACTTTCTTTCGGTGTTTCAAGTCACACAGGAAGAAACAACACCAAAAATCCATGCTTTCACGCATGGGGGACTTTATCTCGATCCTTAATTAGAGATAAGTCTATACCTAACACGCATTGCCGGTTAATCTTTCGCCGTGAAAAAGACACCAGGATTCATGCCTGCGGGATTTTATCTTAATATCTAATTAGAGATAAGTCTGCATCTAACACATGCTACCGGGCAGCCTATTCCCGTAATAATGGCTAAACCTACGTATTCAATATCATAACAGGTTGTTATTAATAATACCAAAATTCATACCTTACACGTATGGGGGACTTATCTCGATCCCTAATTAGAGATAAGTCTACGCCTAACACTCGTTGCCGGTTAGTCTTTTTTCGTAAAAATAATAAAGTCTATGTATTCAAAATCATAGCGCTAAGTCTAAGAGAGTTCATTCTTTTGGCATAACGTTACATGTGGAACGGACTTAGACAATCCACATGCTAGCCCGACTCAAACGGTAGTCGGTAAAGGCTTATCAAATCCGTTGATGGCTGAGAGTTTGCCAAAAATCCTATGTATGTTTGTAGGCCCATCACCTTCATGGATGTGAGCCAAAACTTAAAATAGATGAGCTAAAGACAAGTCTCAAAGGCTTAGTCAAAAATGCATGAAAGCCACCTCCGAGTCTCAAGGCAAAACGGCGAGGTCAGACCCGTGTCTCAATTTCAAAATGTAGGGGTCCATCCCCACATTCCAGAAGCAGGATTATGACGCATACCTTCACACAGGTCCTGCGTGGAAAATCCCTTCAACCAAGATGCATTTGAATCGAGTGCAGAGAACGACTCCTTTACAACAAGGAATCAACAGCTCCAAGATCAGAGTTGAGATCCAAAGTATTCCGAAAATTCGTCCCAATCAACCTTGAACTTTCGAAAACTTTGGAGGGGGTTCTGTAGGCTGTATAAAAATTATAATACATAGCTGATCCCCCATCAAACACTGATGATAAAAGTTACAATCTGACGACTTCCAGAAGGTTATAATTTAAAGACTTTCACGTAGATCGATAAAGGTTACAATCTGATGACCTTCACAATAACTGATGAAAGCTCTAATCAACAGCCTTCACAATCAACATCAGGAGTTACAATCTGATGACTCTCATATTTTCAAGGAGGCAAGATGAAGAATACAAGATAATAGTCTTTGCAACGCTCTGCAGAATAAGCTATAAGTCATTGGCTCCTTCTAAAATGCGGAATTCATCTTCGTGTTTGAATTCCTGAAACGCAAGCGACCCCCACGTTTCCAAGCTTCAATAAGCAAAATACGAGCGACCCTCGCGTTTCCAAGCTTCAACAAGCGAAACGCAAGTGACCCTCGCGTTTCCACCCTCAGCAAACGAAGCGCAGGCGACCCTCGCGTTTCCAACCTTCAGACTCCAAAACACGGGCGGCCCTCGTGTTTTTCAGCACCTAGTGAGTACCCAACTCCGCATCTCCATTCTAAAACGTGGAGTTAGGGTCCTGAATACCAACTTGGGCGTTTGACTCGTTCAAACACGAGCTGAACGGTTGCAGGAACCATTTTTCCTCCACCATTTGAGGGATTTCCACCCCACTTAGGAGCGGATTAAGGGGACGGTTACACCCCTTTCAACCCCATTATGGAGAGAATTAAGGGGACGGTTACGCCCCTTAATTCTCTATAAATATGGATAAACTCAATTGAGTTCGGGCTGGCTTTTGTTAATCAGAGGGGCTGGCTTTTGGGGATCTGAGACTTGACAGCGAGGAGGAGATCTTCGGCTGACCTTTTGGGCGAATTACTGGAGCTTCCTGCAGTGAAAAAGTTCCTTGAAGCCTTCGGCCTTGGCTTGCCAAACCGATTTTAGGTTAAATCAACTCTTTCATAGAGTTTCAAACTCGTTCAGAGTTATCAACTCATCAAGAGTTCTAAAACTTGCTTTGCAAGTTCTCCACAACGTTAAATCGTGAGGAGAAAATCACGTTCCAGTGAAACAAGACGTTCGGTCAACGTAGAGCAAAACTCGACGCGAGCATTCGAGGGAGGCACTCCATCGCCACCGTGAAGAACCCAGAATTAAACAAAGGGGAGAATCAAATTCATTCTCCTCTTTTTTGTAATCAGGAAATCCAAATTGTAATCGATTTTGAGAGAATAAATCAGGAAATCCAAATTGTAATCGATTTTGAGAGAATACAAGTTAATTTTTTTTCACTGTCTTTTTACTACAAATTTTCCATAAACAAAGACATTAATGTATTCTTGGAGGAGAACTATGAGTTCTTTCTTTTCAGCTGATGATAGACTTTTTCTGATAAAGATGGGCTTTGGGTTGGTTTCATCATCAATGTTGATTTGGACCACTTTATCTTTGGTGGGTGGTTCTCTGGTTTCAAAACGCGACTCCTATTGCTTTTCAAGTTGCTTTGCCCATGAATTGTCTTCAGGATCTTCAAACACCTCGGATTCATCGAGATCCGTATGTAGGTTTTATGAGACTATGTTGGTCGTGAATTCACTACATAAGATTCTAAGGCTGATGTCAGAATCCTAGTTGGATATGTCCGAAGAACTGCTTAGGAAGTCATCAGATGCTGGTCTTGCTTGTGGCTTGACTTCTAGAGATGTAACCGAGTCCTTGTTTGGTCCGATTATAATAATCAAAAACTTCATCCTCTGGCGTAAAGGGGATCAAAGGGTATCATAGTCCTCTATCGAAATTCAATCTTTATTTTGTAATAAGACCGTATCTCATGTTTGTCATGATTTTGAGATTGTTGGCTATACCGAGAAAATTCTGGCGTTGTCTTAACTTCTTCATCGGAACTCTATAAGTGAGATTGTGACTCAACTTTTCTAAAGATGATCGGGTTCAAAGTGTTCCCTCTGGACAAAACCATGAAGGTGCCATCCTCTGAGTTGTCCAGCTGTATGTGAGCGTGGTATAACTCGTTTATTAGCATGCACAATGTTGGTTCTAAGGCTAACCTAGCCATAAGATTTTCAACTCTTGAGTTTTAAAACCCAGAGTCTAAAGTGCAGTCATAAGCAAACTCTTCTTCATTGGAGATCCAATCGCCTTGACCTTCGGCTGACTGGTCGATATAGAGGTCCTCTGTGGTAATTACAAGTGGATCTATCTTCTAGACTGAATTGTTAAAGGGATCTAGCTTAACATCAGCTTCATTACCACTATCTTTGTCTTTAGGGAGGACAATCTCAATTGTTTGACTTTCATCATACAAAAGAGAGTCAGTGAAGTAGTTCCCCCCTCCCCTTGAAAGGATACTTTTCAGCATCAACTATCTATTGGACTATCTGTTCATCAATGTATTTGAAACACTAATAAAGTGTTGAAGGGACGATCTAATTGGAGAAGATCCAAGATCGTCCAAGCAGGAGATTGTAAGGCGTTTCGACGTTGATGACATAATAATTCACTTCCGTCTTCAAGTTTATGATCTGACACTTAAGTTAGATCTTTTCAAGAGATCAGCTGTTGCTGGAGTTGAAGCCGAGTATGGTTGCAAACATCTTTGAGAGCTTATGAAGGGGAATTCCCAAGAAGCTCAAGATTCTTCGCAGGATTATGCTCAGTGCGGAGCCTGGATCGATGTGAATCCTCTCGATCTTTGACGACCCTATATATCTAGTGTAGTAAAGGGGCTGGTTATGATGATGGTCCTTGACCAGCATATCTTCCGGAGTGAAGGTAATGTGTGGCATTTGCTTTCGACATTGATAGCATTGGTTGGACTCTTCATCTTAAGGAGGTTTGATCATGTGCGTGAGAAATGCCTCACAGTCATTCAAGGCTTCTTTCAAAGCCTCTCTCGTATCCTTAGACAAACATAGTAGTTTGAATAAGGTGATACGGGCTGGAATATTGGCCAATTGTGCTATGATATCATATTTGAATGGGGACTTAGGGTCACTTGGAGGACGCTGTAGGGCTTTGTCGAACGGGGTCTCCTTTTGCTTGATTGGTTTGGATCGTTTGGACGTTTTGTGTTGATTGTAATCCTTCAGGTAATCTTTGCCATATCTTGTCCCTGTCGTGGCTACTTTTTCTCCGTCCGAGTTGGTGAGTGAAGTGACATGCATGGACTCTTCTTTAATGATCATGGATATGGCGTTACAGGCCTTCATCTTTTGCTTGCTTTTAGGCTTCTGAAGAGTCCAATCTTCATCTTGGAAAAGGTTGGGGTGTACCAACATTATTTCTCCTCTTACCGTGGTAAGAGAAACTAAGCCTCGACTTTACTGGTTTTAGCGGTCATAATTAACCACCTCCATTCTCACAGTAGGAATGTGAATGACGCCATTTTGAGCTTGAATCTTTGGCAGAGAATCGAATTGGAGGGTCACCATGTTAGCGGTGATTTTCTTTTACTAGGGTTTGAGCTTAAGAATTCCTGATTCAACGAACGTCTAGATCTTATCCTTAAGGATATAGCAGTTATTCATCAGGTGTCTTAACATTTTGTGATAGAGACAGTAGTTAGGGTCATTGGTCTTTCCGACTTCTTCCGAGCATCGAGCTTCTGGAAGCTTCAGATGATTTCCCTTGTTGAGGACGTGGAAGATGGCAGCTGTATGTTCATCCTTGAATGAATAATTGCGCTAAAAATTCTTCATTGACTCTTTTTGTTGGCTATTATTAGCACTCTGGACACCAACAATGAAAGTTTCTTTGGCTTTTGGTTATGACGTCTACCCTTGTTCGCCTTTCCTGCCCTTGAAGTTGGTGCGAGATTCAAATTTTTTGAAACACTCCAATGACTTCTCAGCTATCTCAGCTTGCTCCATCAAATCTTTCCAGGTGTGAGTAGTGATAGCGCTCATGTGGGCTTCAATTCGTGCCAGAAATTTGTGCCGATAAGTTTGAAGCAGCATTGGTAATGACATGTCTTGATATCGTAATGTCAAGTTGCGGTATCTTTCGATGTATTCCCTGATCGTCTCATTCCCGTTTTGTTTCTAGGAAAGGAGTTTGGCCATGGTGACATTGAATTGTTCCTCATGGAATTAAGAGAGGAATGTTGATTCCAAATCCGCCAAGGACCTAATTGAGCCCTCTGGCAATTTTAGAACCAATCAAAGGCTACCCCCTAAAAGGTGCCAATGAAAAGACGTGCCTTAATAGCATCGTTGCTCACTACATTTCCAGTTTGTTGATGGAAATAGTAGATATATTGGTTCGGAACCCTTTGTCATCAAACACGTGAAGCGTTGGTGGCTTGAACTTTATCGGATAGGGAACCATGTCCCATTCGACAGGATAATGTTAGATGATTCCAACCGTCTTGAGCTCTGTTCATTGAGAAAAAACATTGACCTGCTTCTGAATGTCTTCCAGGGCTTTGGCCTCCTTATTTGGTTTTGAAGGTAGCATAGCCTATGATCTTGCATGTTTAGAGTCCGCATCATATTGTTGTTCTTGATCGTCTTCAAGAGTATTCTCGCCAGGTGGCCTTTTTCCTTTTGGAGAACTTGTCTGAGGTCGAGAGGCTAATAGAAGTTGCTTAATCATCTCTTCCAGTAGTTCGATTCATTCGTTTTCTGAATCTTTCCTCTGAATTGCTATTTGAGTCTGAATGTCTTCTCGGTATGCCATGTCTATCACCCATTGTCGTTCTTGGCTTGAACTAGGGGTTGGATTCGATGCCATGGTGGAGTTAGCTCCACTAGAAATAGGTTTATTCATCTGAGATGATGATTGCAATGTTCACATTGGGATGGAGGAGTAGTCAAAAGGACTAGCCACTTTTCTCCTAAGCCTGGTGTTGCGATATACTCCATCGGCTTTTGGTAGAATGGATCCAATGTAATGAGAGTATACTAGATCAAGCGAGCTATCTAAACTTTCCTCATCATCTCTAGAAGCCACACTTGCTGTGTTGAGAGTGAACAATTGCATTTTGCTCTTTCGAGTGCGTCGTCGTCGTTTAGTTCGAACTTCTGAAAGCTCAGGAACATGACTAAGACGGTTGAAGACTGTTTCTTTGTGTAGGCAACTCTTTTGAACTACAAAGATCATTTCCCTGAGGGTCGTACAACGCTAACACTGCCGAGCTCTCTTCAGAGTTATGAATTCTCTCAAGTCAATATTGGTGCCAACTTTGATGGTTTTGGCATTGGAATGTGAACATCACTTATGGTGACGTTGTTAGACCCTAGAGGGGGGTGATTAGGGTCTTATGCTAATCTAATCCAATTTAAATGCTAATTAAAATTAATTAACAAGTTATCCTAGCAAGTATAAAATACCACAAGATATATGAGCTAGGATAAGCAATGATGAACAATGAGATATATCCTATATGATGAAATATATATATGCAAGGATATATAAACTAACAAAAGGGGTAAACAAAATGAACTAGATAGTGGATCGTATAAATAATGAGACAATGGCGAAATGAGCAATGAGCACAAATAAGAATAAACGCCAAAGCACATTCAAACACACAATATGATCACGGAGTTCGGACCTTCCGTCCTACGTCTTCGCTCCCCACTCCCGGGGAGAAATCCACTATCACAATCGGGGTTTTTACGCTCACCCGGATAACGTTTATACCTCACAGTGTCGGTTTTCAACGCTCACTGATCAACGTCACTCCTCACAATCGGTTTTCTAGTTCACCGAAAACTTCATAACACACTCGGTTTCTAGCTCACCGAAAACCTTACAACACTCACAATGTAACAAATATAAATTTGTTCTCTACAATAGATGAGAACACAATTAAGCTTATTATACTATGTATGCAAATACAATAAGCTCATGTGGGTGTGTGTAACAATGAGATTAAAATCAAATCTAAACTCAATATAAAACTAGCTTTAATAGAAATGATAATTAACAAGTAATAAATAAAAGCTAGAGTAGAGTTTAGAAAACTTCTCAATAGATGACAAGATGGAGAGATGGAGACTGAAGCCCAAACAAGAAGATAATCTCCTCCACTTGTGAAAACCAAAACAACTTTAAACCAAACCCTTAAACAAGCTTAAAATAAGCTTAAACTCTTTTTAAAACTTTTTAAAACATTTCTTACTTATTGATAGAAAGGGGTTTGAGGGTTTATATAGGAAGATAAAAACAACAGCAAACCCCAAACAAAAAAATCCCCAGCCAACGGTAACAAAAATAGCCGTTGGAAAGAATCTGACTGAGCGGCGATCGACCGAAAAAATTCGTGGTCGACCGCGATCCAGATCCCAATCTGAAAAAACGAGCAGAGACTTCTTCGGTCGACCGGTACGGTCGACCGATGAAAATTTTGAGCTCTCGATCGATCCCGGCGGTCGACCGACAAACTCTCTGCTGCCCACTGACGAATGAACACAGGTGCGGTCGACCGAGGACTGATACATTCCAAAAAACTGATTTTAAAATAGATTTTGAGACTTTTGAAAATATGTTAAAAATAACAAATGAAGTCCAAAAATAATGAATCTTTGGGAAATGTATATAAGTATGTAAATGAACATGTTACAAAAAGAATTTTCCAAATTGCATTTCCCATTTGTAAAAAAGTATCATTTTGCAAAATAGTTCAAAACATAAAAATGTAAACACATGAGTTTGATGTTTTGACCTAAACCAACTTTTGAAACTTTGCAAAATTCTCAAATTTAATTTCTATTTGTGAAAACTCATGTATTTTGCAAGTATGTCCAAAACATGAAAACCTAAAACCATGCATGTATATATATAACTATATATATACATAGAAACCAAATACGTGTGTGTATATGATATTGAGCTTAGAGTATATAACACACATAATATAAAATCTAAACTAGATTACCCAAGCCGATCTTGATCTTTAATAAGCTCGACTTGGTACACTTACGGATGAAGCTTGAACTTGGATTTTCAACTTTGAATTGTACATAGCTTCACCTACTATTCCGCCAACCTCCATTGGATATTATCGTTAAATCTCTATTCCATCCAACCTTCAACTCGTTGTTTGTCTATAATAAATAAAAAAACACAAATACTAGACAAACAACATTAGTAGTAAATTGTTTGTTAAACATTATCAAAACAAGAAGGCCAACAATCTCCCACTTTTTGATGATGACAAACAATTTACAAAAAGAAATATATACATGAAGGAAATGAATATATAATTTATAATTCACATGCATATAAACAAGAAAGAATATACTCACAATATTTCTCCCCCTTTGACAACATCAAAAAGGGGACAAAAGAATTAAGAGAGTGAAAGCTCCCCCTATCAATAAGCATATGTGAGTATAAAAATAAACATAGAAGGATATAGGGATTGCTCCCCCTCTAAAAAAGCCATATAGAATATAAGCAATAAAAGATTATGGCAAATATGTGAGCAGACATAAGAAAATATGCTAAATATCACTCATATACAAAAAGATAACGAGAACACATATAAATATCTCAATATGAAAATAGTGTCTTATTAACAAAAACATAAAGATCAAAAATAGATTTATGAAATCAAAGGAAAAGGAACATAAAAATCATGTAAAAGGTTTTCAAATGAAGACAAATCAACCAATGAAATCATAAATCACAAGTAAATCATATAAGAACATAAAACCAAACCATCATTGATCTTAAAAAATCAAGAGAGGCAACCATATCTAGCTCTTAAGCTAATATTAACCCATATGATCATTTTAGCACCCGGTAAACAAGATTTGGGAATAAACACTCAATAAATCCGGAGGGTTATATGAGTACAAACCTCTCATCAAAACAAAACAAATAACCATGAAAACAAAAGGTTTTATCAATTAAAAATTGTTTTCATATAAAAAGATTTCAAAGCATAATTTTCGAAACCAAGAAAAGGAAAAGTAAGAACACTAAAATTCTTGGTTTAAAATCAAGTTTGTTTTGGTACCCAAGTATTCTTGGTACCAAAAGGTTTAGGGACATGACCCCTATCATTTAAGCTCAAAGCCCTTGGGTTATGAATCCATTTGGGCGCATTTAGTGCACGGGTCCGGTCATAGCAATAATTATGCAAATGACCCATTCGATTGCAATAAGTGCAATGAAGAGGACGCATTTGGTTATGTTGACCATGTGGATATGCACGAGGAACATTTGCAAATAAAGATGGTCTTTTAAGATTATTTTGCAAATGAGAAATATTTTGAAACAATGTTGGTCTACTTAAAATATTTTGTGATTTAGAAACTTTTCGCAAATCAAAACAAAACTTAGCTAAGTGACCAACTCTACTACAAAAATCACAATGATACACATGAGCATGCTTATGATGAGAAATAGGTGCATGTGTATGTACATGTGATGAAGAAGCTTGATGAGATGCACAAGAAGGATTAATATTCTTATGTTTTTGTGCATCATAGCAAAATTTAGCTAAATGGCCTTTACGACCACAAATGGAGCACTTGTAAACTTTGCTATACAAGTGTGCATAGTGTGTAGGTGATTTTTTAGCACTAGACTTAGCACACTTGTCCATAAGTTTCTTATGGTCATCAATGCATGTTTTTAAAGTTGAATCTAAGCATGATATGCGTTCCTTAACAAGATTCAAATCATCATTATGCACAACATCATTGATAATAGAAGTAGAGCATGTATGGTTATCAAAATCATTTCTAATAGCTACTACTTCCTAGTGGCCGTGTGCATGATGCTCCATATGAACTTGAAACCGGATCCTCCAAAGCTTGTCGGATCGCCTCCAAGTCCCCTTGATGTGCTTCTATAAATTTCCAAAGTTTGTAAGCACTATCAAAATGAACAAACTTTTTAGACATAGATGAATTAAAAGCATTTAGCAAATATTCTAACAAAATATTATTCAATGTAAACATACGATGATCATTCTTATTCCACTTGGATTTCTCCAAAGTGGGCACAATATAAGCACAATCAATGATTTCCCATAAATCGATATTTTTAGATTGAACAAATATTTTGAATCTAAAGCACCATTGAGCATAGGGGAAGACATTGAATTTAGAAGCAATACTAGAATCATAGCCTAAACAAGATGCATCATTCATATCCATAATTTGTAAAAACATGCAAGCAAGATGCAAGTGCAATCAAAATAAGATTAGCATAAAAAAGATAACTTGGATCTTTAACTCAAGGCGATTAGACCTTAAATCAAAGAGCACCAAGCTCTGATACCAATTGTTAGACCCTAGATGGGGGAGATTAGGGTCTTATGCTAATCTAATCCGATTTAAATACCAATTAAAATTAATTAACAAGTTATCCTAGCAAGTATGAAATACCACAAGATATATGAGCTAGGATAAGCAATGATGAACAATGAGATATATCCTATATGATGAAATATATATATGCAAGGATATATAAACTAACAAAAGGGGTAAACAAAATGAACTAGATAGTGGATCGTATAAATAATGAGACAATGGCGAAATGAGCAATGAGCACAAATAAGAATAAACGCCAAAGCACATTCAAACACACAATATGATCACGGAGTTCGGACATTTCGTCCTACGTCTCCGCTCCCCACTCCCGGAGAGAAATCCACTATCACAACCGGGTTTTCTACGCTCACCCCAATAACATTTACACCTCACAGTATCGGTTTTCAACGCTCACCGATCAACGTCACTCCTCACAATTGGTTTTCTAGTTCACCGAAAACTTCACAACACACTCAGTTTTCTAGCTCACCGAAAACCTTGCAACACTCACAATGTAACAAATATAAACCTGTTCTCCACAATAGATGAGAACTCAATTAAGCACAACTCAATGTTACAATCTCTCAGAACCCTATTATACTATGTATGCAAATACAATAAGCTCATGTGGGTGTGTGTAACAATGAGATTAAAATCAAATCTAAACTCAATATAAAACTAGCTTTAATAGAAATAATAATTAACAAGTAATAAATAAAAGCTAGAGTAGAGTTTAGAAAACTTCTCAATAAATGACAAGATGGAGAGATGGAGATTGAAGCCCAAACAAGAAGATAATCTCCTCTACTTGTGAAAACCAAAACAGCTTTAAACCAAACCCTTAAACAAGCTTAAAATAAGCTTAAACTCTTTTTAAAACTTTTTAAAATATTTCTTACTTATTGATAGAAAGGGGTTTGAGGGTTTATATAGGAAGAGAAAAACAACAGCAAACTCCAAACAAAAAAAATCCCCAGCCAACGGTAACAAAAATAGCCGTTGGAAAGAATCTGACTGAGCGGCGGTCGACCAAAAATTCGCGGTCGACCGCGATCGAGATCCCAATATGAGAAAACGAGCAGAGACTTCTTCGGTCGACCGGTGCGGTCGACCGATTAAAATTTTGAGCTCTCGGTCGATCGCAGCGGTCGACCGATAAACTCTCTGCTGCCCACTGACGAATGAACATAGGTGCGGTCGACCGAGGACTGATACATTCCAAAAACTGATTTTAAAACAGATTTTGAGACTTTTAAAAATATGTTAAAAATAACAAATGAAGTCCAAAAATAATGAAACTTTGGGAAATGTATATAAGTATGTAAATGAACATGTTACAAAAAGAATTTTCCAAATTGTATTTCCCATTTGTAAAAAATCATTATTTTACAAAATAGTTCAAAACATGAAAATGTAAACACATGAGTTTGATGTTTTGACCTAAACCTACTTTTGAAACTTTGCAAAATGATTATGTAGACTTAATAAAATATGTATATGATTATTGTTAAGTCCAAAAACTAAGAAAACAATATTTTCACAAAATTACATATTCTATGCGATATATACTAAAACACAATAATAAATATGAAACATGTGATTTCATATTTATAAACATGAAAACTCAAAAACACATGTATGTATATATATAACTATATATATGCATAGAAACCAAAACTTATGTATATATATATATATATATATATATATATATACGAAGAAACCAATAAATGTGTGTGTATATGATATTGAGCTTAGAGTATATAACACACATAATATAAAATCTAAACTAGATTACCCAAGCCGATCTTGATCTTCAATAAGCTCGACTTGGTACACTTGCGGATGAAGCTTGAACTTGGATCTTCAACTTTGAATTGTACATAGCTTCACCTACTATTCCGCCAACCTCCATTGGATATTATCGTTGAAGCTCTATTCCATCCAACCTCCAACTCGTTGTTTGTTTATAATAAATAAGAATACACAAATACTAGACAAACAACATTAGTGATAAATTATTTGTTAAACATCATCAAAACAAGAAGGACAACAGACGTTGGCTAGGAGTTTGTCCAGTGGTATCACGGACGATGATGTTATTCCTTTGAGGAAATTTAGATGAGGAATAACCTGACCCATTCTTTTCTTCTGTTAGAGAAGCATAGCGAGCATCACGAGACACTTTGAATTGAACTCCTAGAGGAGTTGAAAACTAAAGCCGAGATCAGCTATGATAATCTCTTGATTTCGCTCGATGCGAGAGTCGAAATTCCTTCGTCCTTAGTGAAGTTCGTTTGGCTTCTAGCAAAGTACGAACAATCTTCGGCGAAGGTGTTCTTTCCACATGCGGGGGTCGTTTTAGACTCGAGATTCACACTGCGATGAATTTTGTGACAACCGCGTATAGTTGTCGTTGCAGAGATTTTGTTCTTAGAAATTGATTCCTCAAACTTTGTTTGATCTAATTCAATGACCAGGATTTTAGCAAAAGACCTGAGGGTCTTTTTCGGGTTCTTTTGAATTATATTTAACACAGATTACAACAAAAGAAAATATAGTGACACAAAAAAATATTTTTTCCCTAGGGTTCTTTTCTGTGTGCAAGTGGAGCGTCGATCTTGTACTCTGTTGACTCGTTAATTAAGACAATGGTTCTTTTTGTTGTTGACGATGATCAGATCACTTGGAAGCTAGTTCAGTCTTCTCTTAGGAATACTTCCAGTACGTCTCTGTGGGCGCGCGCGCGCGTGTGTGTATGTGTGTCTAGGTGTCTCTATCTGTCTCTCTTTCTTCAGAGTGGATGATCTCCTCTCCTTTTACAGGCTAAAAGAGAGAGTTAATGGTCCTCTTAAATGTGGATTATGTTGCCATTAAAGTAAGAGTTAGTGGAGAGCAGTTATCCCCCAAAAATAGCTTTGAAATAGCTATTTGGGTGAATTTTGCGGGTTGACAAAGTTCGCTGAAGACGTGGGCGAAGGTTGCTGCGGATGTGGGCGAGGGTCGCTTCTAACGTGGGCACGTCTTCTTCGGAAGTGGATGACTTGGTCCACATGGGCGAAGTTCGTTAGTTGGCAAACTTTGCCTATAAGTTTGAACTTAGCTCAGAATTCAACTCTAGGCTTGGCCAATTGATGACGCCTTTTGACTTGATCTGAAGCGTGTTGCGGGGCGTCAACTCGTATCTGACTTGGTCGAATCGATATGAGTTGCTTGGTGATGTTCGCTTTAATCATCAGGTGACCTTCGCCGCAGTTTGTTATGGGTTTGACTTTGGGCCCATTCGAAGTGTTTATCCCATATGTGTTCACTTCTTGGATATTCAGTGAAAATATGTTTTGACCGTCTATATATATATAGCCCTCGAGGAAGACACACAGAATAATCTAAACGGTTGGCTCAATTCATAATGAACAGATGATATATGCCTCAAAATCCAAATGGTTCGCAGGAAACTTGAAGCGCCGCTCTCTTTACTCCATGCCTCTTCTCTCGAAAATCAAAGCGACATCAGCCTTTTAGCTTTCGATGACATCATCATATCATTTCAAATAGTGACATTTCACTTTCCTAATAAATATATCTGGAAACTCACCAAATGACGTCTATTCAATAAACAGTCGACCCGACCTAGTCGACCTTACAGAGCCAATGACGGACATGCTTGAAAGAAGCACTGTGCTAACTCTCCACAAAAGTAGCTGACCCTTCGTGAAGCCGACTCATGCCTCTCAGGCACCTACCCCCAAGGGGGTTCAAATGCCAATCTATAGAAGTTGTCGACTTGATTGTGTCCCAAACCAAGACACAAAAACAAAAGACTATTTGAGTTCGAGATGTGCCTTCTTAACAAAGGACAAGCACCATCAATTAAATGGATAAGTTTACGAGCCCATGAGCTAATTCATCTAGGAAATCCAAAATAAGATTGCACAACACAAATAAATTAATTCAGGGATAGAAATTTATATCTTTATTGATTATAATGGTGTATCTACAAGTATATGCACACATAGACAGCGCAAAGGTGAGATAGAAAATTCCAAGAACTAGGAAAGGTCCATCCCCGCACCATGGGTCAGAGGCAAGGAGCCGCTAGCCGTCGTCGGTGGAGGAGTCGAGTAGTCTCCTCCTTCATTGGTCCTCCCGCCTGGGGCCCCAGGAGCTTCATCATCCAAACCCCCATCGTCCTTGCCAAGATTGAGTCCTCCCCTAAGTGCTTGCACCTCCACCAACTCGTCCAGACACTTAGCCACGATGGGTGGGTAGTGGAAGCGACTGGATGGGTTCCTCATCTCAGTTGGAAGCTACACCGTGAGGTAGTTGTACCCAGCCTAGCATACTATCGCTACCTCCCTCTTTCTGGTAAGGCCCTGACAGTACTCCTCTATGACTCCCTCATGGTAAGGCTCGGACTCAAGGTAGGTGTTATAGCTTTGGGCTACGACCAAGGATTCCTGTAGGCGGGCGACCTCCCCTTGAAGCTTTATGAGCGCTACATACTCCTCATCTAACTGATGCTTTGCATGCAACACCACCTACTTCTCAGCTTCGACCTGCACCTTAGCACGGTCCCTTTCCTAGAGAGCCTCATCCAGCCTCCCAGCCTTCTTGTTGCTATCATCCAGCACTGGCCTGAGCCTTTCGATCTCAGAAGCTCTTGGGGCTGACAGCTCCGTAGCCCATTCTGAGTCGTCACCTCTGCAGGCCCTTAAGGAAGTTACCTCCCCTAAGAGCTTGAGATAATAAATCTGAATCTATTCCATTTGGCCAAATATCTCTTACTCCACCAACACCCCTCAGACCAGGTAGCTTCAGAGGCTTTGGTGGAGACCGACATAGGGAACTCTTCTTAAGAACTCCTTGTCTCGGGAAAGCTAGAACTTCTCTACTGCTCTCACATGAGTCAGACAAGGGATAGACCCTCTGATGTCGAGATGGTAGGTAGGCTGGTAGCGGTGCTCTGGGTTAGGCTCCTAACCAAATTGAGGGCCGACCCCTAAGGATCCAATGAGGCACTGCCTCATCCTATCCTATTCTTCCTCTCTAATCTCCACGATGCGGTGAGGATAAGGGAACTCCAACCCTGCGGGGGAGCCGTCTCCTCTGCGACCGGCTCTTTCCCCTGGCAACAAGATGGCTTGGTGCGGCCGACGGATGCCCGCTCTTCATCTGTGGAGGCTCTCTCCTCACTCCTAACTACTTCTCGGGGAGCCTCGACCTACTCTTCCGAGGTCGACTTGCCCACCTGGATAATGTCAGTCTCAACCACCTTAGCCTGCTCTTCTGGGGCCGACTCACCCATTTGGACAATATCAGTCTTAACCCCACCTCGGCCACCGCCTGAGGTATCTACTCTTCAACCCTAGGTGATATCCTCCTTCGCCTGTGGACTAGGGTGGCAGAAGGCTCCACTTTGCCTCGGCCTCCGATGGAGACAAGTCCTAGCAAAGACACTTCTCCGGCCTTGCCGATGGTCCCTCTTGGGGGTCGGCAAGAGGAGAGGTTAACGCTATCGTCACTTCTACTATCCCTAGGATCAGAATCGAAGCCCTCTCTTGATCCTTAGTAAAGGGAGGCATGACAGATAAGTTGGCAACCCGTAAGAATGAGTTGTCCAGCAGATGCTCCACCCGGCGAGAGCTAGCATATGCCTTAATTTGATCTAGCGCATCCCTCTCAGCGTTAAGCAAGTCGTCGGCCATTAGATCCTCCATCCTTATCTTGGAACAATTCGAGTATCCCAGGTCCAAGTTGTCCCCCACGAGCCAGACGAACTTCTCCTTCCAGTCCTTGTTTGAGTTAGGGAGGCTAGTGATGAGCTTGTACTTGCCCACCATTTGAAAGTGGAAGCGGAAGTGGGGCTCAGTCTGGTTCTTAACACTCACCAGGCGACCCAATACTCTCAAAGATGGTTTTATCGCCAGCCAATGGTAGATCACCATGAACCAGGCCAGGGTTGCGATGACGTTCAGCTTCATCTGTAGCGTCGATACCCCTAGATCTGTGAAGACTTGCTGAAGGAAGGGATGCAAGGGCAACTGCAAGCCGAACTCCAAGTGCTTCAAGTACAGTGGAGCCCGATCTAGTTTGTGGTCATAAACTGCCTCTGACCTCGTCAGTGCCATCAGCTCATAATCTCGGGTGATGTCAAATCTCCCATGGAACGTCCTCAACTGCGTTTGGGTCACTTTGGAGTGGAACTCCACCAGCAAAGTCTGTCTATCTACGAGATCAGATGCCATTTTAGATGAGGGAGTAATTGCCAGAGAAGATGGATATAAAGGATCTCAAGTTCTCAGAAGGGGATTTCAAAGAGCAATAACCACTATTCCCCTAGCCCTACCTTTATATATAGACAGTTGAATCTGTACCTGCCAAAATTTGAATGGCCGGATCAGAATTTAGCCAATGGTCAAGATTAATTCCTAGAATCTAAAGCAACATCTCCCGGATCAAGGTGCATCCAACCAACCTCGAATAACCTACAACCTAGTGTTTGGGTCAAAAGTTGATATTTTCATTATCATCGAATCTATTATAACTTTGGTCATTACAATAAACTCAAATGAAAAGAAAAGTTAATCTTTTTATAAGATCTCCTTTATACAATAAAAATAAAGATTACAACTCTTGTCAAACAGCGCAATGAACGTTTATCACCCGTTGCTTACGTGGAAACTTTGCCTGTGCCGGGGACGTTAATATCCGTGGACTGCCATGGATCAAATCCGGTTAGTCGAAGTTGGATAATCAATGCTCTCACTTCACGAATGAAGTAATTGCAGTAGCGGTGATTTTGACTAAGCAAAACCATGGCTCTTCTCGGGGTTTAAGACCAAGCTTAAATCCGGAGGAATAGAGGACAAGTCTCAAATCTCTCGAACTCCACTCTTTATGCACAAGAGATCGCCGAGATCTGCTAACCCTTACTGAAATTCGTGGCTATGCACTCGAGAAACTAGCAGCACCTCGCCCTCTTGATGCCCCCCATTGAGAAATGAGCACTAGAGCTCTTATTTATAGGTTTGATTGATGGTTTCTTCAGCTCAAAACGAGGGATCCCCTCTATCTTCAGTTAGCCACTGCATAACCACTGTATCAGAGCAGTTAGAACTCCTAAATCCGAAATAATCTATAAAAGAACCGAAAAACCAACTTTTGGCCGAACAGTCACCCGTAGCTTGGCCCTGGCCGGGCCACCAAATGGTGGCTCGGCCTGACCGGGCCACCAAATGGTGGCTCGGCCTGACCGGGCACCATATGGTGGCTCGGCCCATGGCCGAGCCACTGGTCTGACCGAGTCACTTTGGCGCGATTCGGTCACCAGGGGCTTTATCTGTTTTTTTGGTTTTGACTTGTCCCGTCGTTATGCGTATTTCGTCGTTTCGTTGACTTGTACGCTTTCCCGATTCGTTTCGCAAACGCTGTTAGACCCTAGAGGGGGGGGGGGGATTAGGGGCTTATGCTAATCTAATCCGCTTATGCTAATCTAATCCGATTTTATGCCAATTAAAATTAATTAACAAGTTATCCTAGCAAGTATGAAATGTAACAATATATATGAACTAGGATAAGCAATATACAATATGATAAATCCTAGCAAAGAGGTATATAGTGAAATATATGCAAGGATATATAATCTCAAGGGTAAACAATCTAAACTAGATAGTAGGCAATATAATCAACAAGCAATATACAAAGACGATATAAGATATGAACATAAAAGTAAGTGCACCAATGCAATCACAAACAAACAATATGATTACGGAGTCTCCACTATCACAACCGGGTTTTCTACGTTCACCCGAACAACGTTTACACCTCACAATACAATCACTATGTAATCACACCTCACACACTAAGTGTTGGTCCTAGCCCGTGTCCTCCTCCTCAAGTGCTCGGTTACAACCTCTCCCTAGGCACGTCAACCGACGCCACTCCTCTTGGATTCGACCCCGTCTCTCACCACACACTTCTCTCGGTATACAAGTGTATTACAAGTGAATCCTCACAATTTGGCTCAATACAAATGATTGTTCTCTAAACAAGGTGAGAACTCAATTAGGCACAACTCTAAGTCACAAACCCCACAACCCAAAATATACTATGAATGTAAATACTATAAGCTCAATAGGTTGTGTGTGAACAAAGAGATAAAACAATATAAACTCAATATGAAATCTAGCTTATGAAATTAAGAACAAATTTATAAAATGATAGAATTGAGTTTAAGGAAACTTCTCTATAGATGACAAGAGAGAGGGAGAAGAATGAATGCTCAAACACCAAGGATGATCTCCACTTGCTCTTGTGAAATTTGCTCCACAAATCAAACTCTTGTAAATGCTTAAAAGCTTTTTAAACAAACACTAAACCCTTAAACAAAACTTGTAAACCTCTTAAAAACTTTTCTCTTGTTAGGTGGGATAGGTAAATGCAATAGGGTATTTATAATAACCCAAGACATCAGTCAAAACCCCAAGAAAATGACAAAAAACAGCCCAGCAAACAGCTCAGGAAATAGCCGTTGGGAAAGCAACGATAATATGGGTGGTCGACCGGAAATTTTGTCGGTCGACCGCTATCCAGGTCAAAAACGATAAAAACAGGTATAGACTTATCCGGTCGACCGATGCGGTCGACCGAAGGAAGCTCTCGGTCGACCGATGCGGTCGACCGAAGGAAGCTCTCGGTCGACCGCGGCGGGCGACCCAAATGAAAAATATCATCATTTTACAAAATAGTCCAAAACATAAAAATGTAAACACATGAATTTGATGTTTTGACCTAAACCAACTTTTGAAACTTTACAAAATGATTTTATAGACTTGAAGAAAGATGTAAACTATTGTTATGAAGTCTATAAACAATGAATGTAGCATTTTATCAAAATACACATATAATGCACTAAAACATGATTTCATTGAACTAACTAAAATTGATATTAATGAAATCATATATATGCATATAAGTATGAAACAAAAATATGTTTTCTAATTATATTCAATTGTTTTATAGTAAAACTTGAAAACTATCAAACCAAAACATATATGTATATATATAACTATATATATATATACAAAAACCAAAACGTGTATGTGTGTATATGATTGAGCTTAAAGTACTAACACACATAATATAAACTCCTAAACTAAATTTACCCAAGCAATGATATTAATCTTCATTGTAGCTTAACTTGGTACACATGCGGATGAAGCTTGAACTTGATCTTTAACTTGAATTGAAACGTTGCTTCACTCCACAATTCCTCTAACCTCCATTGGATATGATCGTTATGGCGCAATCCATCCATCCTCCAACCACGTTGTTTGTCTACAATACATAGGAATGTACAAACAATAGACAAACAACATTAGTGGTAAATTGTTTGTAAATCATCATCAAAACAAGAAGGCCAACAAACGCATGGATAGCTTGACGGTGGCCGATTAGCGTGCGGGCCACTTGGTTTGCTGATTTGGTGGCTGGTGAGTACACGGACCACTTGGAGGTGGCCGATTAGCACGCATGCCACTTGGTTCGCCGATTTGGTGGCTGGTGAATACACGGGCCATTTGGAGGTGGCCGGTGAGTGTATAGGCTATTCGGTTCGCCATTTTGATTCATGTGTTCATCGGTGTCGGATAATCCTCTTAGACTTAGATAGTGGCGTTCATCACCTTCTCTCTGTCTCGAGCTATATATGGATACCTATAGGCATTTTTAGACGCCTACAGATACCCCCTCCAAAGTATTTTAGACTCATTCTTTTATGCAGGAGTCTGGAATGCTTTGGATACGATAGTCCTTCGCCTTTAGTCGGTGTCAAAGGACCTGTGAACCGTTTCAATTCTTGACTTCCTCAGCCTTCAGTCTATCCAGTGCTTTGTTGAATAGATGAATTTCTTCCGGCGCTACGTTTATCGTTTGACCGTTGTCGAAGTTTTGAATCAAAATTGGTGAGTTAGTTTTGGCTCGTGTCATTGAGTTGACTTTGAACTGATTATCTTTGTCGCAATGCGTTGACCAGCGTTTACCTAGGGCTACGTGTTGCTCGGTGTTGACCTTAGGGTTTTGTATTGATTAGCATTGACTTTCATAACAACGCGTTGATTAGCGTTAACACGATTTATACTCGTACGTTTGCTGGAGTCTACACAGTTTAAGCTCTTAAGACGTTGGAGCATGGCGATCTCAAATTTAGGGCTACAGGACCAACTATTAAAGTTATTTCGTCTGCAGATATGGATCTTATCCCGAAGTTGTTAGATGCTCGAGTCATAAGACCAACTAATGAAGCTGATGCGTCGGTGACTTGCATTTATAGAATTTTTGGCAAATTCTCAGCCATCAACGGGTTTGATGAGCCTTTACCGACTACCATTTGAGTCGGGCTAGCATGCGGGTTGTTTAAGTCTATTCCGCATATGACGTTATACTAAAAGAGTTAACCCTTTTAGTGCTACGATATTGAATACGTAGACTTCGTCTTTCTCCTGTGAAAAGACTAAACAGCAACGTGTATAAGATGTTGACTTAGGATTTTTGGTAAATCCTCAGCCTTCAACGGATTTGACGTGCTTTTACCGATTACCGTTTGAATCGGGCTTACATGCGGATTGTTTTAAGTTCGTTCAGCATGTAACGTTGTGCTAAAGGAATGAACTCCCTTAGACTTGATGCTACGACTTCGAATACGTAGACTCCGCTATTGTTACGGGAACATGCTACTCGGTAATGTGTGTTAGACGCTGACTTATCCCCACTTAGGCTTCGAGATAAAAGTCCCCAGACTGGCATTCTAGTGTCTTCTTCAATCGGTAAAAGACTAAACCGGTAACGCGTGTTAGGTATTGACTTATCCCTGCTTAGGATTCGAGATAAAATTCCCCATGCGTGTAAAGCACAGATTTTGGCGTTATGAATAACAACCTGCCACAATGTCGAATATGTGGGTTTTTATTCTTTTTTACGGTTAAGAACTAACCGGCAACGCGTGTTAGGAGTTGACTTATCCCTACTCAAGATTCGGGATAAAATTCCCCGTACGTGTGATGCACGAATTTTGGCGTTATGAATAACAACCTGCCACAATATCGAATATGTGGATTTTTGTTCTTTTTACAGTTAAAAAAACTAACCGGCAATACGTGTTAGGCATTGACTTATCCCTACTTAGGCTTCGGGATAAAATTTCTCATGCATAAAAGGCATGGATTTTTGTTGCTACGATGCTAAATATGTAGACTCGGTCGTTTTTACGGGAACGAACCACCCAGCAACGCAGCTTAAGCGCTGACTTATCCCTACTTAGGCTTCAGGATAAAATGCCCCAGACTGGATTCTGGTGTCTTTTTCAATCGGTGAAAAACTAAACCGGCTTTTGGAGTTGAAGGATGGTGTCTTCTCTTGGGGCAAAGACGAATCCGAAATGGGAGAGGAAGAATTTTATATTCTATCTCCTAACGCTGAAGAGGAAGAATTTTATATTCTATCTCCAGTTAGGAAGGAGACTCAAGGTGGGATCTCCACCCCCAGAATCCGGAAAGGTGAAACTAGGAGTGGGATCTCCACTCCGAGAATCGAAAAATTTGGATAACCCTAACTGTCGAAAGGTTTGATTGCCGAACTAAAGGTGAATTTCACGTTTATCGACAGTGAATTGGGGTTTTAATCTTGACTGTAGGAAGGTTTGACCAAGCGGGAGTTTAAGATGACCCTAACTATAGGAAGGTTTGATCATCCGGTTTGAAAGTGGACCTCTCGTTCATTGGAGGAATCGAAAGATGATTTTGGTTTTGGCCCTAACCATAGGAAGGTTTCATCGAATGGGAGGTTTGAGACGATCCTCACTGTAGGAAGGTTTGATCGCTCGATTTGAAAATGAACCTCTCATTCATTGAATGAATCGAGAGGGGATTTTGAATGTGGTCCTAACTGTAGGAAGGTTTGACCAAGTGAGAATGGAAATGTGAGATGATCCTAACTTTTCTAGGTTTGATCACTCGATTTGTGGACCTCTCGTTCATTGAAGGAATCAAGAGGGGATTTTGATTATGGTCCTAACTATAGGAAGGTTTGACCAAGTAAAAAGTGAGAGTGAGAGTACAAATTATTGTAGGAGTGTTGATTCGTACAAATCACTCAAAGGGGGTTCCTGGTGTTAAGTGATAAGGACCTAACACGAAGAGGTTTGACAATTCATCAAGGATTGATAGATCAAACTTCTAAGCATTATATTCGAACTCTAAATATGAAAGTGTTGAGTGTACGAACATAGCAAACGTTTGAATGGATTAAACAGGAAAGAATTTTGGTGGTCCCACCGTCAATTAGTCTGATCGGTGGGGGATTCTGTAGTGGGAGACTATGAGTCGTCAAACACCAATGAGAGTTTTGTGAGGGAAAATTGATCCAATAAAGTGATCGAATCTCATCTCAGTAAAAGAGTGTTCGAAAATCATAATAAGAGTTTAGTGTTTATCACTTTGTTCATAATGATCGGGTTATCCCTAAGAATATTATATTTAACATTCTTTCGGGAACTTCCCGTTACATGAATTATCCACCCCCAACTTTCTTTGTAAAACTGGGTGTAACAAGGAGTACGTTATCCTCAGTCGCATGTTTGGGTTATCCTTCAGAATATCAGATTCTTTAGGAACTTCCCATTACATACATCATCCACCCCCAACTTCCTTTACAAAACCGGGCTTAACATTGTACTTAGTTGGATGACCGAGAAGCAGTTTATACTCGTATACTCTTTGGAGTGTAGAAAGGAGCAGTTTATACTCTTATACTTACCAGAGTCTTCATTCGACTTAATTGAGCGATATAACGCCGGCTTCAACCAAGGTTTGGATGCAATTCTTGAGAGCAAAACAATCCTTGGTAGGATGAAGGACCCTCCTATGGTACACATAGTACTTTGAATTTGCAGTATTATCAGCTTCCTCCTGATTTGCGATAGGTGGTAGCCTGATCTTATTATTTTCAAGGAGGGACTCAAAGATGGCTGAAATATCTTCGTCATTGAAAGAGTACTCTTTTTAGAGTTTCGGGTCCGAAGCCTTTTGTTGTCTTCGGGATTGTTATTGCGACGTCTGATTAACGTCGACAACTGCTGTAGGTACCTTACCCTTACCACGGGAGGCGAAGTTCGAGTTCGGAGGATTGGTCGTTGGTTGGCTCCTCTCGGCCTTCTTCCTTCGGAGGAAGCGTTCGGCCCGCTCTCCGTGCATCTTCAACTCTTTCCAGGTGTTAGATGATGCTACTCTAATAACTTCCAACACGTCCAAAGAGAGGTTGTTGTGACAGGTTTGGAGGATGAAATCCTCCGTGATCGGATCTTGGCAATTCATCGCCTTATTCCGAAAGTGCTTGACAAAGTCATCGACTGTCTCATTATCTTCTTGTTTCTCATCAAAGAGTGTTCTGATTGACACCTCGGCATTATCATCAAAGAAGTGAGTGAGAAACAGGTTTTTCATGTCGTCGCAGCTGTTGATGCTTGCAGACTTGAGACGACGGTACCAATCAAAGGTGGGCCTGCGAAGGGTGTCAACGAATGACCGAACCATCAAGGCTTCATTGTCGGAGATCATACCCAAGTGAGACTTGAAGTAGATCAGATGTTGAGTGGGCGAACCCTTCCCATCGAATGGTGTGAAGTTGATCAGGTTGAACTTCGTCAGATACAGGATCGAATCCCACTCTCTTGGGTAAGGACATGGAATCCTGATCTTCTTTACTTCTCGATCAGACATCAGAGCGTTGATTTTTCTCTTGAGATCCTTTATCTTTTTGTCTTCGTCTGTTTCATGCTTCGGACGATTTGTGAGAGGAACAACGGGGCCACCCCCAGTGTTGTCATCATTGGCGAGACCACCCTCGGTATTATTGTCTTTAGTGGGACCATCCCCAGTGTTCTGATCAACGAGAGGGTTCTTAACATTGAGACGTTTATCCACATCCGAATCGCTATCTGCTTGGTCAGTAATGTTGCGATGGCTGGATGCACCGAACTGATTGGACAGAGCTCAAATTTATTGGTCATGCTCCTCCCTCATTCGTAGCATAGCCATTTCTATTTCGATCTCGAATGCCTCTTTCTGCTTGGCCAAGGCATCCTCAACCATTTTGGCTACTTCCTTGGTGTTAATCATAAACACTTCGCGGGATTGTCCCGGACTGGATACCGTATTATCAGAAGCGATGGCCGAGTTAGCATCCGGTGCTTCATCATCCGAGGATAACCCTCTCTGCATTCTCTGATAATCTGTTTGTCTGATAGTTCCTGATCGTAACCGGGTTAGACGATGAGATATAAGCGGGTCAGAGCTAGAAGGTCGAATCAACTTTCCCTTATCAGTCATATTTATGGTGACTTCCGGGAGTTCGTCACCTTAAACAACCGATCGCTTTTTACGGAGACGCTTTGGTCTGGACTTGACCATTCTGTTAGAGATCCTCTTGAATACTGAGACCCTCTGCGGAGCGGTCTTGGGGCAGCTACACACTTATAATACTGCCCCGATAATGTTTGTGCACGGGCAATGAGAGTCCGTTTCTCGGGTACTTCTCTTTCGAGATCTGTTCGTACCCCTAGCCCGATAGTACAACTCATCGGTCTAAAGATCGGAGCAACCTATCGTGTGTTGGCATGACTCATCAGGTATAATGTCATCGTCTGACGAATATGTTTCCTTCTAAAGACTTGATGCCTTGTTTGCGCCCTCAAGAGTCACGCGCTTAGAGCTGCGCTTTTGGGGGGCGCGAACTCTTGATGGGCTCTTAGACTTCAATTCGTCATCCGAGACGGTCAAGTGCAGTGGTTTTCCTATTATACAAAGGTCCTGACTTGTTGCGAGGGCGTGTGCGACCCCTAGCTCGAGTGGCTGTTCGGGGTTCAGTCACCAGACCCAAGCGTTCTTTGATTGGAACCTTGCCTCGATCCTCATGCAAAGGACCCAGGCGATCCGTCATCCTCATCTTGAAACAGGATAAGTCTCCATGGTCGTGAGGTATCACCGGGAGTGTAGAATTCATCGGGACATGAATAGGGGCCGCTGGAAACTCAGACGGGACTATAGGAAGTGAATCAGCAGTGAAACGGACCAAACCAGTCTGAGTTTTGCTCAAACCACCATTTGGTGGTTTGACTTTGGCCGAGCCACCATTTGGTGGTTTGAACTTGGCCGAGCCACCACTTGGTGGTTTGACCTTGGCCGAGCCACCATTTGGTGGTTTGAATTTGGCCGAGCTACCATTTGGTGGTTTGAACTTGGCCGAGCCACCATTTGGTGGTTTGAACTTGGCCGAGCCACAATTTGGTGGTTTGAATTTGGCCGAACCACCATTTGGTGGTTTGACCTTGGCCGAGCCACTATTTGGTGGTTTGAACTTGGCCGAGCCACCATTTGGTGGTTTGAATTTGGCCGAGCCACTATTTGGTGGTTTGAACTTGGCTGATCCATCATTTGGTGGTTTGAACTTGGCCGAGCCACCAATTGGTCTTCTGGTTTCTCCGACGCCTTCGGGCACCGTTTGGATTGTTTTTTATGCCGGTTTGGACTTTGGCCTCCAGACTCGGCGTGATCTTGGTGGTTTCTTGACCACTTCTTTTTTGCTTCAGCTTCTGTGCTTCTCGCACTAGGATCCGTGCGTGCGCAATCAAGGCATGACGCTTCTGAATGCGCTCGTCGAGGGTTGAGCGGGTCCGTTTAACTTGGATCCATTCATTCGCTGTTGGCTTGGAGGATACGCCATTCATTTGCTACTAAAGGGGTTTGCACCTTCTGGACTTCAGATCCGTTTTGTAGTGAATCCCGTCAACCGGCTCCAAAGCCTTACCGAGTCGACGCGCAAGTCGTTGGCGCTGTCTTTGGCGTGCTCTCTTTGATAGGATTGGCGTGCCTTCTGTAATTAACTCCTTCGTGGAGGAAAGATCCAGATCTGTAGATCCGGGCTCATTGGAGCCCAGAGGGGCATTACAAGGCGAGGTTGCAGTGGCAACGGGAGCCTTGATCTTCCTGCGCTTGCGAGGGGCGGAGGATCTGGAGGATGAGGACGACAGATACTCCTCGAATTTTAGTTGGTCGAACTCGTACTCGACCTCTTCGTAAACCGAGATCTGGATCCGTGGTTGCGGCACGACAGCTTTGGCAGCGAAGCTGTTGGCTCCCACTGTGGTCGCCAGCTTGTTTGAGTCAAAAGTTGATATTTTCATTATCATCGAATCTATTACAACTTTGGTCATTACAATAAACTCAAATGAAAAAAAAGTTAATCTTTTTATAAGATCTCCTTTATACAATAAAAATAAAGATTACAACTCTTGTCAAACAGCGCAACGAACGTTTATCACCCGTTGCTTGCATGAAAACTTTACCTGTGCTGGGGACGTTAATATCTGTGGACCGTCGCGGATCAGATCCGGTTAGTCGAAGTTGGATAATCAATGCTCTCACTTCACGAAGGAAGTAATTGCAGTAGTGGTTATTTTGACTAAGCAAAACCACGGCTCTTCTCGGGGTTTAAGACCAAGCTTAAATCCGGAGGAATAGGGGACAAGTCTCAAATCTCTCAAACTCCACTCTTTATGCACAGGAGATCGCTGAGATCTGCTAACCCTTGCTGAAATTCGTGGCTATGCACTCGAGAAACCAGCAGCACATCGCCCTCTTGATGTGCCCCCCCCTCAAAAATAAACACTTAAACTCTTATTTATAGGCTTGGTTGATGATTTTTTTAAGATCAAAACGAAGGATCCCCTCTATCTTCAGTTAACAACAACATAACTACTGTATCAGACAGTTGGAACGCCCAAATCCGAAAGAATCCATAAAAAAACCGAAAAAACCGATTCTGGCCAGTTCACCGAAGTAGCTCGGCCTTGGTCTAGCC
>NC_033794.1:19972217-19995233 GCF_001876935.1 Asparagus officinalis | reverse complement strand
AAGGCCATCGTAAAAGGTGAGGCTTTTTTTGGTATTGAGTTCGATTTTATTTGGGGCTTTTCAATTTTTTTTAATTTAGATTTGTTGTTAAATGCGGATGTTTTATTTGACTTAGTGAGAGCGTGCTTATAATCAACTGCAGCATCTCCTCTTCTCAAAAAAAAAAAATGCAATTATCCCTACAATAAACAATTGAGTGCACTGCATTTTTGAACTATATTTGATTTCCTACTTTATTTCTTATTTGATTTTTCTTTGTTATGAGAATGAGAGGGGGTGGTGCCTTGTATTTATACTGGGGGAAATAAATCCTTCCTATATTGAGGTCTACGGCCTGTATATTTTTTTGTTAATGGAGGTGTGTGATGAATTTTCCTTCTCAAAATTAGTCAGCAACAATTTGTGTAATGAAATGGCAAATTGTGATAGCATTTATTGCAAAACTCTATCCAAATATTTCTGAACGTAATCATTCTTTCATGTTATAAATAGACATCGGTAATGACATTGATTTAGGAAGGATTAATTATTTTCCTCATTCCAATTTAAGAAATATGTACATATATGATATCCTTCCTTCTTATTTTTTTCATAATATTTTTCCTTTCTCAATATTTTACTGTTTTCACTAGGTTTGCTATATGTTTTTTTTTTTAAAAAATGGAAGTTGGCTATGTGTTTTTGTCATACCCATAACCGCGGACGTGTGTATCCATATTTGCTCTCACGCATGTATATGCATCTTCAAACAATGATGACATGCAGCTAAAAAAAGCTAAGATTTATCAGCATGTGCTTTTATTATGTAATTACTAAAAAAATAATTATATAGCTTATTTTTAGTTTACAGACTTCCTGATACACATGAACTGACATTTATTAAGATTTTTCTGGGTAAATTTTGCAAATTCCCCTTCAGGTTGGGTTTCTCAGATAATTAACCTCTTTGAACTTTCAAAATGACGTCACACAACTCCCCTTCAGGTTGGGTTTCTCAGATAACCTCTTTGAAGCTTACAACTGAGGTTGATGATGGGGGAGGATGTGATTCCTCTTAGCAAATTATACGGAAAGAAGAGACTTGCAGAGGTGTATGAGGGTGATAAGAAGGATTCCCATTATTTAAAGGAATGTTTGGCATCTCCGAAACTGATTGAACCTGGATGCAAAGGAGCACAAGGAATCAAAACAACCAAACCAGTAGAGTTCAGTGAAGCAAGTTCTGCCCGAATTTCCTGTTTCTGTGTCCTTAATTAATGCATCCTGTATATTATGAGTTGGGAAAGCTGTTGTGCTTCTTAAGTTGTTCTTCATTTTTTTGTTGTTTTCTATTATTCATTATCTATGCTTAGAATTTGCTTTACTTGCCAAATTTTTCGATGTTAGTAGACATGAGCCATTAGGCAAACAAGGGTGAAAAAGATAGTAATAGAAATTGTTTGGTAGAAATGGTAGAAGCCCATAAATATCTTGGTAGAAGCCCATTACCAACCGTACCAACCGAGTACCAACCGAGTACCAACCGTACCAAGTAGTTGGTATACCAACGTTATTGGTTGGTAGAACTGGTGAATTTTTTCTACCAATTATATATTTGTTGGTACATGGTACTAGGAAAATGTAATTGGTATACCTACCAATCCAGCCCTCCCAGCCACCAAATGGTGGTTTGGCCATCGAGCCACCCTTGGTAACCTGGTTATGGGCCGAACCACTGGTTTGACCGAGCCGTTTCGATGCAACTCGGCCGCCAGCGGCTTTCTTAGTCTTCCGGATTTTGACTTGTTCTGTCGTTACACGTATTTCATCGATTCATTGATCTGTACGCTGTTTTGGTGGCCGATGAGCGTGTGGGTCACTTGGTGGTGGCCGGTGAGCACGCGGGCCACTTGATTCACCGATTTGGTAGCCGATGAACGTGTGGGCCACTTGATGGTGGCCGGTGGGCACGCGGGTCACTTGGTTCGTCGATTTGGTGGCTGATGTGCATGCGTGCCACGTCATCAATAGTTCGTTGATTCACTGGTCGGCGTTGGATAATCCTCTTTGACTTAGATAATGACGTTCATCACATTCTCTCTGTCTTGAGCTGTGTGTGTGGATACCCACCGTGGTCGCCAGCTTGTTTGGGTCAAAAGTTGATATTTTCATTATCATCGAATCTATTACAACTTTGGTCATTACAATAAACTCAAATGAAAAGAAAAGTTAATCTTTTTATAAGATCTCCTTTATACAATGAAAATAAAGATTACAACTCTTGTCA
Source organism: Asparagus officinalis (assembly GCF_001876935.1). Classification (NCBI taxonomy): domain Eukaryota; kingdom Viridiplantae; phylum Streptophyta; class Magnoliopsida; order Asparagales; family Asparagaceae; genus Asparagus; species Asparagus officinalis. The sequence goes on along the minus strand of NC_033794.1, from coordinate 19,992,967 downwards.
AACAGCGCAACGAACGTTTATCACCCGTTGCTTGCGTGGAAACTTTGCCTGTGCCGGGGACGTTAATATCCGTGGACCGTCACGGATCAGATCCGGTTAGTCAAAGTTAGATAATCAATGCTCTCACTTCACGAAGGAAGTAATTGCAGTAGCGGTGATTTTGACTAAGCAAAACCACGACTCTTCTCGGGGTTAAGACCAAGCTTAAATTTGGAGGAATAGGGGACAGGTCTCAAATATCTCGAACTCCACTCTTTATGCACAGGAGATCGCCGAGATCTGCTAACCATTGCTGAAATTCGTGGCTATGCACTCGAGAAACCAGCAGCACCTCGCCCTCTTGATGTCCCCCCTTGAGAAATGAGCACTAGAGCTCTATTTATAGGTTTGATTGATGGTTTCTTCAGCTCAAAACGAGGGATCCCCTCTATCTTCAGTTAGCCACTGTATAACCACTGTATCAGAGTAGTTGGAACTCCTAAATCCGAAAGAATCCGTAAAAGAACCGAAAAAAATCAACTTTTGGCCGAACAGTCACCCGTGGCTCGGCCCTGGCCGGGCCACCAAATGGTGGCTCGGCCTAGTGGCCGAGCCACTGGTCTGACCGAGTCGCTTTGGCGCGATTCGGTCGCCAGGGGCTTTATCTATTTTTCGGGTTTTAACTTGTCCCGTCGTTACGCGTATTTCGTCGTTTCGTTGACTTGTACGCTTTCCCGATTCGTTTCGTGAACGCGTGGATAGCTTGACGGTGGCCAATTAGCGTGAGGGCCACTTGGTTTGCTGATTTGGTGGCTGGTGAGTACACGAGTCACTTGGAGGTGGCCGATTAGCACGCAGGCCACTTGGTTCGCCGATTTGGTGGCTGGGGGTGGCCGATTAGCACGCAGGCCACTTGGTTCGCCGATTTGGTGGCTGGTGAATACACGGGCCATTTGGAGGTGGCCGATGAGTGTATAGGCTATTCGGTTCGCCATTTCGCTTCATGTGTTCATCGGTGTTGGATAATCCTCTTAGACTTAGATAGTGGCGTTCCTTACCTTCTCTCTGTCTTGAGCTATACATGAATACCTATAGGCATTTTTAGACGCCTACACCTAGCACGAAAAGCAGAGTTGCGATAGTTAAAAATGAATGTATGGTGATATCAGCCACGTTAAATCTAAAAAGACTTTTTAGTTTCCCCATTTAATGCATGTCTGCATCCATCCAAAGATGTTCTCATTTCACTCGGACCCGGCCCAGGCTGACTCCAAGTGAAAGAGGCCAACTGTTATGGTGTTTTCGGTCACCAAATTGTGCCCCCTTTGCCAACAATAGGCAAATATCTCTCATCACGCACCATTCAGGTGAATCGATGCTCAGGACAGCCAAAATCCCGACCTAGCCAACTCGCCGAGTTGACATCTTCCTAGGTCGACTCGAATGGCGATACTTGTCGGCCTTCTTGTCAAAGACGAATCACTACGAGTCCTCTCATTCAGTTAGTTAGCTGGCATCTAACTGAGTCGACTCGAAAGGTGTTACTTCTCGGTAACCTTTGATACAAGTCAAAAGGCAACTTCAACCTCGAACTCCCCACTAACAGCGAATGCTTGACAAGCTCCATCATTTCTCCATCCTAAGCACTATTTATGACACATCGGATTACGTCGGCTTCGTGTGCCGCCTATCCCTTCTCATTAATACTGAAGTGACATCACACATCCCATGACCGCTCTGCGACCAACACCTGTAAAGCCGATACCGACTCAGCCACCAGCTTAGGCTCGACCAAAAAGACTATAATACCCCTCTTGCATTGCTATAAAAAAGAAAACTATTCCAAATGCAAGGTAAATAATTTTTGAGAATTTTTCTCTATTATCCTGCACCAAAGAAATCGCTTAGTTCACCACTTTCCCACTCAAGTACTCGCTTGGTTCACCCCAAATTTGGTGTGTTGGGGTTTTAGAATATGTAGATTAAGTTCAACGGAGCGGATCATCCACAATGTAGCTCAATTAAGTGATCATCAATGACTAAGAAACTTAGAGGACGTTCAAGTTTACATAAATATAAATTTATGAAAATAATGAGTTATTTGTTTATAGACTTAATAATTATTATATACATATTTTATTAAGTCTATATAATCGTTTTATAATGTTTCAAAATATGGTTTAGTCAAAATGTTGAGTTTTAAGTATGTTCATTTTCATGTTTTGGACTATTTTAAAAAATAATGAGATTTCTCAAATGGGAAGTGCTTTTTAAAAACTAGTTTTTGTAACATGTTCATTTTTATATTTACAATTATTTCCCAAAGTTTTATATTTTTCTGAATTTATTTACTATTTTTAAAAGCACTTCAAAAATCAATTTTACTGTTTCAATCAGGTTGATAAAGTGTTATCAGTCGACTGAAGAAAACATCTGGAATAGCCAAAAGTTTCTGTTTCTATGTTGGTTGACTGATCAGTCGACTGATGAGGTCATCAGTCGACTGATAATATCGTCAATCGGCTAATGGGCTGGAAAATGCCTACAACAGTTAGCTCATCAGTCGACTGATAAAACCCGTCAGTCGACCGACAACATCATAACGACTAGTTTTCCAGTTTTTCTTGTTTCTGTTATTTTATCTTTTTGTGATGTTTTCTTTTGTTTTTTAGGGTTGTTTCATGAGCCTATATATACACCATGCCCTCATTCTTTTGAACAAATCTAAGAGAATTTTAAAAACAAGTTTAAGGGTGTTTAAGTTTGGTTTAAAAGAGTTTGTTTGTGAAGAAATTTTCACAAGAGCAAGAAGAGATTCTCCTTCAGTGTTTGAGCTTCAACTCATCTCTCTCTCTCACTCTTGTCATTTATTGGAGAAGTTTTCTAAACTCAATCTAGCTTTGCATTTATATATAATTGTTTGATTATCATTTTTCTAAGCTTGAGCTTATATTGAGTTTAGTTTGATTTTGATTTATTGAATCTCATTGTTACACACACCCACTTGAGCTTTTAGTATTTACATACATAATATAATTTGGGTTGCGAGAGATTGTAACCTTGAGTTATGCTTAATTAAGTTCTCGCCTTGTTTAGGGAACACTCATTTGTTGTGAGCTGTTATTGTGAGGTTCACTTTGTATTACACTGCTACACCGAGAGGAGTGTATGATGAGAGACATGGTCGTCCCAAGAGGAGTGGGGTAGGTAGTAATGCCTAGAGATTGGTTATAATTTATAACACTTGAGGGAGACACGAGCTAGAGACCAACGCTTGAGGTGATAGTTAGTGTGTTTATATTGTGAGTCATTATAAAGTTTTCAATGAACTAGAAAACCGAGTGTGAGGTGTAAATGTTATTTGGGTGAGCGTCAAAAACCCAGTTGTGATAGTAGATTTCTCCCTGGAAGTGGAGAGGGGAGACGTAGGACGGAAGGCCCGAATTCCGTGATTATTTGCATGTGTTTGCATTGTTTCATTTGCCCACTATCTTGTTTGTTGTGTTTATATTTATATTACCTCTGTTTAGTTTCATATCCTTACTCGTATTTTGTTGAATATCATTATTTCTAGGATATATTGTTAATAAGTTTTTAATTGGCATTAATATCGGATTAGATTAGCATAAACCATATTCACCCCCCTCTAGGGTGTTTTTAGATATATGGATGACTTTTCATAATTGATTGTAGCATACTCACAATCCACCTTCTCGCTCTATAGTGACCACCCGTGTTTTGTCCACTAGTATGTTAAAAAATAAATTTTTTATAGCAAAAGTCAACACATGGCTCAATGGTAAAGTGTGAACCACACACGCACAATTTTTTTATTTCTCGAACATGCAATTAGCACGAATGCATTTTGGCTCATTATTAACATACTTAAAAGGGAACTTCTTAGCTATAGAGTAGTGCATAGGAGCCATTCTAACTTCTTTTGCGCTTTCAAGTTACTGCCCTTCTCCAGTAATTATCGTGTGCCACCATGCTGGGATTCCTATCGAGTCATTATATCATCCATCATCCATACATGCTCTTCTTGAGGATTATCATTTGTGATCCTCTCTGATTTCCTAGATATGCTTCGATGATTGTGAGTTTATAATAGTAAGAATACAAGTTGAATATAACAAATAATACATATAAGTCACGTGTAAAAAATAAAAGCAATTGTTAACTTCTATATGTCACAAATAACATCGAAATGTCACATGCTAATTCTACAGGTCACATATAATACGTAAATATCACAACTCCCATTATAATGAGTATACAGAACCTGAAAGGAAACTTTTAAATACTTACTTAAACTCTATTTCTGTCCCCGTGGCATGCATGGATCCTTCATCTCTTTCAGTAACAGTCATGGTTATCGTACTTAACCACATAGTATGATGATAATCTATCAGGATATCTTTATCTTTTAAAAGCTCAAAGGAGACATTGGGAAACTTCTCGATATAATAACTTATTAAACAAACTTTCATACGGTAGTTTTAAATTTCTGCAGCGTGCATCTTCAATTCAGCTAAGCTTGTTGTAATGACCATGAATTTTTGATACTAGTTAAAATAATTTTTTGGTATTTTAAAATATTAAATTATTATTTTCAAAAGATTATTTATATTTTCTTAATTTCCTAGAATTTTCTATGATTTCAAAATCCGATTTTATATTTATTTAATGATTTTGATAATTATAAATTAATTTGTTGCGGTAAAAAGTTTTAAATTAATATTGGTTTTATTATTGTTATTGATATTATAAGTATTGTATTAATTATAATAATTATTTCCTAATTATTTCTTAATTAATTCTTAATTTAACCCTAACCATAATTATATATATACCCTCTCTCTCTCTATCTCTATCTCTATCTCTATCTCTCTCTCGTTTTCTTAACAGCCGCCGCTAACCCTCTGCAGCCACTCTGTAAAACCCTGTATTTTTGTTATATAGATATATGAATTATTGGGGATAAATAATTCTATTGTGGTAAATGACTTGAGGTCATAGATATACTTGATAACAAGTTATTGGATATGTTGAGGGTATTTTTATAGAGTTTCATGCATTAGTTTTGGCATATTAACAAAACATGCACGAATCTGGAAAATGTCGGCTTAGTCGACCCATGAGTCGACTTATGAGTCGACCAATGAGTCGACTTACAGACAGATTTCCAGATTTCTTTTATTTGCGGGTTTGGTTTGATTTTGTTTCGGGTTTGACCATTTGTATATAACCTCTCCTACCTAAAACCAACCCCAAACCCATCAGATATCAGAGAAAACCCTAGCCCCTCTCTCCCCTAAAACCCTAATTCGTTTTTGGTGAGTTTTGGGGCATTTTCGGAGAATTTCAGCAAGTTTCAACAAAGTGCAGCAAAGGGGATCATTCTCTCTCGGATTCAGGAGTTGTTCTAGCATACCAGAGGCGAGTAACATCTCGCCTAGCTCTCACCCACTGTTTGTATAGTTTTCTTCGAGTTTTATTTCGTTTTCTTGAGCCTAAAACGTATTTTGTGCATAAAGATAGATACTTTATATTATGAGCAGCAAGATCTACATTTTCAGTTTAATAAAAACTCACCAACAATTTTGTAAATGTAGATCCAGATCTGGAATTTGTTTAAACTTAGGTTTCATGTGATTTATTGATTTCAATGTGTTTTAAATATGGAAAAATATATTTAGGGTTTTGTGTAAGTAATCACATACAAATTTTCGTTTCAGTTTGGTACATGTATATGTAGGAATCATGTTTACAATTGCTGGAAATAATAAGAGAAACTTTAGATTAAATTTTTGTAGAAAATCAACGAAAATAGAAAACTGAGAAATTTCTGCTCAGTCAACCAATGAGTCGACTTATCAACCGACTTATGAGTCGACTGATGAGTCGAACAATGAGTCAACTGACGGGAAATTTCCAACCTTCTTTCTTTTCTTCTATTCTGTCTGGTCGATCAATGAGTCGACCAATCCCAGTCGACTTATGAGTCGACTGATGAGGAATTTTTCCTGTTTTCCTCGGGTTGGATCTGTTTGGGTTGTTTTAGTTTAATTGAGACTGTTTATGCATATTTATTGTAGTTACGTACTTTAATATGAACGAGGAGTCACCTCGAATACCTGATATTCGATATTTAGATTTATTTTGTATCGATACACGTGAGATGATTTGTGGACTCGAGTTTAGGGTTGCATACCGAGAGACGTGAGGCATTAGGGTATATGCATCTTTCATATATTTCATCTAGTCCATGTGTTGGGCTATTATGATGTGCAGTCCATGTGTTGGACATTTGTCACATTCAGTCCATGTGTTGGACAACTTTCATATGCAGTCTATGTGTTGGGCATTTATTACATCTAGTTTTAGTCCATTTGTTGGACATCGGTGTAGACCTTGAAATTGACACCTATACTTGCATAGGCTGGACATGACACTTATATGGGGTGTGACATGACCTTATATTTAAGTTCTAAGATGAGTTTGTCTTCTTTTATTATTATTCATGTATTAGATTTTGGGTTTGATATTTAGGGATTTACAATTTGAGATACAAGGTATATACATGAGGGTTTCCTTGTTTGGATTATTTCGCTCGACGTACCTATGCTCGTGTTGTAATTTTCTAAATACTAAAATCCTCTTATACATAGGTATTTACAATTTGAGCTACATGGTATATATATGAGGGTTTTCTTATTTGGATTATTTCGCTCGACGTAATTATGCTCATGTTGTAATTACCTAAATAGGATCAGATTTTATATATACATTATAACTATATTTTCTGTATACAACGATCCTTTTCCCTTGGGGTTGGTTGTGATGTTGCCCGCTAGCGCTTTGATGCTTGTTATCCCTCCCCATTTCAGGTAACGAGTCAGGAGCCCGGAGAATCGCAGGTTGATGGCGACGCACTTTAGCTTCAGCCATTTATTATAGTTATATTTTTCTTTTGAACTCCACTGTAGACTTTTGTTAGACATCTGAGAGTTTATTCTAGAAGTTGTAAAGGCTGTGTGCCTTATTTCCTTTTATTCAGACATTTGTATTTGAGACTTATTGAGAAGTTCCAATTTATTCATTTCAGACATTGACTTGTACTTCAGTATGTTAGATGATAAAATATTAATTTGATCTCTAGTATTTCATCAGTTGACCCTTGCATTATCTTTTACTTGCTTTTGTACATACACCTGTTATTGACTCTACTAGAGAGATAGTAATTGTGATGGTAAAATATGTTATTTCATGATATGGTGCATGACAGGTTTGACATTTCTGGTTTTACCTCGGACTACAGCCTTATGTGAACCCAGGGGTACCACAGTTGGTATTAGATCTCTAGTTCCAGTATCCTTAGGATCATCCTGTGTCGAGTCGTGAAGCTAGGATAGAGTTTCTTAGGATTCATGTATAGACTCCGTAAGGATTCCCTAGTATGAGTGAGGACGATATATGCGTATATCTCAAAATTTGAGGATATTTTTTTATGACAATTATTTTTGTGTAAATTTAAAGTATTTATGTAAATACTAAATTGTTACGAAAATCATATTGTGATATGCTATGTATGTGTATATGTCTATTTTTACTCATAAACTCTTATTTTCTTACGATCAGAGAGATGGCAGGACGTGATAGACCTCGTACTCAGAGAGCTGGACAGGCAGAGTCGCAGCAGGCTCCACCTGAGCTACAACAAGCTCAACCTGAGCCACAGCAGGCACCACATGAGTCGCAGTAGGCTCCCGAGTACCTGATAGATCTTATAGCTCCTATCGTAGCTAGGATGACAACAATTGAGGAGTTTGTGGCGAATCATATCGCATTACTAATGCCACCACCACTACCACCAGCAGCAGATCAGCCACAGGGGATACCAGCCATTCTTATCAGCGAGAGACCCTCAGAGATAGCTCCTACAGCTATTCCACCAGTAGTTTCAGATAGAGTCACAGAGCAGAAGGCTTGGCTCCGTATGGTAGAGAGGTACCAGAAGATGAGGGCACCGGAGTTTCAGGGGTCATCAGACCCTCTTGGTACCAGAAGATGAGGGCACCGGAGTTTCAGGGGTCATCAGACCCTCTTGCAGCCCATAAGTGGAAGGAGGATGTGAGTAACACCCTCGGTCATCAGACCCTCTTGCAGCCCATAAGTGGAAGGAGGATGTGAGTAACACCCTCGATATACTTAATGTAGATTCGGTCCAGAAGCAGAGATTGACATCCTACAGTCTGAAAGGAGACGTCGTGAGATGGTATCGACTCCAATTCACTCCAGAGCACCGGATGACCATCACATGAGAGGACTTCGTCTACTTCTTTGATGTGCAGTATATTTCTTCTGCAGCACGGATTGGGAAGGAGCTTGAGTTGTCTCGGTTGACTCAGGGGGACATGTCAGTGGAAGACTTTGAGGGTAAATTTATGGAGTTGCTGTACTTCACGGGTATGTGGCAGACAGGAGAGCGACAGGCTCAGATGTTCCTAGCAGGGCTCCGCCCTAATCTTTGTCGATACCTCGTCTCGAGGAAGTTCTATTCAGTTCGAGTGGTAGCAGAGGCCGCCACCTTACAGGAGATTGAGACTGCCATGTTCCAGAAAGATAAGGAAGGGAAGACTAATACAGGACAAAACAAGGATAAGGGTAAGAACAAGAGATATTTTTTTGGATCCCAGCAGCAGCAGTAATGTCCTCATAAGAAGGGACCCCAGCATGACCAGAGAGCGCCTCAGCAGCGTAAGTTTTAGGGAGTTTGCTATAACTATCGCAAGGTCGAACATAAGGCATCAGAGTGCCGTAGCGTACCAGCAGGAGCTCAGCAGGGCAAGGGCCCGAATCAGCAGTAGCAGCAACTTCAGGGCAGAAGTCAGGGCCAGCAAATAAGGCTTGAGGCACTGCCAGTAGCCCAGAAGACTAAGGGACAGATTCGTGCAGTTCAGGAGGTTCCCCAGGGGAAGATAGTTCCATATTCTCTAGCACTAGCAGCAGAGCGGACTTCAACTATAGGTAGAGTATATGCGGTAGTACCGCGTGATCATAGAGCTAGTAGAGTAGTAGTGGAGGGTACATTTCTTGTGAATTCTTTTCCCACCCGTATTCTCTTTGATTCGGGATCTTCACATTCCTTCATTTCGTATGATTTTATGTCTAGACTCCAGCTTGTAGCTCAGCCATTAGACACCCCTTTATCATTTTCCACCCCTTTAGGTGAGATATCATTTCTGGAGAGCGTTTGTAGGAGGTGTACTATCAGTTTAGATGAGTCGGAGTTCGTTATCGATTTGATAGTGTTGCATATGTCCGAGTTCAATGTTATCCTTAGTATGGATTGGTTGTCTTTCTACCATGTTAGTATTGACTGCTTTGCAAAGACAGTCAACTTGCGGGTGTCCGATGAGTTCGAGATGATTGTGGCAACCTCTCAGGGTAACTGTTTTGCGGAGTCATTTCTGGCGTACATCGATGAGGTGATGCGACGGGATCAGGGTGTTGATTTATTGGAGACTAAAGTTGTCTTAGAATATCAGGATGTCTTTCAGGACATACCTGGACTACCTCCTGTGAGAGAGTTTGAGTTCTGTATTGAGTTGTAGCCAGGTACAGTCCTGATATCCCGCGCACCCTATCGCATGGCACCAGCTGAGATGAGGGAGCTTCAGACCCAGTTGGATGAGTTGTTAGCTCAGGGTTTTATTCATCAGAGTTATTCTCCATCGGGAGCGTCAGTCCTCTTCGTGAAGAAGAAGGACGGCAGTATGCGTTTGTGCATTGATTATAGAGAGTTGAACAAGGTCACTATCCGGAATAGGTACCCATTACCTAGGATTGATGACTTGTTCGACCAGTTGCAGGGAGCGTAGAATTTCTCAAAGATCGATCTTCATTCTGGTTATCATCAGTTGCAGGTTCGGGAGATGGATATTCCCAAGACCGCTTTTCTTACTCGATATGGATCATTCGAGTTCATGGTCATGCCATTTGGGTTGACCAATGCACCGACTGGATTCATGGATTTGATGAACCGGGTTTTTCGTTCCTTCTTGGATCAGTTCATGATTGTTTTTATCGACGACATCCTCATTTATTCGAGATCAGAGGCAGAACACGAGCAGCACCTACGGTTAGCTTTGAGGACTCTGCAGGAGCATCAGTTATATGCCAAGTTCAGCAAGTGTGAATTTTAGCTTTTAGAAGTCAGATTTCTCGGCCACGTCATCATTAGAGAGGGCATAGCAGTGGATCCGACTAAGGTTACATCAGTTCTTGATTGGGAACTGCCGAGGACGGTGATAGAAATTCGTAGCTTTTTGGGCTTAGCCGGCTATTTCAGAAAGTTCATCCAGGACTTTTCGAAGATTTTGACGCCACTTACATGCCTTACGAAGAAGGGTGTACAGTTCATTTGGAGTGTGGTGTGCCAGAAGGCCTTTGATATCTTGAAGACTAAGTTGACTTCAGCCATCAATGAGTTTGATGAGTCTTTACCGACTACCGTTTGAGTCGGGCTAGCATGCAGATTGTTTAAGTCCGTTCCACATGTAACGTTATGCTAAAAGAGTTAATGTTTGAGTCGGGCTAGCATGCAGATTGTTTAAGTCCGTTCCACATGTAACGTTATGCTAAAAGAGTTAATTCTTTTAGTGCTACGATATTGAATACGTAGAAAAGAGTTAATTCTTTTAGTGCTACGATATTGAATACGTAGACTTCGTCTTTCTCACGGGAATAGACTATCTGACAACGCGTGTTAGGCGTTGACTTATCCTTTCTTAGGATTCAGGATAAAAGTCTCCATACTTGTATTCTGGTTTCTTCTTCAATCGGTGAACGACTAAACCAACAACGCGTGTTAGGCGTTGACTTATCCCTACTCAGGATTCAGGATAAAATTCCCCACGCGTGTAAGGCATGGATTATGACATTATGACTAACCACCTGCCATAATGTCGAATATGTGGGCTTTCATCCTTTTTACGGTCAAGGACTAACCGACAACGCGTGTTAGGTGCTGACTTATCCCTACTTAGGCTTTAGGATAAAAGTCTCCAGACTTGGATTCTGGTGTCTTTTTCAATCGGTGAAAGACTAAACCGGCAATACGTGTTAGGCGTTGGCTTATCCCTGCTTAGGATTCGGGATATAATTTCCTACGCGTATGAGACATGGATTTTAACGTTATTAATAACAAACCTGTCATAATGTCGAATATGTGGGCTTTTGTCCCTTTTACGGTCAAGGACTAACCGGCAATGCGTGTTAGGTGCTGACTTATCCCTACTTAGGCTTCGGGATAAAAGTCCTCAGACTTGGATTCTGGTATCTTTTTCAATCGGTGAAAGACTAAACCGGTAACACGTGTTAGGCATCGACTTATCCCTTCTTAGGATTCGGGATAAAATTCCCTATGCGTGTAAGGCACGGATTATGGTGTTATGAATAACAACCTGACACAATATTGAATATGTAGGCTTTTATTCTTTTTTACGGTCAAGAACTAACCGGCAACACGTGTTAGGCGCTGACTTATCCCTACTTAGGCTTCGGGATAAAAGTCCCCAGACTCGGATTCTGGTGTTTTTTTCAATCAGTGAAAGACTAAACCGACAACGCATGTTAGACATTGACTTATCCCTACTTAGGATCCGGGATAAATTTTCCCATATGTGTAAGGCACGGATTTTGGTGTTGATAAGTAATGTCTTCTCTTAGGGCAAAGACGAACCCGATGCTGAAGAGGAAGAATTTTATATTCTATCTCTAGTCGCAAAGGAAAACTCACAGTGGGATCTCCACTTTAAGAATCTGAAGAGTGAAACTAAGAGTGGGATCTCCACTCTGAGAATCGTAAAGATTCGGATAATCCTAACTGTCGGAAGGTTTGATTACCGAACTAAATGTGATTTTCTCGTTTATCGAGAGTGAATTGTGATTTTGGCCCTAACTGTAGGAAGGTTTGACCAAGCAGGAGTTTGAGGTGACCCTAACTGTAGGAAGGTTTGATCATTCGATTTGAAAGTGGACCTCCCGTTCATGGAAGGAATTGAGAGGAGATTTTGGCTTTTGTTGTGGTCCTAACAATATGAAGGTTTGACCAAATAAACAGTGAGAGTGGGAGTACCAATTACAATAAGAGTGTTGATTCGTACAAATTACTCGAAGAGAGTCCCTGGTGTTAAGTGACAAATACTTAACACGAAGGGGTTTGACAATTACCAATAATCAGGAGACTAAAATTCTGAGTACTATGTCCGGACTCTAAAAATGGGGGTGTCTAGTGCACCGACGTAGCGGGAGTTTGTGTGAGAGTTTTTTATTCATCACTTTCTTGTAGTGACCAGGTTATCCCTAAGAATATTACACGTAACATTCTTCCGGAAACTTCCCATTATATCCACCTCCAGCTTTCTTTGTGAAACTGGGTCTAACATTGTACTCAGCTGAACGGTTGAGTTATCCTTAAGAATATCACATACGATATTCTTCCAGGAACTTCTCGTGAAAGAAAGGAAACAGTTTATACCCGTATACCTGTTGGAGTCTTGAGAATCAGTTTATACTCGTATACTCTTCGGAGTGTCGAAATGAGCAGTTTATACTCTTATACTTGTCGGAATCTTCATTCGGCTTAATTGAGCATTATGACGCCGGCTTCAACCAAGGTTTAGATGCTATTCTTGAGAGCGAAGCAAGTCTTGGTAGGATGAAGGATCCTTCTGTGGTACACATAGTACTTCAGATTTGAAATATTATCAGCTTCCTCCTGATCTGCGATAGGTGGTAGCTTGATTTTGTTATTTTCAAGGAGGGACTCGAAAATAGCTAGAACGTCTTCGTCCTTGAAGGAGTACTCTTTTTGGTGTATCAGATCCGAAGTGTTTCGCTGTCTCCGGGGTTGTTATTGTGACGTCTGATTAACGTCAATAACTGCTGTAGGTGCCTTCCCCTTACCACGGGAGATGAAACTCGAATTCGGAGGGTTAGCTGTCAGTTGGCTTCTTTTAGTTTTTCTTCTTCTGAGGAAGCGTTCAGCCTGCTCTCCGCGTACCTTTAACTCTTTTCAGGTGTTGGATGGTTCTACTCCCATAACTTCTAATATATCGATAGATAGGTTGTTATGACAAGTTTGGAGGATGAAGTCTCCTATGACTGGATCTCGACAGTTCATCACTTAATTTTAAAAACGCTTGATGAAGTCATCGACCGTCTCTTCGTCTTCTTGTTTCTCCTCAAAGAGTGTCCTGATTGATATCTCAACGTCATCCTCGAAAAAAATTACCGAGAAATAAGCCTTCCATATCGTCTCAGCTGTTGATGCTCCCAGGCTTAAGACGACGATACCAATCGAAGGCGGGCCCACGAAGGGTGCCAACGAATGACCAAACCATCAGGGCTTTATTGCCAGAGATAACCTCTAAGTGGGACTTGAAGTAGATCAGATGTTGAGTGGGCGAGCCATTCCCGTCGAATGACGTGAAGTTGATCAGGTTAAACTTCGCCGGGTATGGGATCGACTCCCACTCTCTCGGGTAAGGATATGAAATACTGGTCTTCTTCACCTCTCGAGCAGACATCAGAGCGTTGATTTTGCTCTCGAGGTCTTTTATCTTTTTCATCCTCGCTCGTGTCCTTCCTTGGTCGATTTTAAGGAGGAATAATGGGGCCACCCCCAGTGTTGTCATTATTAGCGGGACCACCCCCGACATTGTTATTCTCAGTGGGGCTACTCCTAGTATTTTGGTCAACGGGAGAGTTATCTGCATCGAGGTGTTCATCTATATCTGAATCACTGACTGCTTGACTAACATTGTGGTGATGACTGGATTCAGCTATCTAATTCGACAAGGCTCGGATTTATTGGTCATGTTCTTCCCTCATTCACAGCATAACCATTTCTATTTCGAACTTAAAGTTCTCTTTTTGCTTAGCCAAGGCATCCTCGATGATTTTGGTCATTTGCTCGGTATTGACCATAAACGTCTCGTGGGATTGTCCTATTCTAGACACCGTATTGTCAGAAGCGATGACAGAGTTCGCATCTGATGCTTCATCATCCGAGGATACTCCTCTATTCATCCTCTGATAGTCCATACGCCTAGTAGTTCCCACGCGTAACCGAGTTATACGTTGGGATATGTTTGAAAACTGTCAGGGATTAAAACTTCGCGTTGACTTCTCCTTATCGACCATATTGATGGTGACCTTTAGGAATTTATCATCTTGTGCAGCTGATCTTTTTCTATAGAAACGCCTTGGCTTGGGCTTAAATATTCTGGTAGAGATTCTTTTAAATACCGAGACCCTCTGTGGAGCGGTCTTGTGATAGCTACACGTTGATAATACTGCCCTGATAAGTTTGGTACACGAACAGTAAGAGTCCGCTTCCCGGGTACTTCTCTTTCGAAATTTATTCGTGCCCCCAACCCAATAGTACAACTCATTGATGTTACGGTCAGAGTAACCTATAAGCTATTGGTTTGATTCCTCAGATGGAACGTTGTTGTCTGTTCGGCGCGTCTTCTTCTGAATAGGTAGCGCTTTATTGGCTTTAGCAGGAGTCACACGTTTGGAATCACACTTGTGTGAGGACAAAATTTTAACGAGGTTCTGGTTTTGTGCATGTAGGCGTCTAAAAATGCCTATGGGTGCCCGCACACAGCTCAAGACAAAGAGAAGGTGATGAACGTCGTTATCCGAATCAAAGAGGATTATCCAACGCCGACAAGCGCATGAAGCGAATCGGCAAACTGTTGATGACACGACAACGAACCACCACAATGGAAAACGCCAAGTGGACCGCACGCGTTAATCAACTCAAAGCGTACAAACGCGCCCAACACTCAGTTAACACGCACACATCATTCAGCTCGTGCATGTCAATCAGTGCGCGCGTCAATCAGTTCACGATGGCGTCAATCAACGTACATTAATCAACTCGCGTAGAGCATAGAGAAAAGTCGGCGAACCCGCGCGAGCGCAGGACGGTGCGATCCGACCCGCGCAAGCGCGGGTCGGACCAATCCGACCCGCTCATGCGCGGGTCGGACCAATCCGACCCGCGCAAGTGCGGGTCGGACCAATCCGACCCGCTCATACGCGGGTCGGATTTAATCCGACCCGCGCAAGTGCGGGTCGGATGATTCCGACCCGCGCAAGCGTGGGTCGGATGATTCCGACCCACGCAAGCGCGGGTCGGATTGGTCCAACCCGCACAAGCGCGGGTTAGACCTACCTGCGCGCGCTGTTTCGATCGGGTTCGGTTTTTGATGGTTTTTCTCGAGATTTGTTGGTTCCAGGGGTTTCTAACTGACCTGATATCATCCCCAAACGTGGTTAGGCTGTTGTTAACTGAAGATAGAGCTAAATCACTTGTTCTTATCCAAATAACCGCTTTTGAAGCTTATAAATACGAGCTCGAGTGCTCATTTCTGAGGGGCGGAGTTATTATCAAGACGTGGAGGTGCTGCTGGATTGAGGAGTCAAGGAGCACGAATTTCAGCAAAGGCAAATCAGATCCCGGCGAACTTCGGCATAAAGAAGGAGCTATTCAAAGGATCTGAACCCCGTCCGTCCGTCCCTTGAGATTAGGCTTGGTCTTAATCTCGAGAAGAGCCCTGATTTCGCTTGGTCGATCTCAGCGCTTCAAATCAAATACTTCCTCGGTGAAGACGAAGCTCTGCCGAATTTTTCATCAACCGGATCCAGATCTAAGGCGGTCCACGGATAAACCCCAGCACAGGCAAAGATCCCACGCAAGCAGAAGACCGATAAACGATCTCCCTGCGTTTGTTTGATAAAATTATAAACTTGTTTTATTTTCATTATGTAAGGAGATCTTATAAAAAGATCAACTTTTTTTTATTTTATTCGAGTTTATTGTAATGACTAAAGTTGTAATAGATTCGATCATAATGAATACAACAATTTTCGACACAAACAAACTGGCGACCACAGTGGGAGCCGACAGCCTTTCTGCGAAGACTGACGTGTCGCAACCTCGGATCCCGATCCCGGTTGAAACGGAGGTCGAATATGAGTTCGACCAGCAGAAGTACGAGGAGTACTTGTCCTCCTCCTCCAGATCGGCCTCTCCTCGCAAATCCAGGAAGGCCTACTCCAGGAAGACCCGCTGGACTTCAACTGCAGAAGCCCAAGAAGAAGATCTTCCCGCCACCGCTGCACCCGTGGCTGACAACGCCCCGTCGGCATCCGACGAGGCTAAAACTACAGATCTGAACCCCTTAAGCAAAGGGTCGACTGTTGAGGATGTGCCCACTCTATCAAAGAGAGCACGTCAGAGGCAACACCAACGCCTCGCACGCCAACTGGCCAAAGCCTTGGAACCAGTTGATGGAGTCCGCTATGAGGCGGATCTGAAATATAGGAGGCGCCAACCATCACAACAGAAAATGGTCAGCCCCTCCCCTTTCAAACCAGCGAAGAACGAATGGGTTCGCGTCAAAAGAACCCGATCAACTCTTCAAGAGCGGATTCACAAACGCCGCGCATTGCTTGCACAAGCAAAAATTCTTATGCAAGAGGCCAAGAAATTGGAGAAAGAAGAAGTGGAAAAGAAGCCACCAAAACTGCACCAAGTATGGAGGCCAAAGTCTAAGACGGCGACCGAAAAGATCGAAAAATGCGGGTCACTCAAATCCGACCCGCCGGTCTGCGGGTCACTCAAATCCGACCCGCCAAATCGCGGGTCACTCAAATCCGACCCGCCAATAAATCTGACCCGCCAATCTGCAGGTCGTCCAAATCCGACCCTCCAAATCGCGGGTCACTTGGGTCCGACCCTCCAATCTGCAGGTCACCAAAATCTGACCCGCCAATCTGCAGGTCGTCCAAATCCGACCCTCCAAATCGTGGGTCACTTGGGTCCGACCCTCCACTTTGCGGGTCACCCAAATCCGACCCTCCACTTTGCGGGTCACTTGAATCCGACCCTCCAACCTGTCGGTCACTTAAATCTGACCCGCGCCAGAGTCAAGGCAGAAGATGTTCTACACCTGTTTCGTCGATCCCTGTGAGTTCCGTACCTCCGGCGGGGCACCGTGACAACGTGGATTTGTCCCGATTCAAAGTGAGGATAGTCGATTGCCTGGGTCCTTTGCACGAGGATCGAGGCAAAGTTCTGAGCAAAGAACGTTTGGGTCCGGTGACTGAACCCCGAGCGACTCGTCGAGCTGGAGGTCGCACACGCCCTCGCAACAATTTCAAGCCTTCTCATAAAGGGAAAACTCCAATTTCTACCCGCCTGGGGGTGTTTATCCAAAACCAAGAGCCTGTTGAGATCCTGCGCTCCCAAAAGCGTAGTTCTAAACATGTGACTCTTAAGAATGCTAATAAAGCGGCAAATCCCCTGAAAGAAACGTATTCATCTGACGATGATAACGTTATACCAGGGGATTCATGTCAACACACGATAGGTTGCTCCGGTCATCTGATCGATGAGTTGTACTATCGGGCTGGGGGTATGAACGAGTCTCGGAAGAGATATGCCCGAGAAACCAAATCTCACTACCCGTGCGCCGAACTAATCAGGGCAGTATTATCAGCGTGCAGTTGCCCCAAGACCGCTCCGCAGAGGGTCTCCATATCCGAGAGGATCTCCAACGGAAAGGATAAGTCTAATCTAAAGCGCATCCGTAAGAAACGATCGGTCGTTCAAGGTGACGAACCCCCAGAGGTTACCATCAATATGGTTGATAAGGGAAAATCAATTCGACCTTCTAGCTCTGACCCGCTTGTATCGCATCGTCTAACCCGGTTGCGATCAGGGACCACTAGACGCAGGGACTACAAAAGAATGCAGAGAGGGTTATTCTTGGACGATGAAGCATCGGATGCTAACTCTGCAGTCGCTTCTGACAATACGGTATCTAGCCCAGGGCAATCCCGCGAAGTGTTTATGATTAACACCGAAGAAGCAGCTAAAATGGTTGAGGATGCTCTTCAAGTTCGAAATGGAAATGGCTATGCTACGGATGAGGGAAGAACATGACCAACAAATCCGAGCTTTGTCGAATCAGTTTGGTGAATCTAGCCGTCGCAACGCTGCTAACCAAGTAGGTAGCGATTCAGATGTGGATCAACGTCTCAATGCTGATGACCCTCCCGTTGACCAAAAAGATGGGGGTGGCCCCACTAAAGATGACAACGCTGGGGGTGGCCCCGTTATTCCTCTTAAAAATCGTCCAAAGCCCGATACGAGCGAGGATGAGAAAATGAAAGATCTCGAGAGTAAAATCAACGCTCTAATGTCTGATCGAGAGGTAAAGAGGACTGGCATTCCATGTCCATATCCAAGAGAGTGGGACTCAATAGCATACCCGGCGAAGTTCAACTTGATTAACTTCACGCCGTTTGACGGGAAGGGTTCACCCACTCAACATCTGATCTACTTCAAGTCCCACTTGGGTATGATCTCCGGCAATGAAGCCTTGATGGTTCGGTCATTCGTTGGCACCCTTCGCGGGCCGGCCTTCGATTGGTACCGCCGTCTCAAGCCCGGAAGTATTAACAACTGGGACGATATGGAGAACTCATTCCTTGGTAACTTCTTTGATGACGACGACGAGGTATCCATCAGGACACTTTTCGATGAGAAACAAGAAGATGACGAGACAGTCGACGACTTCGTCAAGCGCTTTCGAAATAAAGCAATGAACTGCCGAAATCCGATCACGGAGGACTTCATCCTCCAGACATGTCATAACAACCTATCTATTGAGATATTAGAAGTTATGGGAGTCACACCGTCCAACACTTGGAAAGAGTTGAAGACGCGCGGAGAGCGGGCCGAACGCTTCCTCCGAAGGAAGAAAGCCGAGAGGAGCCAACCGACGGCGAATCTTCCAAACTCAAACTTCGCCTTCCGTGGTAAAGGAAAAGCACATGCATCGGTTGTAGACGTTAACCAGACATCGCAACAACAACCCCGAAGGCAGCAAAAGACTTCGGATCCGAGACTCCAAAAGAGTACTCCTTCAAGGACGAAGATGTTCCAGCTATTTTCGAGTCCCTCCATGAAAGTAACAAGATCAAGCTACCACCTATCCCAGATCAGGAGGAAGCTGATAATACTGCGGATCCGAAGTACTGCGCGTACCACAGGAGGATCCTTCATCCTACCAAGGTTTGTTTCGCTCTTAAGAATAGCATCCAAATCTTGGTTGAAGCCGGCGTTATATCGCTCAATTAAACCGAATGAAGACTCCGACAAGTATAAGAGTATAAACTGCTCCTTCTCAAACCGACCGGTATAAGAGGTTAAACTGCTCCCTGATACTCCAATAGGTATATGAGTCTAAACTGTTTCCTACCGTTGATGGGAAGTTCCTGGAGAATGTTACGCTAATATTCTTAAGGATAACCCGGACATGTAACGGAGTACAAAGTCAGACCCAGTTCCAAGAAAGAAGCTGGGGGTGGATGATTCATGTAATGGGAAGTTCCCAGAAGAACGCTATATGTAATTTTCTTAGGGATAACCTGATAATTACGAACAAAGTGATAAACACTAAACCCCCACTGTGATTTGTACTCCCACTCTCACTGTCTACCTGGTCAAACCTTCCTATAGTTAGGGCCACAATCAAACTCCCCTCTCGATTCCTTCCATGAATGAGAGGTCCAATTTCAAATTGAACGATCAAGCCTATAAAAGGTAAAATCGTCTCAAACCCCCCACTTCCAATGCTTCCTTGGTCAAACCTATAAAAGTTAGGGCCACAACCAGATTCTCCTCTTGATTTCTTTCATGAACGAGAGGTCCACTTTCAATTGAGCAATCAAACCTATAAAAGTTAGGATTGTCTCCAACTTTACTTAGTCAAACCTGCAGATAGTTAGGACTAAGATTGAGTTATCCTTTTCGATAAACGAAAGACTTCCATCTTTTCCTTTTTCCACCAAACCTATAAAAGTTAGGGTCGAAATTGGACTTTCTCCTCAATAAATGAGGGACTCTTTTTGGATCGAATGACCAATCCTATAAAAGTTAGGGTCGTTTGAATCTTTCCGATTCTCGGAGTGGAGATCTCACTCTTAGTTTCATCATTTCGGATTCTGAGGGTGGAGATCCCACCTTGAGTTTCCTTTCCAACTGGAGATAGAATATAAAATTCTTCCTCTTCAGTGCCGGAAGATAGAATATAAAATTCTTCCTCTTCCATTTTCCAGTCTGTCTTTACCCTAAAAAAAAAAGGACGTCCCAACTTCCAATCCGTGCACTTTGTGCACGGGGAATTTTATCTCAACTCCTAAATAGAGATAAGCCTACGCCTAACACGCGTTGCCGGTTTAGTCTTTCACCGATTGAAAAAGACACCAGAATCCAGTCTGGGGCATTTTATCCCGAAGCCTAAGTAGGGATAAGTCAACGCTTAACCCGCGTTGCTGGGTGGTTCGTTCCCGTAAAAATGACCGAGTCTACGTATTCAGCATCGTAGCAACAAAAATCCATGCCTTTTATGCATGGGGAATTTTATCCCGAATCCTGAGCAGGGATAAGTCAACGTCTAACACGCGTTGCCGGTTAGTCTTTTGCCGTGAAAAGGACAAAAGCCCACACATTCGATATTGTGGCAAGTCGTTATTCATAACGTCAAAATCCGTGCTTCACACGCGCGGGGAATTTTATCCCGAATCCTGAGTAGGGATAAGTCAACGCCTAACACGCGTTGCCGGTTAGTCTTTTGCCGTGAAAAGGACAAAAGCCCACATATTCGACATTGTGGCAGGCC
>NC_033794.1:19959542-19965671 GCF_001876935.1 Asparagus officinalis | reverse complement strand
TCAAACTTAGATGCTAACAACTCATGATTGGATTTCAAATCCTCATGCTTGCTTTTTAAATCAATGAAATCATTTTACAATTTCTTGTAGGCATGCAATAATCTTTCACTAGCACAAGCAAGTTCATCATTAGGTAAATCATTAATAGATTCGTCACTAGGGCTATCGCCTAGTGGCCGTGTGCATGTTGCTCCGTATGAACTTGAAGTTAGATCCTCCAAAGCTTGTCGGATCGCCTCCAAGTTCCCTTGATGTGCTTCAATTAATTTCCATAAGGTGTAAGCACTATCAACATGAACAAACTTGTTAGACATAGATGAGTTAAAAGCATTTAGCAAATATTCTAACAAAATATTGTTCATTGTAAACATACGATGATCATTTTTATTCCACTTGGATTTCTCCATAGTGGGCACAATATAGGCATCATCTATAATTTCCCATAAATCAAAGTGTTTAGATTGAACGAAAAGTTTAAATCTAACACACCATTGGGCATAGGGGAAATTATCTAATCTAGGAGTAATATTAATGGCATAACCTAAACCATGCATATCCATAATATAAAAGGCAAGCAAGATACAAATAAAGCTCAAAATAAGATTAGCACAAAAAGATAACTTGGATCTTTAACTCAAGGCGATTAGACCTTAAATCAAAGAGCACCAAGCTCTGATACCAATTGTTAGACCCTAGAGGGGGGGTGATTAGGGTCTTATGCTAATCTAATCCGATTAAACTCAAACACAAGATATGATCACGGAGTTCGGACCTTCCGTCCTACGTCTCCGCTCCCCACTCCCGGGGAGAAATCCACTATCACAACCGGGTTTTCTACGCTCACCCGAATAACGTTTACACCTCACAGTATCGGTTTTCAACGCTCCCCGATCATATAAGATATGAACATAAATATAAATGAATGCCAAAGCACACTCAAACACAATCAAATGATCACGGAGTTCAGACATTCCGTCCTACGTCTCCTGCTCCCCACTCCCAAGGAGAAATCCACTATCACAACTGGGTTTTCTACGCTCACCCGAATAACGTTTACACCTCACAGTGTCGGTTTTCAATGCTCACCGAACAACGTTCACTCCTCACACTCGGTTTCTAGTTCACCGAAAACTTCACAACACACTACGGTTTCTAGCTCACCGAAAACCTAACAACACTCACAATGTAACAAATATAAATTTGTTCTCTACAATAGATGAGAACACAATGAAAGCACAACTCAAAGTTACAATCTCTCACCACCCAACTATACTATGTATGAAAGATACAATAAGCTCAATGTGGGTGTGTGTAACAATGAGATATAAAATCAAATCTAAACTCAATATAAAACTAGCTTTAATAGAAATGATAATTAACAAATAATTATAAATAAAAGCTAGAGTTGAGTTTAGGAAAACTTCTCTAGATCAAGATGGAGAGATGGAGATTTGAAGCCCAAACAATAAGATAGTCTCAACCCTTGTTAAAAACTTCTTAAACTTGTTTTTAAAACTCTCTTAATCAACTTGAAAAGACATCAGCAATGGGGTATATATAGTCTCCAAAACCTCAGCCTAAAACCCCAAGCCAAAAGACAAAACAGCCCCAAGCAACGGTCAGAAAACTAGCCGTTGGAAGCTGGAAAAAAACACTCGTCGGTCGACCGGAAAATTCGTCGGTCGACCGAAAATTTTCATCGGTCGACCGGACCGGTCGACCGACAGGCTTTCTGTTTCGTCGGTCGACCGAAAATTTTCATCGGTCGACCGTACCGGTCGACCGACAGGCTTTCTGTCGCCCAGTGAACTTTTGACCTCAGGTTCGGTCGACCGGTGCGGTCGACCGAAAACTGATATGAAAACTGTTTATCTGATTTTGAAATGCTGTTTAAAAATATCAAATAAATTCCAAAAAATGTAAAACTTTGGGGAATGATTGTAGACATGATAATAAACATGCTACAATGACTGGTTTCGAAAAAGGACTTCCCAAATGAAAGATATCATCATTTTACAAATATGTTCAAAAACATGAAAACCTGAAAATTGATATTTTGATATTTTGACTTAAACAACATTTTGAAACCTTATGAAATGATTGTATAGACTTGATAAAAGATATAACATGTTGTTATGAAGTCTATAATCTAGAAATACAATATTTTCATAAATTTGCATATTCTATGCAATATATTCAAAACACTAAATATGATTTCATTAAATATAAGCTTGTTAAAGGTAAAATCATATATAGGCATATAAACATGAAACAAAATAGTATTTTCCAATTCTATTCATTTGTTTCATATATAAACTCGAAAACTATTAAACCAAAAACGTATATGTATATATATAAAACTATATATATACAAAAACCAAAACGTGTATGTGTGTATATGATTGAGCTTAAAGTACTAACACACATAATATAAATTCCTAAACTAAATTACCCAAGCAATCTTGATCTTCAACGAAGCTCTATCTTGGTAATCTTGCGGATGAAGCTTTAACTTGGATCTTGAACTTTGAATAGCAAGGCTTCACCGACATTCCGCCAACCTCCTTTGGATATCATCGTTGAAGCTCTATTCCATCCATCCTCCAACGACGTTGTTTGTCTACAAAACATAGGAATGCACAAACACTAGACAAACAACATTAGTAATAAATTGTTTGTTAAACATCATCAAAACAAGAGGGCCAACATATTCGACGGAACAATGAATAGATTGAAGGCTGAAGAAGTTAAGAATTGACGTAGTTAAAGGTCGCTCTACGAAATAGAGGAGATGTCCTATCTTATCCAAAGCATTCCAGACTCCTCTATAAAAGAAAGAGTCTGAAATACTTTGGAGGGGGTATCTGTAGGCGTCTAAAAATGCCTATGGGTGCCCGCACGCAGCTCAAGACAAAGAGAAGCCAAATCAAAGAGGATTATCCAATGCCGACAAGCGCATGAAGCGAATCGGCAAACTGTTGATGACACGACAACGAACCACCACAATGGAAAACGCCAAGTGGACCGCACGCGTTAATCAACTCAAAGCGTACAAACGCGCCCAACACTCAGTTAACACGCACGCATCATTTAGCTCGTGCATGTCAATCAGTGCGCGCGTCAATCAGTTCACGATGGCGTCAATTAACGTACATTAATCAACTCGCGTGGAGCATACAAGTCAACACGACAGATGAGTAAACAAAACGGGAGAAACTACAAGTCCCGGAATCCATCCGACCCGCGCAAGCGCGGGTCAGACTTGTCCTGCGCACGCTGTTTCGATCGGGTTCGGTTTTTGATGGTTTTTCTCGAGATTTGTTGGTTCCAGGGGTTTCTAACTGACCTGATATCATCCCCAAACGTGGTTAGGCTGTTGTTAACTGAAGATAGAGCCAAATCACTTATTCTTATCCAAATAACCGCTTCTGAAGCTTATAAATACGAGCTCGGGTGCTCATTTCTGAGGGGCGGAGTTATTATCAAGACGTGGAGGTGCTGCTGGATTGAGGAGTCAAGGAGCACGAATTTCAGCGAAGGCAAATCAGATCCCGGCGAACTTAGGCATAAAGAAGGAGCTATTCGAAGGATCTGAACCCTGTCTTTCCGTCCCTTGAGATTAGGCTTGGTCTTAATCTCGAGAAGAGCCCTGATTTCGCTTGGTCGATCTCAGCGCTTCAAATCAAATACTTCCTCGGTGAAGACGAAGCTCTGCCGAATTTTTCATCAACCGGATCCAGATCTAAGGCGGTCCACGGATAAACCCCGGCACAGGCAAAGATCCCACGCAAGCAGAAGACCGATAAACGATCTCCCTGCGTTTGTTTGATAAAATTGTAAACTTGTTTTATTTTCATTGTGTAAGGAGATCTTATAAAAAGATCAACTTTTTTTTATTTTATTCGAGTTTATTGTAATGACTAAAGTTGTAATAGATTTGATCGCAATGAATACAACAATTTTCGACACAAACAGTGCAGGCATCTCCATGCAGGTAGTTACGTGAATCAACTTGTTAGGATGTCGCGTACGACTCCCAGTCTGGATGGTTGTTCGGGGTTCCTTCAATGGTCCTAAGTGTTCCTTAACAGGCGCTTTGCCTTGATCTTCGTGTAAAGGATCCAGGCGACCCTTCAACGGAATTCTAAATTTGGAGAAGTTCACGCCGCCGTAGGGTTTCACCGAAGGTGTGGTGACAGAAGGAGCGAGATTCGAAGTTGACGAAGGCTGGGGAGCAACGTTGCTTGCTTTTACCTTAGACGTTGATTTGGCCTTTGGCATCCAAATTTGTTTGGATCTTAACGATCTCTTAACCGCCTCTTCCTTTTGCATTTCTTGTACTTTTTGCATAAGGATCTGGGCATACACAAGAAGTGCGTGATGCTTCTGAATGTGCTCCTCAAGAGTGGAACGGTTCCGTTTGATACAAACTCATTCGTTAGTAGGTGGCTGGGAGGAGGTTCGTGAAGCTTGCTGTGGAGATGTCTTAGTCACTTGGCGCTTTCTGAACTCTAGATCTACTTGGCAATGGAGTTCGTCTACTTGATCTAAAGCCTTGGCGAATTGACGCGTGAGGCGTTGGCGTTGCCTTTGACGTGTTCTCTTCGATAGAGTTGGCGCGTCTTCAGTAGTCGACTCCTTGGTCGAAGAGGAGTTCAGATCTACAGATCTGGCTTCATTAGATGCTGGCAGATCATTGTGAGGTGCATCTGCAACAGCGGTAGCAGGGAGATCACCTTCTTGAATCCTCAGATCTGAAGACCAGCGGATTTTCCAGGAGGAGGAGACCTTCCTACGCTTGTGAGAAAAGACGTACCTAGAGGGGGAGGAGGAGGAGACGTACTCCTCGAACCTATGTTTGTCAAACTCGTATTTGACCTCTTCAGCCACGGGGATCTTGATCGTCGGGTACGGCACGACAGCCTCGGTGACGAGACTGTTGGCTCTCATTATGGTCGCCAGCTTGTTTGGGGAGAAAATTAGTTTCTTTATTGAGGTATTCATTACAACTTCAGTCGTTACAATAAAAATACAAAAATAGTCTTTTTATAAGACTCCTACACAATAAAAATACAATTCTCGTCAAAACAAACACAGAGATCATTTATCGGTCTTTTGCTTGCGTGTGATCTTGGCCTGTGACGGGGATATTGATATCTGTGGACCATCAAATGATCAGATTAGATCCAGAGCTTCATTGATTCACGAAGGAATCAAGAAACCGAAGCGATTAGCTCGGCAACAACGAGATAACCCGAGATCACCGCAATAGGGCGATCTCAAAAAAAAAAGAACCGGGCTACAGATCTATCAAACTCTCCTTCTTTATGCTAAAGAATTTGCTGAAGTCTCCTTCTCCTCTTTGAAATTTGTGCTTCTTCAGTCTTCAATTTAGAAGGGCTTCGCCGGCGCTCGTGAATTCCAGATCTAAAAAAATAAAGGCTATGGGGCTGTATTTATAGGCTTAGGGATCCCTATTTTTAGATAAGAATGATCGATTCACTCTTATATTTAGTTGTAACTACTTAACCATGTTCTTGGATGATATCAGATCAGTTAAAATAAATCCAGGTGGTTAACGGTCGAAAAACATCTTAAAACCGCCAAATCAGCATTTTTGGGCTGGGGACACCCGTGAGTGTCTTGGCGTGGCCAAGACACTTGTGAGTGTCTCGGCCTGGCTGATACACTCATGGGTGTCTTGGCCTGGCCAAGACACCAAGGGGTGTCTCGGTGAGGCCCGGAGCATAGTTTTGCGCGCTCTGTCCGTTTCTGCCGTATTTTCGTCGTTCGATCTCGGAATTATACGGTTCAAGATGCGTTGGAAAGCCGACAAGGAGATCTATGAGCTTCCATAATTGAATCACATATGGAGTAAACAGGACCTGAGGGGCGCTTCGCCTTTCGTAAGCGACACGGGGCTCCCGATCAGTTCGTGTTTCCATTATTCCGAAGTTCCGTTGCTTCGTATGGTCCGTCGACTCATTTCGTGCATTTGTCATTATCACATAAGCTTCTGTGACTCGAATAGCAACGTTAATCATCTTTTCTCTGTCTCGAGCCGTGTGCGGGGACCTATAGGTAATTTTTGACGCCTACATCATGCACCTCCCCCACTGAGCCCGACGC
>NC_033794.1:19945335-19959532 GCF_001876935.1 Asparagus officinalis | reverse complement strand
GCTGCCGTTGCCTCACCTTAGTTCAGATCTGTCCCATATAGCCCTCCTCCGCCTCTTCAGACCCGTTGTGCCGCATCCACAGCGGCACCGCCGCCTCATCCACAGGCCCCTTAGCCTCGCTAGCAAGATCCCACTTCTCTTGACTCATTATTTCATAATTTATATTTGTCATTAAATTAGATGCGTAGATTAGACCGTGATTGATTATTATCTGCGTTGATTGGTTGATAATAGATGAGAATAACTGATATTGTAAGGATACAAATTATTTTCAGAGTAAAAGATTATTTGAATTAATAGATTATTATATTTAAATATTATTTTAGAATTATTATAATGAGAAAAGAATTTATTTTGGAAGAGAGAATATTAAAAAGAACAGTTAAAGAATATTTTTAGAATTATTTAAAAGAGTTTATTTTGGAATAAGGGATTATTCTGAATTGTTATAATAATAATAATTTAAAAGGAGTTATTTTGAAAAAAGGTTTATGTTGAATTAGTGTATGAGAGAATATTTTAAAATAAATTATTTTTGGAAAAGTATTATCTGAATTAATAAGTTTATTAATTTTTTGAAAAGGATTATTTTTAGAATAGATCATAGTAGCAAGATCCCTCTTGCTCATTAACTTTTCTTTCAATATTTATATCTCTTATGAATTACATGCGTAGATTAGATTGTGATATGTTATTACATGCGTGGAATTAGTTTGATGAATGATTGTATGAAAATTTGTTACTTTATTACCTAGTTGTTATCCAATAGGAGAGACTGTACATAAAGACGACTCTTGTTAAAATATGATTTATAAGCGTGCTTCAAAGTATGACTATACTTATCTCGACATCGAAATCCCGATGTGAGGATTTTCGAGTCCCCTTGATATCGATATCCCGGTATGAGGTTTACTTGATTATTACTATTATGATATCGATATCCCGGTATGAGGTTTCCTTGACTATTACTGTTATAGTATCGACTAGACGATGCACTCTTGATCAGACATGTTATGGGTCACGGTTATTTTTATAGTTTTACAGAAGTCATTCTACAGTAACTCCGTGGCTAGTGCATAATATTTCATGCACAGTCACTTAAATTAAACTGACAAACATGAGGTTTATAAAGGGGAATTGGACGGAGAATATAACATGTATATAAACACACGCTTGGCCCCCAGATAGGTTTACGGGGACCCGATTATATACATGAAAATATTCTTCTCCAATTCGAATAACATGTAAAATAAGAATAATATGCTTGTGCGTCCTATGGTAGGCTTTGTTGATATCTACAATTAGAAATTTCCTTTATTATCACCTTAGATGATTATGGATTCTTGTGAGATGTGAACTAGTTATATTTTTTTCATACATAGATCAGGATTAATATTTAATTATCTATAATTTGAGACATATGATATATACATGAGGGTTTCCTTATTTGGATTATTTCGCTCGACGTATTACATCTCATGTTGTAGATTTTTAAGAATTAATTCCATCTAGTTGTATGACCTTATTACACGGATGTTTATGGATTCTTCTGATTGTTATGCTCTAGAGGTGGATTGCATCTAACTTGTTAGTATTCCAGTTGCATGTTTCTATTCATTATTGTTGTTATTGCATTTGGTCGCTCGACCGTTTCTATTCTTCCTGTTACGATCTCGCCATGTGCCATGCACGCTGACGTACTCCTGTTCTCTCGAGTTGTATGTCAGATTTGGAGGATGAACATATTCAGTATGAGCCAGCGTGTTCTCATCAGGAGTGCTTTGTAGACAGAGCAGAACAAGAAGCCGAAGCTTAGTTATTTCCTTTAGTTGTTCGATAGTCCTTGTTTACCTTTATAGAACCTTCCATTTCCGCTTGATAGATGTATTTTTATGTTCCTCCAGTATTTCAGTTTGATTATTTTGTATCAGTGCATGTTTGCCCTAAATATTATGTCTGGGATGATATTTCAATTGTGATATGTATCATTTTATTCTGAGTTGTTTATTATATTCTCGCTACTGTGATCAGGGACCTGTGCCTTTCGCTTTATATTATTTGACGCTTAGCGTATTAGATTGAGTAGAAGGTCTAGTACTTATTTCTCCTCAGTCTAATACGTCACGGGCTTGTTAACGTTCCGGTTCCTCGGTATTTTGGGAAGTGGGACATGACACTTGTTGCATGATTGACTTTAATGAGAGTTGCATTAGTGCTCAATGAAACCACACATATTAAATATTCATCCATTTTGGTTGTTGGAGAAGTTAAGAGGAAACAGTAACGAACATTTTGGTTGTTGAAGATCTTTAAGTAAAATCTAAAGAGGGAATGAGATATGAAAGAGAACCTATAAATGTCAAGTACAAAATGTTACCCCATTATTTGGAGAGAACTTCTTATGTTTCCCTTCAATTTTATTTCCCTCTAAAAAATCTCTCCTATTATTGCCCTTAATGCAAATATTCTCTCTTCTCTTGATCTCATTATTTGTCACTTCTTGGACTGCCACCTTATGATGAATAAGACAAAAAAAATTAACAATCCACAAAAGGGTAAACTGGGCATTAAACAAAAATATAGTATAAGTACTTTATACTTTCTTAGACTAGGTGTGTTTTAGCATGGATACTTGTGTCCAAGTGCTTAAATGTGTTTAACTTTAGTTAAGAATGAGAAGTGCTTAACTTTTTACAAATTGCTCGCTACAAGCAATTTTTCCTAAAAAAATAATGCAACTACTAATGAAGTGCCTCAACAAATCACATATCTTAATAAAAAATTGATGGACCACACTCAAATAAGTAGATGGCAAAACAACTATATCACATGTAGAGCTAAATTATTTTCAGTCATATGTGCGGATAGAATATTAGGAGTACTTGTTCGGTTCATTTTCAATCATAAATTATAGGAAAAATTAAATAATGCCAATGTTAGTTTCGTACTAAATAATTTAGTATTAAATTAATAATCAAAATCTAATTGAATAAAATATTTCTAAAAAGAACTGTTAGGAAAAGTACTTTATGTAGGAGAGAGAAAGAAGTAGGATTGCTAGAGTGAGGTACGTCAAGTGACGAATCTCCTTAAAACAAATTACGCCCTCTGCTATGGTACTTACAGGATGATAGGACGCTGCCTCCCAAGATACAACACTCCTTCACAGCTTCGAAGAAGCACTTCTGCAAAGCTATACTAGCGAACCAAAGCTAACCGTGCCTTCCACCACTTGACCGGAAAGGAAAACAAATGGAAGAAGAACGAACACAAAATTTAGATCTCTCTTAAACACACTGGATTTGATTCAATGTTGAGTGTTATGGGAATGAGATTTTGGGTTCCTTTTATAGGGACTAGGTGTCTTTTGAAGACATCCCTTCACCAAAGGATGCACCCATTCGGAATAAAAAGAAGTGACTGTTCGGGTTTGAACAGACACAACTCAACCGAACAGTTGCGACTCTTCGTAATTAGATGCACCCATTAAACTTTAGTTTTGGTCCATCTTCCGACTTGAATATCTCATTCATTCGGAAACCGATTTGGACCCATTAAACTTTAGTTTTGGTCCATCTTCCGACTTGAATATCTCATTCATTCGGAAACCGATTTGGACAAGTGAGTATACCAGATTCGACTTGAATATCTCATTCATTCGGAAACCGATTTGGACAAGTGAGTATACCAGATTCATTGCCTTTGAATCAAGAACGCGTTCAAACTCACTCCAATCTATTTCGGACAGTGGGACCCAATAAAAACCTTGGCTCAATTTGCCTAAAAATTCACTTGGAAAAATCCAAGTTTCCCCAGTAGACAAAAAGTGATTTCCATGTATTTCTATAAATTTTTATGGAAAGATTTTTGGTAATGTGGAAAAGTAGGGTTTCTATGTTTAATCTATATTTTGTAGTTTGGTTCCAAAGCAGAAAACATGGAAATCCAAAATGAAGAAA
The DNA here is from genome assembly GCF_001876935.1 of Asparagus officinalis. NCBI lineage: Eukaryota > Viridiplantae > Streptophyta > Magnoliopsida > Asparagales > Asparagaceae > Asparagus > Asparagus officinalis. The sequence goes on along the minus strand of NC_033794.1, from coordinate 19,955,573 downwards.
ATGTTTCTTTCTTTTCCTTTTGTTTGATTTGCTGGAGATCACTTACTAAAAAATGGAAACGTACCACTTAATAGAAACTGTGAGAATAAAAAATGGGTTGCAAGGAATAAAAAAAAATAAGAGTATCAAATATCCATTCCAATGCTGCCCATAATGAGAGGAATTGAATTTCTATTTTTTTAATAAAAAAATTCCTCTTTTCCCACTTTATGGAAACCCTATTCTATAAAAGAGAGCTAAGCTACACCAAACAAAGTTTTAAGAAATCATGAGAAAATAATTTATGTATAAAATTGCTTCTGTCAGGTACGTTTCCATCAAATTTCTTTAAAAATTAAGTTAACCAAGCACCCCCCTTAGTTTCAATGAAGAGAAGAACGAGATGAATGCTTTTTGGAAACGTCAATTTCAAAATTAACTTCGAAGAATTTAGAAGTAAGACAGTGGAGATGAGGAAAACTAATAAATATTAGGGTGATTATTTATTAGTTTGACATGGTTGAGAAAGTTTACTTCAAAATAGTTTTATAAAGATTAATTATCTAGAATTTGAGAGCAGCGGTAACTGCACTATGTGTGTGTTTGGTTAGGAGAAGTTGGAACAATAAATATTGATGGTGTTCAAACATATAATGTTGCAACAGTCTTGAATTTAAGTGTTGTTCAACTCTTTTTTTTTTGCTTATTTCATTGTTGCAATAGCTTTTTGGTGTTGTAACAACATCTAGCTAAACAAGAGTTTAAAATTGGACAAATTTTTAAAAAAACCCTTTTTTCAACTTTATTGGGAAAAATCGACCGTTTCATAAAATAATTAGCAAAACCGACCGAAAAAGGTCGGTTTTGCAATTTTTAGAGCTGCACGGGACTAGTAGTCCCGTGCAGTCCACCTACCCCACCAACCCCCCATTTCTTTCGTTCGTTCTTTCTTTCGTTCTGTCGTTCTCTTCTCGTGACCACTCCCCAAAAAAAAAAGAAACCTAACCTCGGTCGACCCCCGCCCCGACCACCGTAGTCGCGCCGACCCCGCAGCCGCCCCATGGCCGCGCCTTCGACCCCCTCGTGACCAAGCTTCGACATCCCCAACGCTTTTTAATTTTGCTGTTAATTTTTGAGAGGGATATTCAAAATTTTGCTAGAATTGGGTGAATAATGTGTGATTTGGGAGTTAGGGTTTAGTTTAGCAATTATTTACATATGAGAGGGTTTAGCAATTATTTACATATGAGAGTTTAGCAATTATTTTTTAGAGGGATATTCATCAAATTTTGCTAGAATTGGGGGTATAGTGTTTTGGCTGTTAATTTTGCTGTTAATTTTGCTAGAATTGGGTAGGATTAGATTTTATTTTGTGCAATAGGATGAATAATGTGATTTGGGAGTTAGGGTTTAGCAATTATTTACATATGATTAATAATAATTAGGGTTTAGCCATTATTTGGGATTGATTAAGGTAATAAATTTGATGCTGATTTATTCAGATATTAATAGATTATTTGCATATGATGGACTGTGTATTTTTAGTTTCGATGACGAACTCCATACCCATTATTTGTTTCTTTAATGGGAGCCTCGGCGTCGGAGTGAATAATTTGCCGGTGTATGATGGAGGTTCTCGGAAAATGTTCATGCTATCTAAGTCGTGTAATTTTGATGGAATGACTAGGGAAATACACAGAGTTACTAAAATTAAGAAAGAAGAATATACAATTCGGGTGTTCTTCAACTGTCCGATAAATGAGAGTAGAACTATTACCGTGGAGATTACCGAAGGTGAAGAATTGAATGACATGAAACAATTAGTCGAGAAGCAAGCGTCAATTGAGTTGTTTATTGAGAAGTATCCGATTCAGAAATTTGCCCAAGTTTCACGACCTCAATGAGAGTTTTCTCGGATGCTTGACTTAGACAACGAGTCGATTGGTTTTATGACATCTCCAAGTCAAGAGCCATGGTCTCAACCACAACATTTAAGTGAGTATTCTATCGGTGGGACGTCAACTAATATATTTAACGACGCTTCAGGTCATGTTACGGGTTACCCACCAATCGGAGCAATTATAGATGATGAAATGATTCAGACTATATTGAAGAAGATGGCGTGCAAATTGATAGCATGCATGTGGCAGCTGGAATCGATGATGACGCCCGTTGGATGAAGCAATTTAACGTTAACAATGATTATGTGGAAGCTGAAGATCCGTTGCCCGACGAGTTTCATAATGAGGATTGGATAAATACTTCTTAAGCTGGATTTGTTGATGTTGGGCCAAATTTACAACGACCTGAGGACTTTACTTTTAAAAAAGGGGATCTATTCGAGAGCAAGGAGGCACTGATCTTTGCAATCTGAGAATGGTCCATCAAGAATCGGGTCAAATTCAAGCCGGTAAAAACTAATGCAACAAACTACAATGTGAAATGCTTCTTTAACGATAAGAATGAAGTAGAGAACGCAAATGAGCAAGATGAGAGAAATAAAAAATGTCCTTGGTTGCTAAATGCCGCCGTGAGAAAATCATCAAATGTGCAATTTGTAATATGTAGATATTGCGGATTTCACACATGTTGCAACCCGTCGGTGGATGTCGATGATTATTCTGCATCTTCTTCTTATATATGTAAGCTAATTATGCCTGAAGTTAGAGCTAAACTTGATCTGAATGCAGGTCAGATATTTCAGAGGGTATATGACATGCGGGGGATTAAGATATCTAAATATAAGGCATATGATGCAAGGAGGAAAGCGTTGTCTAAAATTTTTGGAGATTGGGAAAAATCATATGAATTACTTCCACAGTATCTTAAAGCTATCAAACGAAATAATCCGGGTACTGAATACGAAATATTATCCGAAGAGATTGCACCGGGTATGGAGAGGTTCACTCGCGTGTTTTGGGCATTTGGTCCTGCTATTAAGGGATTTACTTTTTGTCGTCCGCTATTGAGCATTGATGGTACACATTTATATGGAAAGTACAAAGGCGTGCTTCTTGTAGCGACCAGTGTAGATGCAAATGGCGGGTTATTTCCTCTAGCATTTGCAGTCATGGAGGTGGAGGATACGTCTAGTTGGAAGTGGTTTTTTGAACTTATATACAAGTGGATTCCAAGTGTCCGTGCGCCAAGAATAATTACCTTTATTTCGGATAGGATGAAAAGAATTATAAGGGCGTTACATAAGGGTTTTAGTGCACCACATCACCATCGATATTGTTTAAGGCATATAAGAGATAATTTCAAGAAAAAACACGGTGAGATTAATTTGCAAAATCTTTTGTGGCAAGCCGGGTGTGCGACCGACACATTAGTGTATGAACATTGCAGGGAGAAAATCAAGTCTTTGTCATTAGATGCACATAATTGGATTGAAAATAACTTGAAGCCCCAATTCGAGCATCAGTGGGCATTATGTAAGGATGAGGGTGTGCGGCTTTGCATGATGACGACTAATTGCTCCGAGAGCTTTAACGGCGTTCTTAAAGGAGCACGAGCTATGCCAATACAATCTTTGGTTACGAGAACATTCTATAGGCTAAACGCATACTACAACAAAAGGCGTGGTGATGACATAGACTGGACAACACGTTACACACCAAAAAATGAGTCCATTTTGTATAGAAGAATTGAGGCAGCAAGATCATGTTAAATTACCGTATTCAACGACAACGAATGGCGGGTACAGGATTGTGACGGTATCTACACTGTTAAACTATTTGATGTTGATTGCACTTGCACATGTAACATACCACAACTTCAAAAAATACCCTGTGCACATGTGCTTGCAGCTTCTTCTAATCAGCCGGGAGATGCTAGAATTCCCAGAAATCGGTATTACTCGCCTTGGTATTCAACAGCTCACTATCAAAAGACATATAGTGAGAGTTTTCATCCACCTGATGATAGTCGGTATTGGCCTGAATATAATGGACCACGTATAATTCCACTTCAGTACCGGAGACAAGCAGGTCGACCACGATCTGTGCGAATTAGGGGAACCATGGATCAAGGGCGAGAAGGAGTGGTCAAGCATAAAAATGTAGTTTTTGCAAACAACCGGGACATACTCGACCTCGTTGTCCATCTAGACACAATAGATAGCAACTAATTGGTAATTTATATCATTCTTTTATTTTTATATACTTTAATAAAGAAACTGAATTACTATATGATTGATTATTGACATGTGTATAATTGTATGTGCAGGTTTGTACACCATGGATCATGGGCTGGTTAGTGATGAGGTCTTATATGACCAAGCTCAGCATCGTTCACATATTATATCTTGTACAGAGGTAATTCAGTTACTTTATAATTGCAATATTTGCATTTACATAATATTGTATTCTTATACTATCATTTGCTGTACAGAGAGGAGGGAGTATCGTTATGGTTGATCATAGCCTCAGTCATAGCCGTTGGCAGTTAGAGGATGAGCGTATCATATTAGCTGTGGCACGGGCTGGCTTCTTGGCTTGTTCAAAGCTTCGTTGGATAAAGCTCGATTGGCCCCTACTGGCCGCGTTGATGGATAGATGGAGACCTGAGACCAATACTTTCCACTTTCGGATGGGCGAGGCTACCATTACTCTACAAGATGTAGCCGTGATACTCGGTCTCCGTATAGATGGTTCGTGCATTACCGGCACTGATAGTGTTGTATGTCAGACAAGATGTGAGCAGTTGTTAGGTGTAGCTCCACAGTCAATGCCTCGAGGAAATATTAAGTTAAAGTGGTTGAGAGAGACCTTCTCAGTACCGTTGCCTGTTGATGCCCCACAAATTTTGGTTGACCAACGTGCACGTGCATACATTATGCACATGATTGGTACTATATTATTTCCAGATTCAAGTAAAGATAAAGTGCATGCGAGGTATGTGTATTTATAATATGAATCTGTATTTCATTGAATTAGCTTATTTTGATAAATTGGAATATTGTGAATATGCTAGGTGGTTACCCCCTCCTCGAGGACTTGGACGCATGTAGTACAAAATCGTGGGGTAGTGCCGTTTTAGCATACTTATATAGAGATGTCAAAAGTGGCACTTATGCAAAACAGTGAGCTTAAAGGGTGTCTAAGCTTATTGCAAGTATGGGCATGGGAGAGACTTCATTTGAAGCCGAGACTATGCACGCATTTACAATTAGATGGACAAATTCTATTGGGATGCAGATATTGTATTTTTTATGTAGCGAATATAATTGTAGTTATCATTGTGGTACTAAATGTATGACAAACATTTTTTTGTAGATGGAATGTCGAAAAATGCTATGACGAGACCCCGGCTAGACAATTGGATTTCTACCGGAATGAGCTTGACCGTATGAAGATTTTTCAGGTAATTCTCACCGAAAAACATGCACTTTTTCTTCTACATACTGAAAACCCAATTCTGATATGCAACTGTATTAAATTATTGTAGATGGAATGAGAGCCCTACACCTAATTTCTACCTCAGCTACCCCCAATATGCACAGAATACCAAGTTGTATGGAGAGCTAGAGTTCCTCTTATATGTTTGGAGATAGTAGAAATGCATGTACCGGACCACGTGCTTCGACAATTTGGTCGTGCACAACATGTTCCGCAGTTTGTTGAAAAGATAGAGAGGAAGGCAAAGAAAGGAGGCCAACAAATAAACTGGATGATCGTGCATCAAGCTTTTATACACAGATGGAATGATAGGTATTTTTGTATTGTCAACCAAATTGAACCAACTCCTCGGGAATCAGATTACTGCACTTGGTATTGGGGCATAACCCGAAGATGGATACTTCATTCGACCACAATACCGCTTGAGTCGCAAAGAGGATATGTGCCCCGGGGTATAATGAGAGAGAATTAGTAAGTATTTTCATATTTTGATTTAAGTCCATTTTTATTGGTACTTTATGTGTTGAAAAATTTGCAGGTATCAGCAATAGATGACGTTCAAACTCTTGCAAATCGTGGCTTGGAATTGGCTCGAGCAGGTATGATAAAATTAAATCTCAAATTTACATTCTGTAATATCAAATTTAATATGAAATTTTGTTTTTGAACTATCTATCGCAGATAGAAATCCCGAAGCACATGAACATGTATCAATATATCAGGCTATAATGCAGAGGCTTCAACAAGCCTTATACCGAACTCACGAAGATCGTCATGATGGACGGGAGGTAACGCCATTCGTATATACACGACAACAGCGACAAAGTCGAGGACGACGCAAAAATGACGATGAAGCTGGACCTTCCCAACGTGTCGACGATGGAGCTGGACCGTCACAACCACAAACGCAACCGGATCACGAACTCGTCGAAAGGCGGTATGGAGGACGACGAAGCCAAAGGAGGAGGAGGAGAGTTCTTGGATGTATGTAAACTACAGGTTATATACATTACAAAACTATTTAGGGATGTGATTTTTGGATTTGTAGTCGATAATATCGTGTGATATGTTTGATTTCTAAGTGGGTTTGTGGTGTTATTATGTTGGATTTGTTAGTGGGAGTTTGTGGTGAGATGTGATTTGTTTGATTTGAAATGAGTATGTGGTGAAATCAGTATGTAATAAGTTGAAGTGGGAGTTTGTGTGGATGTATGCACAGGGACTACATGAAATGCAGTGGTGAAATGAGTATGTGACTTGTTAGAGGAAGTTTGTGTTGATGTATGCACAGGAACTACTTGAAATACAGACAAAAAGCGCACAAAAATACGCACAACAAGTGCACGGGACTGCTAGTCTCGTGCACTTGGTGTTCGCTCTCTCTGCTTAAAAGTCGGGACTAGCAGTCCCGACATTTAAGCAGAGAGAGCAGTTGCTGGAACACCAAGTGTACGGGACTGCTAATCCCGTGCACTTGGTGTTCAGCAGCGGCTACCCTCTCTGCTTAAAAGTCGGGACTAGCAGCCCCGACTTTTAAGCAGAGAGGGCAGCCGTTGCGGAACACCAAGTGCACGAGACTAACAGTCCCGTGCACTTCGTAAAAGACCCTCCGCTGCAAAACCGATCCTTTTCTTCTGAAAACGGTCGGTCTTGCTAATATTTTTCAGTTTAGGTCGATTTTGCCTATTAAATTTTAAAAATGATTGGTTTTAAAAATTTCTCCTTTAAAATTTTTGATGCAGTCGGAACAACATGGGGTTCCAACTACAATAAACCAAACATATACCCCATAATTTCTACACTATTTCTACACTATGCTGAGGTGGTGCTGGTATGTCATTGTTGACTGTACCTTATTAATTATCTGTTATATTTGGAAACTAACAAATCTGCCAAAATTTAAATTTTCTAAAAGAGCTTTTTTATATTCTTCTTCTTCTTCATACATTCTTATTTTGGAAAATAAGAATGTATTTTCTAAAAGAGCTTTTTCCTTTCCGAAATCTTTTTCGTTTTCGATCCTTTTTCGTTAAGGGGCTGTTTGGTTCGCTATTATAAGGGGTGGAAAACTCAGAAATCCCCTCCACGTCAGATTTTTAGCCCTCCACGTCAGATTTTTTGTTTCCGTCTATTTCTTTGTGCCGATTTGGTTCGCTCGGATGGAAGAGGGAAAACTCTGCTGAAATCGCCGGCAGCTCAGATTTTTTTCCCTCTCCGATTTCCTTCCCCAACCGAGTGAAATTGATGAAAACTCTGCCATGTCAGATTTTTTCCTTCTTTGCTTTGTTTACAAAAGTTTTCCTTTTTTTTCTATGCGAACCAAACACAAGAAAAATAAATACATTGGTTTCTCACCAATTTTTATGTGCGAACCAAAACAAAACAATCTATTTCTTGGAAAAGTTTGAAAAACTCAAAACTTATATTTCTTTACATGGAATTGCATTTCCCTATATCAAGGAAACGAACCAAACAGCCCCTAAGCGGCAAAAAAGGAGAGAAGAAGCTACAATGAACAATGTTGCCCTACTATAGGTTTTAATTAAGAGGTGATGTTCTCATTTTTACTCAAAAAACAAAGAGATCTCCTCGCAACAAAAACAATTGCAAGAATACATATCTTGTTCACGAAACCGATGAATTTTTTAAAAAAATGAAAATTTTGGCAATTTTTATATCCAAATAGTAAAAGACATTTAATATGGTACACCTTAGCAGCGCCATCTCAGAGTAGCGTAAAACTAGTGTAGAAATTATAGCTCAGTTATCATTTTCCAATTTGAGTACGTGGCCTGTACTGTGGAAAACCTCCACGGGATTAATTTAGTTTAGATTTAAATTTTAACTGAAAAATATCATAATTTGTAAAATTCTAACTGAAATATATCGAAGCCGCCATTTTTTCCTCCTTTCCGTTTTTTTCCTCTCTCTCTCTCTCTCTCTCTCTCTCTCTCTCTCTCTTTAGTTACTAAGTATTGAAAGAATATCAGCAATGAGTAGATTTAGGATATATAATAAAAAGATCAAATTTGGTAGTTTGCAACATTCTTTAAATGACCGAATCAGATCCATGAATCTATTCAGATAATTAATTATTTGGATAAGGATAAAAAAAATAAGATATTATGACACCGTTTCAGGAGAAAATCTTGCGATTAGTTAGGATTAGTTTCTGGGAGATAATAATATTTTCCTCTTTCAGAATGCCTATAAATAGCGAGCTGAAGCCTTCACAGTTTTCTCAAGAGAGAGTGAGCCATGGCATTCTCAAAATCTGTCTTCTTAACTCTAGCAATATTTTTAGCTTGTTTTTCTTTACGCTCATCAAATGCTGCTGATGTTTCTCACGATGGACGGGCGATAAAGATCGACGGCCAGAGAAGGATTTTGATCTCTGGCTCTATTCATTATCCTCGGAGCACACCTCAGGTTTTTTTTTTTCATTTTCTTTTAAATGGATTTATTTTATTTTTTTTTCTTTTTTGCTTTTGTGGGTGAAATAATAACTAATTAGTGCATGTATTTGTTTGTTATTTCGTGCAGATGTGGCCTGAGTTGATAGCAAAGGCAAAAGAAGGCGGGCTTGATGCTATAGAGACCTATGTGTTTTGGAATGCTCACGAGCCTCAACGTCGCCAGGTTTCTAATTTATCTTTTTTTTATGATTATCAAATATCAGCTAATGCTGATATTGTTTTTTTTTTGTTTCTCCCCTCAGTATAATTTCGAGGGAAGCCTGAACATCATCAGATTTCTTAAGGAAATCAAGAGTGCAGGTCTATATGCTGTTCTACGTATCGGTCCTTACGTCTGCGCGGAGTGGAATCATGGGTAACTTCAAAATTATGGAAATTAATGCACAAGCATTTTAGTTTATACGAATAAGGTTCGTTTACCTATTTTTATTTCTACATTCAGTGGACTTCCAGCATGGTTACAAAAGACTCCTGGGATGCAGTTTAGGACAGATAACCAGCCTTTCAAGGTGTTTTTTTTTAAAATAAAAATAAAAATTTCCTTTATTTTTTAAAAAAAAATTATTTATCGACGGAATGTTCTACTGAGCGTAATTCATTTTATTCTGCAGAATGAAATGCAAATCTTTGTTACTAAAATTGTAAACATGGTTAAGGCTGAAGGCCTTTTGGCGCCCCAAGGAGGCCCTGTCATCCTCACTCAAGTATGAATTATTTTATTTAGTTTTAAATTTGAAAATTATTTAAATTATTGCGACTAATGGTTTTATATATTGTATTAAATTAGATTGAGAATGAGTATGGTAACATCGAAGGCCCTTATGGAGATGCTGGGAAAAGATACGTCCAATGGAGTGCAAAAATGGCTGAAGCTCTTAATGTTGGTGTACCCTGGATTATGTGCCAACAAGATGATGCTCCTCAACCAATGGTAAATCATAAAATAATAATTTTTCAGTTTTTGGTAAGTAAAATTAAAAACAATTTATAACCTGTTTTCTTAATTTTGTTTTAACAGATCAACACTTGCAATGGTTTCTATTGTCATGACTTTGAACCAAACAATAAGAACAGTCCTAAAATGTGGACAGAAAATTGGACTGGCTGGTGGGTTTTTCTTAGAAAAAAAGTTATTTATATTAAAACCACATTAATTTCTTCTACTAATACTGGCTATTTGTTATAGGTTTAAAAATTGGGATGCACCAGATCCTCACAGGCCTGCTGAAGATGTGGCTTACGCTGTTGCTCGATTTTTCCAAACTGGTGGAACACTTCAAAATTATTACATGGTTAATATTCCATGCCGATAAATATATATTCATTTTAATTAATTTTGTTATTTTTTGATAATTATGCTTTTTTTCCACCGAAACTTCAGTAT
>NC_033794.1:19942056-19945191 GCF_001876935.1 Asparagus officinalis | reverse complement strand
GCCCCTCTTGATGAATTTGGTATGTACCTTGATTATTTACCATTATAATGTATATTAAAATCTTATATAGTATTAACAACATATTGCATTTGCTTTGTCATAGGAAATATTCATCAACCCAAATGGGGTCATCTAAAGAAACTCCATGAATCCCTTAAAGTGATACAGAATGCTCTTCTCTTTGGAGACAAGAAAAACACAACCCTTGGCGATAAAATCACTGTATATGATAAATATCAACCCTTAATTACGTTTAATTTTTCTTTATCTGATAATACTTGTGGTTAATGTATAATTTTTTTTTTTAAATTTTAGGTAACAAAATTCTCAGGTAACAATGTCACCTCTGCTTGTTTCTTGAGTAATGAAGGCAACTCAACGGATGCAACCTTCGATTACGAAGGCAAAAGTTACTTTTTGCCAGCTTGGTCTGTTAGTATTCTTGCTGATTGCAAAGAAGAAATTTACAACACTGCCAAGGTTATTATTTTTTGGGTCAAATGTGAACTATTTTTTTGGAAAAAGAATTAATTCAGAATTTAAAAGATTTTTCTGGTATTTTCAGGTGGATACTCAAACTACTGTCAAGGTTAAGAAACCTAACTTGGCTGAGGATGAGTCTAAATTGACATGGAGTTGGGCTCCTGAAATCTTAACAAATCAAGTTAAAGGTAAAAATCCATCGCTCAAAGCAAATAAACTCTTGGAACAGGTTAAAACTACTGCAGATGCCAGTGATTATCTGTGGTACATTACCAGGTATTTTTCGTTACAAAATATGTATAATATTTTTTTCTGTAGAAAATATAGGCTCACATTGAATATTTCTATGGTTACAGTGTTGATAATCTTCAAGAAGGCAAAATGACTCTTCGTGTTAATACAACTGGCCATGGTCTTTATGTTTTCGTTAATGGAGCACTCATTGGTAAGTTTCTCTTTTAATCTCTTCCAATGTTTAATATACTAAGATTTTTGGTGCTAATTCTTTTATCTTAACTAATAGGATCTCAATATGCTCTGAACGATCACTTTAGTTTCATCTTTGAGAGCACTATTGATGTCAAGGGTGGAACAAATGTCATTGCTTTGCTTAGTGCAACTGTGGGACTAAAGGTAGGTAGTTTGTAAATAATTGATGGTACTTATTTTTCATGTAATAATTATTACTTTGTTTAATGTTATAATTTTATTTTCTCAGAATTATGGTTCGTTTTACGAGACTACACCAGTTGGGATATCTGGTCCCGTGCAATTGATTGCAGGAAACACAGCCATAGATTTATCAAATAACCAATGGTCTTACAAGGTATAAGAAAGAAATTTTATGATACCATCATTTATACTTAAATTTTGTGTGATTTTCACTTTTTTTTTGTAATATTCAGATTGGGATCGACGGCTTAGGAAAGCAATTGCACCTCAAAAACCAACATATCAAATGGCATTCACGAACAGTTCCTACAAAGAGACCCTTCACTTGGTACAAGGTAACATTCTAGAACTCTAGCGTTCTTTTTTTTTCTGGACATTGTTAATATTTCCCTGTGAAATTTATGTTTCTGTATTTTGATCAGACAAACTTCGAAGCTCCATTGGGCTCGGACCCTGTTGTTGTAGACTTGCAAGGGATGGGAAAAGGAATGGCGTGGGTGAATGGAGAAAATATTGGCCGATATTGGCCAAAGATTACTGCCACTTCGAAGAATTGCACAGCGTGTGACTATAGAGGTGAATTCACTGCGGATCGTAGTTGTAACACCGGCTGCAACGAGCCTGGTCAGAGATGGTAGGCTAAAAATATTGAATTATTGTCGATACGTATTTTGTTATAATATACATGTTGAATATGTTATTCATATATTTATTGCAAAATTGACAGGTATCATGTCCCAAGAGAGTATCTGAAACCTGGAAAGACAAACACATTAATATTGTTCGAAGAATTTGGTGGCAATCCGTCCTCTATTAATTTCCAAACAGTCGTAGTTGGAACTATATGTGCTACTGTAAATGAGAAGGAGACCCTTAATCTGACTTGCGAAGGCGGGAAAATCTCTGGAATCAACTTTGCCGGTTTCGGAAATCCTCAAGGAACCTGTCAAGCCTTCACCAAAGGAACCTGTGAGGCTCCTGGAACTCTGGAAAAAGTTAAGCAGGTAAATTTCCAGACTTCTGTTCTTTTGGCATTTCAATGTATTGGACGAAAGTTTAACCTGTAAGCTTTCTTTTCCGGTTTATTTTCAGGAATGTATTGGCAAATTATCGTGCTCGATATTGGCTGACGAGGGTTTGCTTGGAGCTTGCACTCCCTGTGGAAATGTTACCAAGAAACTTGCAGTGCAGGCAACTTGTAGCTAGTTAATTTTGTTATGGTTAGGTTTTCTTTTTCTTCTTTGTGAATGATTTAGGAGGCAGTTTTTAGATGTTGATGAGCAATGGACTTGATTAGTTGTGAAGATCTATATGAATAAAGTAATGGTATTGTCTTGGTTCTGTCATTTTATAATGTGCTGTGAAAATGAAAGCACTTGCTTCTCCTTTTTCATCAAGTTTTACTAGCTCTTCCATTTTACTAGATCTTTCTGAGGTTGCAAATAGCTACAATGCTTTATCTCTATATAAAATAAAACAAACAAGTATACAAGCAACACCAGAAAGAAATAACATATCAAATAAAACATTATAAGATAGTGATGATTGTACACAAGAGTTATACAACTCTTGTACTCCTATACACGAAAAAAGTGGAACCCTTTTTTATAAACCGGAAAAGAAAATTATGGGTTGCAATTGGACTCCTCATCATTATGTCTAGGTACGACTCTTGTAGTATACTTATCATATGATGCACAAGACTTCAAAAAAAGACGAGCTTTTTCAATAGTAGTCCAAAAATCTTTCATATTTTGAAATTAGTCCTCGAAATCTTTCATAGTTGAAACTAGTTCCCCAAACCTTTCGAAATTAGCCCCCCATATTCGATAAAGTTGAAGAAATATTCCATCCATATCAAATTGCTAACTAGGGGTGCTAATTTAAGAATAGTTAAAAATTTTGGGGGATTAATTGTCAAATCGCAATGATTTGGAGGAATAGTATCAAAATATTAAAGCTTTGAGGGACTACTATGGA
>NC_033794.1:19935673-19941778 GCF_001876935.1 Asparagus officinalis | reverse complement strand
CCCCCCCCCCCCCCCCCAAAAAAAAAAAAAATAAAATAAAATCCATGCAAATAAAACTTGAAGATGAGGTAAATATGCCAAAAGTTACTCCCTTATATTATATATACTTCACTCATAGCCATCTCAAAACCAAAGATGTCTTTCCCTCCATTAAAACTTTTAAAAGCAATCAAGAAAACTCTTGATTTCCTCAACCAAACCCTAACCCTAACCCAAGCCACTCAAATCCACTCCCACCTCATCGTGACAGGCACGATCTCCGACCCTTTTGCCGCCGGAAAACTCATCACAATCCTCGCAAACTCCACCCACAAGCTCGCCCTCCCTTATGCTCACCTCATCTTCAATCACCTGCCGTTTCCTCCTTCAACCTTCATCTTCAATGCCATTATCAAATCCCACACCGAACGAAACGAACCCATTAATGCCTTTTCCTTTTATAGACATGTTCTAAGCTCTACCAATTCAAGACCCAACAATTACACCTTCTCATTTTTACTGACTTCTTGCATCAAAATCCCATTTTTGTTTTGGGGTAAAATGCTTCATTCGCAAATTATTAAACTGGGATGGGAGTCTTATGATTTTGTACTAAATGGTCTGATTCATTTGTATGCTACTTGTAGTTCCATCGATTGTGCTAGGAAGTTGTTTGATCAGAGCATGAGTAGAGATGTGATTACTTGGACTGCAATGGTTAATGGGTATGCTAAGTCTGGGAAGATTGAGCTTGCAAGACAGATGTTTGATTTAATGCCCGAGAGAAATGCGGTTTCTTGGAGCACGATGATCACTACATTTGCACAGGTTGGGATGTTTCAAGAAGCAATGGATGTTTTTAATGAGATGCAGGTTGTGGGTGTTCGGCCTAATCATGCTGGCATTGTTGGGGTTTTATCGGCATGTGGGTTTCTTGGAGCTTTGGATCAAGGGAGGTGGATCCACGCCTATGTGAAAAGAAATGGGTTTGAATTGGACAGGGTCTTGGGGACTGCATTGATCGATATGTATTCAAAATGTGGGTGTATTGAAAATGCTATGCAAGTGTTTGAGGAAATGCTCCAAAGAGATGTGTTTGCTTATACGTCGATGATATCAGGGTTTTCAAATCACGGGCAATGTGAAAGGGCGATGGATTTGTTTGTGAGAATGGAAGATGAAGGCGTTTGTCCGAATGAGGTTACTTTTATTTGTGTGCTTAGTGCTTGCGGACGAATGGGTCTAGTGGATCACGGGCGTAAAGTGTTTAAGAAAATGAGCCAAGTTTATGGTATCGAGCCTGGAGTGGAGCATTACGGATGCTTAGTGGACCTTTTGGGTAGGGCTGGGTTGATTAACGAAGCAAAGAAAGTGGTTAATGAGATGCCAATGAACCCGGATTCATATGTCTTGGGTGCATTGCTCAATGGGTGTAGTGAGCATGGGGAAGTTGAAGTTGCAAAGGAGACGGTTAAGAGTTTAGCGGAGTTAGGGTTGGATCATAGCGGAGTACATGTATTGATGGCCAATATGTATGCATCGGCTTATAATTGGGAGGATGTGATGAAAGTGAGGAAAGTGATGGAGGAGAAAAAAGTGAAGAAGGTGCCAGGGTGTAGTTTAGTTGAGGTTGATGGTGTGGCTTGGGAATTTGTGGCTGGCGATAGATCTCATGAGCAGATGGAGGAGATTGAGCTGGCTGTGAGAGTGATGGATGAGCAATTGAAGTCCTTGGGGAATGATGTTTTGTTCAATCTCATCTGAATACAATTTTGGTTTAAAATTTCTCTCAATTTAAGGGGAAATACCAACTTGAAAGGTGCCAATTTGTGGAATTGGTGGACTCGTGAACTTTGAAAACACATGAATACCCAGAAGATGCAAGACGCAATAAATAGAGAATTCAGAAAACATAATTGTGTTGGAGGACTCTACATTATGCTAATCATATCACATTTACAGTAATGTGACAGTGTGGAGAAAAAGAACATCTTTTATTTGCTGAAACTAATTGAAGCATACAGCGGGGAAAAAAAAGCTAACTTGAAAGCGAGAATAAGATATATCATATGGTTATAGTATCTCGATGGACTCTTGAATATTGAAAATATAGGGAGTATCCAGCGGATGCAACATACATAATAATGAGGGAATTCAGGAAACAGAATGGTTTTCAAGTGGCTTGAGTTACGTGATCAGATTACAGTTGATGTCAATAATGTGATGACCAGGGAAATGAAGAAAGGACAAACAGTTTATTTGCTGAAACTAATCAATGCCCATAGGGACATTAGGAAATGTCTGCCATATCTATGCAGAAACTGACAGGCGGTACTCATACTTGCAGATCATAAAATGCTTATGCAGCATGTTGCAGAGAAATATACATCTCAGGGCTGCTTGTGTTGATTGTCGATATTTTCAGGAGGATCAGATAATTTAATCTGCAGTTTGCATTCTTCTTCTTTTTTCCATGTTATATTCCTCGAGAAATTTCTAGAACGAAACATCATCTTCTGGATCCATAAATCGCGCCTCTTGTTCTGGAATCTTCATGTCTACATTGGAAAGGGCTTTCGCCAGAAATGTACGGAAAATATGTCCTCTGCAGAGTAAAAACAAGCGAGACGGGACCACAGACACAGGAACATGGCGTGTTGGGAATGAAAACAGTATCAAACTTAGGATATTTTTCTTATGAAATTTGTGGACTTCTCCACACAAATTATATCAATCATCAGGTCAAATTTGTGATGGATGATAAAGCATTCATACCCACCTCACATTCTTCTCTTCAGTCTGAGGCCTCAAAAATTGTCTCCACACCATTTATTCGTGTAGGAGAATCACACGGCACAACAGATTTTTTTTCTCACCAGAAAATTTGCCGCCACCCTCCTTCCCATAAAACCTATTTAAATCTCGCTCGGGTATCTACGGAAACCAAGAAGTCCTTGGAATCTCTACATTCTTCTCTTGTGAAGCAAAACAATCTGATCTTTAATGGCGACCAGTAGCAAAGCTGCAGCCTTTGCAGCTCTCATGCCCCACAATGCAACTCCTCATTCTCATTCCCTTGCCAATGTTCCCATGTGCTTTAGACCCATGAGTTCAAAGAGTGAGATGCGCATCCTGGTTAGTGCTAAAGGGAACTTGAGCTCACTGAGAGGGGGAACTGGTCTTCTTGAGCGACCCACCTTTGATCAGTCGCAGTTCGATCCAATTACTGAAGCTGAAGAAGGTAATTTTTTTTCTTTTTTTGGGTTAACGGATTCCTTTTTCGGAGTTATAGGATAAACTGTTCTTATCATGGGTGTCCAAAGAGTAGAAGGAAAACTAGTAAATTAAGATTTGCTTCTTTTCGCCTACAATTTGATGGTCCTTTTTTTGTCCCTTGATTTTCTTAAAGTTCAGTTGTTTCCTTCAGTTTTCTAGAGTTCACTGAGGAAACTGAGTCACTTCTAAATTAGATTGATTCTGCTATCAAGGCAAGTAGTCCTGTCATGAGCTTTGTATCCGCATGAAATGTTTGATGCCTATCTTTAAGAATTTGTCCAAGTCTTAGAAGCCTCTTCTGCTTTGAATTTTTCTTTAGAAAGAAAAATAGGTCTCTTTTTTAGACTTTATAATAAATCAGCTTTGTGATCATTGCAACTGTGTGATTTGTTTTATGTGACGTGAGTTTTTGGTAACTACTGTTCAAGTATTTTCTTGGGATATACTTACAAAGCTATGTGTTAGTTTGCCTTTAAGGATATTTCCTCTTTGATATATTTTAGTTCTCCAGAGTTGTACAAATCAATTGGTTTGTTAATCTTTGTTGTAAACTGTTTAGCAAATATGGCTTATTCTCGAATCTAATTCCTCGAAAAAAGGGGGGCATATTGTCTCCACATGAAAAGGTTCCAGTAAACTTTGAATTTCTTGCAGTTATTATTTCACTTACTATTAAGAGAAAACTATTTAGAGAGAGTAACTGTCCTTCCTATACGAGGTAAATTTACTTATTACATTTGCATAATTTGAGAACTCCATGTATCATATCTGCAATGTGTTGGAATCTGGAAGGCCATATATTAACTTTTTACTCCGTGCTGAAATGACTATAGCTTTTCTTCATTCTCATGCCTTTCTGGTTTTTAGCACGAATTTTCTGAGAATAACTATAGTATCACTGGAAAGATGCTCTTAAGAGAAAATTATTGTGCTGCTACATATTGGGTATTGAAATATTGCGTTTTCTGAAGACTTTATTCGGTAAGTAGAGCGACATAATTATTTTCTGTTAATTTTCTGTTTTTCTGTCTTTTATTATCATTGTTATTATTATTATTATGAGAGTTTCTCCATAAATGCATGCCTAGATGCACTATGCATTCATCGTTATTTGAATTTACAGGAGGAGACATTGGACAATTGAGAGATAAAAAAAGCCTTGGCAGTGGGGACAGCTACAAAGTTTTATTGATCGATGATGCACGACACACCGAGCAATTAGGTAACAATGCTCTCTTTCATGATTTGCTCTCTCATGCATATGCTATAATCATTTTCAAACTTAAAATCATTTTTGTACCTTAAGTATTACTTAGTCTTCTGTGCTTCACTGCAGTGGAAAAGGCATTGCCACAAGTTGTTCCATCTATAACTGTCAATGAGGCAAGGAAACTCTTTCATGAATCTCGACAAAATGGCGTTGCAGTTGTTATTGTTACAGTGAAGGTATCAGCCTTTCATATACCTGACAATCTTCATCTTTCTCTGATAGTATAAACATAGTTAAATCTACATTTTTTGTGCTTGTACCTATGTGACTTGTTCCTCATTGCCAATGAAATTTGTTCTTCATCAGGAGCATGCTGAGTTCTATGCGCAAATGATGATACGCTCTGGACTCCGATCAGCCATTGAGCCAGACTCAGACATGGCAGCATGAACTGGTTCACATCACAGCAGCTTGGGTTTCTGCTGCACTTCACAAATTTTGATATATAAAACTGGTGGTATTTCTGTCATATGGGAAACAGTAGATACAGCAGTGAGGAAGTATAAGAAGAGATTGTAGAATGATCAGTTTTTGTTGCTCTTGTGTATCCATCTTGGTAATAATTGTGTCAGAAGAGTATATACAATGTAATGAACTATTGTTAGTTGGTTCGAAAAAAATAAACGTATATCTCAGATTAAGCTGGCTATTTAGATATGGCTATACCGATATTGTTGGTTATATTGTTAGGTTCTCTACTGCGACACTATCATGTAGATCGTAGTTGAAATGAAGAGGGAGTCTGTGGATAAACACTTGTTACGTACAGACAGAAGATCAAATTTCCCTGTATTTTGTTGACAGAAGATCAAATTTAGGGGTCTGTCGGGAAAAACTGAAAGTTTAGGGAGTTTTGGCACAACCAAAAATTTATGGATGTTTTATCTAAGTTCCAAAGTTTATGGCAGTTATCATATATTACTCATTCCTTTTTAACAATCAAGAGAAAGATCACAACCAGGCACTAAATAATAGATAACGGGGTTCAATGTGAGGGACTCTTCACTACCTTCTACCAGGTGGAGAGGATATGAATCTATTGTTTCCAGGGTTGTTTATGGATAAAACCCCTTGTACTATTGCCCAATTGCCGATAGGCCCCTGAGTGATTTTTTTGACCTTTTGCCTCAAAGAATGAGAGATTTACTTATTTTGACGAAGGGTTAATTACGAATAGACCCCCTTAGTATCACCAAATTGCAAGTAGACCCCCTGCAAGTCTAGTTGTTATAAATAGACTCTCTATAGTATTTGCCCAGGTGTGAATACACCCCATTAGTAAACTTTCTCGACTCTTTTAAAAGCCAGATAAATATCAGCAACTGGGGGTCTATTCTCACCAATACGACTACATGGGGTTTATCTACCTCCTCAAACTTTTTTAACAGAGTAAAAAACAAATTCACTCAGGGGTCTATTCGCAGCGAATTGAACTACAGAGGGGTCTGTTCGCAATTTGATGATACTATAGGGCGTCATCGCAATTAACCTTTTACCAAATAGACCTTCGAGGCTAAAAGAGAACAAATTTTCACTCGGGGTGTACACGCAATAATAGAACGCAACTGGGCGACGGTGGG
>NC_033794.1:19895725-19934210 GCF_001876935.1 Asparagus officinalis | reverse complement strand
CCCGCTGCTGAGCGACTTCGAGTTCCCGCCGTTTGATGTCGTGGAGGCGAGGCACGTGCGGCCGGCGATACGGGAGCTGCTGAGGAGACTTGTAGGGTTTTGGATTGGGTAAATCTTGCAAAAACTCCTAAAGTTTGGCGTGATTTGTGTAAAGCCCCTGAACTTTGAAAATTAGGAGGGAAAAAATAACCCTACAATTAAGGAGTTACACAAAATTCTGAACTTTGGGGACTGTTCGTTTCGCAAAAAAAATTGGAAAATCAAAGAATAGGAAACCTATTTCCTATAATAATTGTTTTGAGGTTGTTTGGTTGGCTTAAAAAAGAAGAAAACTATAGAATAGGAGATGAGATGAGATGGGTTGTCACCTTATTTTGAGGTTGTTTGGTTGGTTAAAAAAATAAGGAAATGAATTGGAAGTATATTATTGGATGATGTTTTGAGGTTGTTTGTGTTTGGTTTATTTTTAAAAATAAGAAAATAGATGAGATGAGATGAGTTGGAGGTATATTATTGGATGATGTGACACATACTTAAGGAAATCAAATTTTTTTTTTGAGGAAATTGATGGAAATGAAGGTTTAATGAGATGAGATGGGTTGTCACAAAATATTATTGGATGATGTGTGTGATTTTTAAAAATGAGATGTGATGAGTTGGATGATGTGACATATTTTTTGTATTTGATTTATTTTTAAATGTAAGAAATGAGATGAAATGAGATGAGTTGGAGGATAAAAATATTATTTTATTGGATGTTGTGGGTGAGTTTTAGGATGGAAATGGATAAAAATATTATTTTATTGGTTTACTTGTACCGATTTTCTTTTCTTGGTTTTTAGGAAACCAACCAAACGGCCCCTTGGAATAGATGAAAATGGAAACAATTTTTTTTTTGCGTGGGACTTTTTTTTAAGGCTTACTTGCACTCTAACACCCCAAACTTCACTATTCTTTAAGTTTGATACCCTACTTTGACAATTTGATACCCCCAGAGTTTTTAAATTGATTTTTATTTGACAATGATACCCTAAAGCCCTAACTTTGTTCCCTAAACTCAAGAAAACTGAAATTTCTCATCCACTTTTTCTAAGTCGACATTCTTGAACAAAATTAATCTTTATTTTTTTGCTGGGTATGAAATTATCAAACTTACAAGAAGGTATCAGAGTTAGAAGAAGGTGAAACTCTGGGTATTTAAGTGCAAACAACCCTTTAAAATAAAGTGTTTCAGTTTGTGTAACTTTTCGGAAGTTCAGGACCTTTTGTTTGGGGGGGCGGTGGCTCCTATTCTCAAAGTTCAGGGAGGTTTGCCCATACCCCAAATGGGTGAGGAGGATTTTGGAAAAATTTACAAATTGATTGTTTTGGATTGGGGTGGGTTATGGTTTTGGCGACGGTTTATTGGTTTTTGTGGATAGGAACGGATTTGATGAGCCTGAGAGGACGGTGGAGCCGACGTGGCAAAGCTGTGGAGCCGTTGGAAAGATAGTGGATAGGTGGTGTGGTTTGGGAGCCATAAACCATTTGAAGATGGTGAAGGATTCAGCTGAGCTTAGGATCGCGATTGAAGAAGTTCAGGTTTGGATTTAATATTAAAGTTAAGAGGCTGTTTAGTTAAGAGGGAATAGAGTAAATAGTGCAGTTAGATTTAAATTTCTAAACATTCAGTTGGATACATTGTAATCGTAATTAGGAAATGTAAGTGAAGTTACAAAATTGCAACAAATGTTGTAGCCGATTCAGTTGTAGCAAATGCTGCGGATCCCTAAACCGAAACTAAAAATATAAAAGGTAGCATCACCTCATAAGGGGGGAAAAACTTTCCTGATTCCATGTGCTCTGACACTTTTACATGTCGTATAATGTGAGATAGTTTAATGTATCAGATCAATGCTAGTGTAAGCTTGCTGATTAGACCATTGATTAGTGCTAAATGAATCTGACTCTTATCTTGATCGTTCCATCTTTCCTTTTTCTATTTCACTGTTTTTCCACCATTATTTTAGTGGGTCCTTTACGCTAATGTTGTTATTAAACCCAACTTCTAACTGCACTATTCTTTGACATTTTGAATCTTTCTATTGTCTTGTAAGGTCAGTGCCTATACGAGCACAATCCAAAGCTTAAACTGTTCTTGAAGCCAAATATATACATCTTAATTAAAAAGAATGAAATCTTTACACAAAATTTCCATGTTCGTTGTTCAATGGAGGCATCTAATTTCCATGTCCTCTATCCTTCAGCAATTTATGTCTGTTTCTTGGGTCAATTCATTGGTGTATTCTTTAATCATATACATTTTTAAAATCTAAGTTGGCAGAGCTCTGTTATTGGACAGTTAGGTAATGATACATGTGCCGAATCTATTTAAAATCTCTATGCTAATTTTCATGTATACTCTTACGAGGCGCATACACTTCTTTATTTCAGCCAAAAGTTAGTTTCTGCTACTTAGGTTCCAGCATCTTATAGCAGATTATTCATTATTGTATGTGTAGGAGTAGGGGAGTTCATGGGTCTGTCAGGTGGTATTAAATGACGTTCACAGCCATGCTTATTGACATCTATACCTGACCTCATACTCGACAGATTGGCAGGAAAGGGAAAGTTCATTCTGATTTTAAATATACATACCTGCACGCAGCCACCCACCCACACGCTTGCTTGCTTGAAAAAGCATTTAATTTAAAATTTACTGGACGCTCAAATAATTACAAATGAGAAGTAAACCTTGCATCATTAGACAAGAATCAAGATTGTGTTACAAATGAAAATTGTCCCTATTATGCATATAAACTGCTTCGGTCAGGTTGGGTGGTTGTGCATGTGAATCCAAGGTGGGTGGGTATTGGTATGTTTAAATTGGTTCTCAATAAAAGATCACTTCCAAACTGTTTTTACATCTTTCTGAAACCAATACGAATAGGTTCAGGTAGGTTTCACAAGCCAAAAGTCTTGTATCTTACGGGGTGGGTTTGTGCATGTTCCAGAACAAACCCAACCTAGGAAACACCACAAGTATAAAAAATTGAATGCAAAATATAATTGAAAATCTTTACTTTGACAGTCTCCTGCTTCACACCATATCATTGTATCTTTAGGAATGGGATACTGGAAGAAGTATTATCCTATTACATTTTCGATGTTTAGGTGGAACCACAATGATCTGAAGAGAGATGTGTTGTCTATTTCAAGCTACTGCTAATAGGAAATTGCTTTCTTTTGGATGATTAGTGGAGTTATTCGCTAGATTCTCTTTGCAATGTTTTTGTGAGGTCTTGTTTCAATTTGCTTCTTCATTTTACTCTAACACTAGCACAAATTCTCTTTTAAACAGCCGGAGAAGGTTAAATTTCAGCTTAGATTGGGACAAAGTAAGCCCATCTATAATGCATTCAAATCTATTCAAGATTCTCCATTTTGGTCAAACCTTACTGAACCTCGTAAACGCATTGTAGAAGGTAACTTCATTATTCCTTTGGCCCCTTCAAGCATTGGTCCAATGATGTTTTTCTGGTGTTTTGCATGATTTTATTGAATTCATGTCTTGTTTTAGGAAAATACATGTTTCTAGGTTTCCCGTGTAGCGAAAAATTATATGTTCTAAATTTTGTTCTTTTAGTATCAAAGTAAAAGAAACTGTTGATGACTAATTCAGAGCATTCAGATTATATAATTTGTCAAGGATAAATTCTTGTAAGGGTGTAGTTTTCTGTAAGCGTTCAAATTGAGTAGGGATAAGTTTACCATGGTTAAATGTTAATGCAAATCTGTTGTTTACGCTACTCCCTAAGCTCCTCTTTTTGTTTTATTCCTTAGTGAAAAAAAGATTAAGTCGGATTATATAGTCATATCGTTTATAAAATGTCATATAAGCATCTGAATACTGACAATTTAACATGACATAGCTATAAACAATTCACCAGTTGGCAGAGTGTGTGGTTATGTTGGAGAGGAATGTGAATAAAAGTACTAAGATTTATGCTTAAAGATTTGTGGTGAGTCCTTCAAATAACGGGAAGCGTCTGGAATCGGAGTGGGATACAAGGTGTCTCCAGCAAGAACTTCGAGAATATTTCTTGGTTTTCAACAGGAGCAGGCCTAGTACTTAGTTATAATAAGCATCTCATTATGTTCGAAACATGCAAGCTGACTCAGGTTAATTGAGCTGTTAAGTATATGATGTAGGAGGTATATTTTTCTTATACTAGGGTGGATGCACGTACATTGAGCGTGGTTGAATATCATTATTATTTCTTTTTGGTCTATTTCTTTAACTCGGTTGTGAAATATTTTTTTATTACATGTGAAAAGTAAAATGCTTTATTATCTATATAATTATATAGTAAATCAAAATTTATTAAAATTACCATGATCAAAGTCAGAATTACATGGTCAATTCAAGTATAATTTACAATAAATACTACATGAAGGTCAAAATCCTTTTATGAAAAACTATAATTTTATGCAAATAATTAGTTTCTCATCGCAATCCTATGCTGTCATCTGATAATTTGCACAAATTCACAGTATAATATCCTAAATTTTATACCCTACACAATTTAAATAATCTAACAATTTCCCCTTGAATGTGATGCTCCATGAGGCTAATACGTTCTAAGGAAAGATCATACAACAATAACCACAGATCTTAGATATGAGAATTTTGTCAAGATAATATATTTATATTCTATTTATTATGTCTTGGATTGTCAAAGTTAGCCAGCTATGAAATAATTAGTTGATATATTTCACGCTAGTATGTATCATTTTCTTAGTAAAGTGACTTGTTTTTTGAGACATAAAATTGATTTATAGCTAACTTTGACTATTTCATGTAATTAGAGATATGCTCATGCTCATATCTTTAAATTACTTTTTTTAATGAGTATCAAGTTCCTCTTTAGTTAAGTAACCTTCTCCATCTCATTCGATTAAACTTGCAATTTAGAACTTTTTTGGCTTAACTACCTTAGTTGCACCTTTTATCAGGGCTTATCTCTATTTCTTAATATCTGATGGCTAGTGATATTCTAATATGATGTAGTTATTCTAATTCAAGCCTGTCAAAATAATTTCAAGTGATGAAGACCCCAAATCTTTTGAAATAATTTATATTGAACATCTCATAATCAAAACATCATAAAAACTTAAACGATACCTATATGAGTATTTTTATTCGCATAATTATTTTTTGTTAACATACTTATTGAACATCTCAAAGGCTCGCAATTAGTGAAGACCCTAAATATTTTAAAATGATACTTATTAAACATCTCATAATTAAACCATCAAAAAAACTTAATGACTAGAACTAATTTATACCTGTTGTCGCATGTGTCTACAAAGTATGATATTGGAAAGATAAAATGTTTGAAATAGAATGCATTAATTTAGAATTTAGTTGTAAATTATGAGTCCTTATTTGAGTAATTTTACACACATAATTTTTTTTTATTAACATAACTATTGAACATTTCAAAAGCCTAAATATCTAAGTTTTTACTTTTCAAACTACCCTTTTTCAGTCATAAAAAAACCTTTTCCACTAAGTTGGTTGCTTATAGTAAAATGCTTCATCTTTTCTATTTGATATAGTCATTTATTAGGTAAATGATATCAAGGTTTTAAATGTCGGTTATTGGGGATTTATCGGACGGTCAAAATTCTTATCGGATAGCGGAAATCGGGGATATATCGGGGATAAATAGTATTTATCGAAGTAATATACTAGCAAATAATAAACAAACATAAGCTTGAAAAATAATATAATGTTAGTCAAAATGGAATAACAAACTAGCAAATAATAAGATAACATCAAGAATGAAGAACCATCTACGCATCTACATAATTATTGTTTAATCATGAGATTCATAAACTAACTTACTAAGTTGATATTTAGTAGTTATGAGCCATTATCAATATCCATAAACAAACATAAGCTAATCACCAATCAACCAAGTTCCAAAAGCAACAAATAGTTCATAATTTGTAAACATTCAAAGAACAAATCCAAAAGAAAGTAAAAGCTCCCAAATCCTACTTATCGGCTGATAAAGCCGATATTTAGAGCCTACTTATCGGTCGATAAGTACCTTTATCGCCGATAACTCGTCGATAAACCTCAAAAAACGATAACCGATTCAAAATCCTACTTATCCTAGCGGGAAGCTCCCAAATCCGATAACTCGGCGATAATATCGGATTATCGGCCGATATTTAAAACCATGAATGATATACCTCATGTTTACTACAGATAGCTATGTGAACAAAGTATATTTTAAAGGCTAAATATCAGAGAAGTCCCCTTAACTTTGGCCTATGATTAGATAACCCATATAACTTTGAATATATTAGAAAACCCCCTTAGGTTTAGGGTTTATTTGAAAATCCCGTTAACTTTTGAGATTATATTAGGAAACCCCGCTAAAAGCGATGAATTTAGGGGGATTTTTAGATAAAATCTCAAAGTTGATGGAGTTTTTCTCATAAACTATAAAAGTTAAAAGAGGTTTTCTGATAGTCACTATACTCAAGGAGGTTTTCTGATATTATATCTTAAAAAATAGAGATATAACTGCTATTGAGATCATATTGGTATTTCAACTTCTATTGAGATATAACTGCTTCCAAAGAAGTTATCAGCTTCTAGCTAAATTAGGGAAAAGAGATATAACTGCTTCCAAAGAAGTTATCAGCTTCTAGCTAAATTACATAAGCGTAATGCTCGTGCCTGCAAAGGTAGGTTTGTTTGTTTTTTTAACACTGAATTATGACGATGAGTAAAGTTGAGGGAATAAAATGAATTTAGAGGCAAACTTACTATTATCATGATTTATGGGCAAATTTAAAAATACCTACAATTACAATTTGAGGGGTACATATTGAAAAAATCCAAAATTAAAATATGGATAAATTTCACTAAACCTCTAATAAGTTTGCTGTTTGGAACTAAATCCCCATTATCATAAAAACTCTCCCTAAACCCCCAATAACTTTTGACGGAAAACCCTCAAAATTAACATCATTCGTTCATGTATAGTCAAATGACTAAAATACACCCCAATAAGTTTTATATTTTTTCACTTAACCCCTAATACCCCAAATATTGGATATTTATAATTTTTAGATTTTTTAGAGGTTTGTTTGTAATTGTTAGAATTGTCAACAAGTTGATTGTAATTTTTTGGATTTTAAATGGATTTTATTTCTAACTTTAGATTTTTTTGGTCGTCTGTTTGTACTTTTTATAATTTTTAGGTACTTTTTGTAATTTTGTCGGGGTTTATTAGTAATTTTCTAAAGGGTCTATTTACGATTTTCAGACTTTTAGAGGGCTGTTTGCATTTTTAAAACTTTTAGATTGATATTTGTATTTTTTTGCTTTAATTGAATTTTTTGTAATTTTCATATTTGTCTTGTGTTTGTTTGAAATTTTGAATTTTTAGGGGGTTGTTTGTAATTTTCAAATTTCAAAGGGAGTTGTTTATAATTTTTAGATTTTTTAAGAGGTTGTATGTATTTTATGAATGTTTTGGGGGTCATTTATAATTTTAGAATATTAAGAGTCGTTTCTCAATTTTCAGATTTTTCAAGGGTTTTTTGCAATTTCAGAAAACCCTCAAAATTAACATATGGTAAATTTCACTAAAACCGCGATAAGTTTATTATTTGGAACTAAATCTTATTATCTTTAAAATTCTCACTAAACCCCTAATAATTTTTGACAGAAAATACTCAAAATTAACATCATTAGTTAAATGTGTAGTCAAATGAACAAAATACACCCAAACAACCCAATAAGTTCTACGTTTTTCCTCTTAACCCCCAATAATATTTGGCAAATAACTCCAAATAATGGATGTTAATAGTATTCATATTTTTTCAAAGGTTTGCAATTATCAGAATTTTCAAGAGGTTGATTATAGTTTTTGTATTTTAAAGGGATTTGTTTTCAATTTTCAATTTTCAATTTTCAATTTTTTGGCGGCTTATTTGTACTTTTTATATTTTCTGGGTTTTTTTTGTAATTTTTTGGGGTTTCTGTATAATTTTCTAATTTAAAGGGTCTGTTTAAGATTTTTTAGATTTTTAGGGGGCTGTTTGCAATTTTAAAATTTTTCAGGGTTCTGCTTATCATTTTTACTTTTTATGGGTTTTTGTTGTAATTTTCATATTTTAATGTGTTTGTTTGAATTTTAAATTTTTTAGGGTTGTTTATAATTTTCAAATTTAAGAGGTTTGTTTGTATTTTTTGGATTCTTTAAGAGGTTGTTTGCAATTTATGAACTTTTAGCGAGCATTTATAATTTTAGAATTTTAAGATTCTTTTTTTTCAAATTTTAGATTTTCAAGGGTTGTTTGCAAGTTCAGATTTCTTGGGGGCTATATGTTTTTTCCCCTTTTTTTAAGGGTTTGTTTATAATATCCTTATTTGGCGTGGCGGGTGAGTTGTTTTTATAAGTTTCAGAGATTTCAGGGGAGGAGGCCTGGTAGTTGTAGCTTTCAAATTTGGTAGCTATTTGTATTTTTTCATATTTTTAGGGTTGTTTGTAAGTTTATGGGTTATCTTGCAAATAAGAATGATTTGAGGGATATATACTGCCCCTGAGGGTTACTTCTCAACAATGTAAAATTTTGGGATAACGCTATTATGGAGGTTAAGTGTAAAAAATCAAAATATTCTGGGTGTTTTCTGAAATTATGAAATTTACTGAGGATTTAATGAGAGTTAGGAGCATTTTGGGAGTTTGTGCTCATTCAAAGTTATGAGAGGTTTATTGAAATTTACTTTTGAAAATAATTAAGGAGGGACACATGATATTTTTTAGATTTTTTTTAATTGTGGATAGTTACAATTCGTTTAGAATTAACAAAGATTTTACTATTAGAATTTTCTACTGTTTTATGGATAGAATTCTCTAATTATGGATATGAATAGTTTTAATTTAATGAGAATTTTGAGAAAGATAGAATTAGTTGGACACATGTTATCTTCCAATAGGATTGGGAATTAGTTCACTGTGTGATCTCTTTTCATATCAAAATTTGGTTAAAGATCTAATTATGATAATGTTAGAATGCAATATCCAAAAAGGTTAAGGGTAATATTGACCATGAAAAGTTTTTCCAAACTCTCACATTTATAAGGAAAATATGAGTTTTGACAATGTTTGATTAAATCTCTGTAGTATTTTATCGCATTTTTCTTGAAGCGATTTTATCACTTGTAAGTTAAACAGTCAGTTTTTGTGTAAAATTGTTCCTCATGCATTCAGATTTTTCTTACCTTCTTTACAGCTCAGATTAAAGAAGCTGTTCTCAATGGTGTTGCTCTTGAGGATGAAAAACGAGAGAAATTTAATGAAATTGAGCAGGTATGTGCATATCATTCTACTGACTGCTTTCTGTCATCTTTCGCATCTTGATTGATATCGACAAACTTTGTTCTCTACGTCACAAAATAAATGTTTGCAGGTGAAAAACCAGTGTGCATCTTGAACAATATGCAACGATGCTGAATTTGCCAGAATCTCCATGTTTTCTTTTCTATTTTGTTCCAGTTTTCTTTTATTTATCTATTCATTTAAACTTGCTTGCAGGAACTTGAAAAGTTATCTCAAAAGTTTAGTGAAAATGTGTTGGATGCTACCAAGAAATTTGAAAAGCTAATTACAGATAAGAAAGAAATTGAAGGTCTCCCTCCTTCCGCTCTTGGCCTAGCTGCACAAACAGCTGCTTCCAAGGTATGTCTTTTCATTTTGTACATAGATAAGTGAAGTTTATTACTCTACAGTTTCTCTAGCATATAACTTTTAATTTTGTATTTAGCTCATGCTAGTTATCTGCCTCAACAGGGTCATGAAAATGCTTCTGCCGAAGACGGGCCTTGGGTAATCACATTAGATGCTCCCAGCTTTACTCCAGTAATGCAGCATGTAAAAAACCGGTCATTGCGTGAAGAAGTTTATCGTGCTTATGTTACCCGTGCATCTAGTGGAGACATTGATAACTCTCCTATTGTTGCTAAAATTTTGGAGCTGAGGTTGGAGAAAGCTAAGCTTCTTGGCTATAATAACTATGCTGAGGTATATTTTTCACTTGATTGGCTTATATTTTTCAGAGTTTGCAAGGGTTGTGATAAAGAGATGTCCTCTGTAGGTAAGCATGGCAATGAAAATGGCTACAATTAGGTCAGCAGAAGAGCTTCTTGAAAAAGTGCGAAGTGCTTCTTGGGATCCTGCAGTACAAGGTTTTTCTTAGCTAACATTTTTTCTCGTTCTTGCAAGCTTGAAAACTTTCACTAGATGAAGGGTATCTGGTATCGGTTAATAGAGCGTGATTGGTGACACCTGAGAAAGTAGAATTGTGCAAACCCACCTGAGAAAGTAGAATTGCGCAAGCCTCCCTTCCTCCCTCACCTCCCTCCCATACACTCACAAACATCAATAGAATATATTTTTTTTCTTGAGGTAAACATCAATAGAATGTTAGAACATATATGTCGATTGAGGCTTGGTCAATGCACATGGAATTCGTGGAACCCATCCTCTCACTAATCAAGTGACATCTGCATGTGTATCTTATTCAATATTATTGTATACACTGCTTTATAGGGAGGTTACAACTTGTAATTGGACAACCACCTTTTCTTTAAATTTCACTATATTGAATATCAGCTTGTCGATAAAATTTCTTAATCTTAGATATCAGTTACCAATTGGAAAAACCCTCGTGTTTGTTATTTGTGTTGGCTCACTGGTTTACTTCAAGAAGTAATTGGACCTAACTTTACAAGATTGGTCTTATGAAATTCTTCTCTATCGAGTTGCATTATGACACAATTCCGGAGTTAACAGTATCATCCCTAATCTGCTAAATTAATAAATGGAGACGTCTATAGACCAATGATATCTTTGATAATTGAAACATTTTTGACAGCAAAGAGGACACTTTTACTTTGTTTCAACCAATTGAAGACTTTTCAGATTGTATATTAGGAAGGAGTAAAAAGTCATATTTCGCAGCCACTTAATGGAGAATAAATTTATTACCCATGTGTTATGCATGCATGCATTCACGTGCATGCGTCTGTAAAACTTCTTAACTGTGCATTTTCTATTTAGATGGTCTATTTCTCATTACCTTAGGGTATCTGTATAATGCTTCTGACATTCAAGACCCGAAACTTTGGTGATGTTAAATCTGATGAATGATGTTTTACTCTTGAATTGCGTTGTACTATAGCAGCCAGTAAGGATAAGCACCTAAAAGAGTTTATAGTGTATCTTATCTGAGAAGCATAACATAATGCCTTGAGTGAGAACCTCCAAGGAGGTAACCCACCCTGAAATTTCTGGAGCTTGAGCACATTTAACTAGAGAGTTTTGCCCTCCATATGCTTAACTGGGTTGTGATATTTTTAATGGAAGATGCAGAAGTTCATATCATTATTTCTACTCAATGGGATAATACACCCCTCATGCATGTGATTGTTGTCACTGTGGTCTCATAGATCTCTGGAGCAGTGTGATAATTGCAAGCTTGCAGAGACTCTAACCATGTGGGGTAAGAATGTGGGAAT
This sequence comes from Asparagus officinalis, assembly GCF_001876935.1. Taxonomy (NCBI): domain Eukaryota; kingdom Viridiplantae; phylum Streptophyta; class Magnoliopsida; order Asparagales; family Asparagaceae; genus Asparagus; species Asparagus officinalis. Next base: position 19,922,623 of record NC_033794.1, on the reverse strand, counting down.
AATAACCTCTAGGTGCATTTGGGGGGATGGGTACAGCATTTCCTATCCCCGCTTGTTTTAGAGCTGCTGTCTGAAATACTTGATGATCTCGTCATATTGACAACCACAGTTTTGTGTTTATGGATAGGCCATAATGTTGTAATGTTGTAGTATACTCACAGGACTAGGACATGGCATAGCTCTTTAGGATTTGTCATTTATGCTGACAGCGTTCTAATTGTACTAATTTACAAGCTATGGAAACATATGATATGAAGACAAATAAATAAGGAATTAGCAATTTTCCTTGTCTAACTCTTGTTGTAATGCGAAGGTCCTGTGACCTTGTTTAATCTGAAGTTGTCTGGCTGTATCACGCTTTTGATATAGATATATAACAAATGTCTCAGCTCTATATTTGAGTCTTGCCATAAAATTGTTACTCAAACATTTGAGATTTAGACATAGCTTACTGTGCAATTTATGATAATTGCCTTCCTTTTGATTTTAATCCTTTGAGAGATTGTATTTAAAATAAAAAAAGAAGTTGGTTTAACTGCGATTACTATTTTTTTATTTTTTTAACTAATTGTTTTTATGAGGTAATCCTATCAACAAGGAATTTTTGTTAAAAAAAGTCATTTGACTTGATTGTTTCTTTGTGTTATGTAGATATGGAAGAACTAAAAGTATTTGCTAGAGAAAAGGGTGCTGCGGAAGCTGATAACTTGACCCACTGGGACATTAGTTTCTGGAGTGAAAGACTTCGGGAGGCCAAGTACAACATCAATGAGGTTGAATGGTCTTCATCACTTTGGTGATTGCTTATAAATTGTATGCTCAAATTTATCTATTTTACTTAACGAGCACCAGCAAATTTTCTTCTGGAGTATTCTTTTGATTGGAATGGGAAGTTAAAATAAGATGCCAAATACTGATCCTGTTTCTGCAGAAACTTTGTTTTCATTGCTACATATGCATTATGCATGGAACTAAATTGCAGCTTAACAATGATCTCATAAATATTCCATGCAAGGGTACTATTTACAATGTTCTGATTTTTACATTACGTTGCAGGAGGAATTGCGCCCATACTTTTCATTGCCTAAGGTCATGGATGGCCTTTTTAGCCTTGCAAATGCGCTTTTTGATATAAATATTGAACCAGCAGATGGTTTGGCTCCGGTGATGTAGCTCATCTTTATTGCCCCTTCCTATAACATTTAGAGCTAGTGCTTGCTGACTCTTCATTGTATTTTTTCTTTCTTTTTGCAGGTCTGGAATCCTGATGTTAGATTTTATTGTGTCAAAGATTCTTCAGGCAATCCAATAGCCTACTTCTACTTTGATCCTTATTCAAGGCCTTCTGAAAAGCGCGGTGGAGCATGGATGGATGAAGTTTTTGCTCGCAGCCGAGTACTTGCACGTGATGGTTCCCCTGTTAGGTTGCCTGTTGCACACATGGTCTGCAATCAAACACCACCACTTGGTGGAAAACCAAGTCTCATGACCTTCCGTGAGGTAATTGTGGCAGAAAGTTATGGTAGATCATACTAAAAGAAACCAACCTTCTCTAAATTGACTCTATTTCTCTTTTTAAAGCTATAATGTGAATTTCGAGTTTGACTCTTGGGCGCTAAACGTTGGATTTAATTTCCTAATACAAATTATCTTCTTTGGCTAGTTCCCATATCTTTCTTTTTTTATGAGAATTTATCTGAAACACCAGTAAGGTAGGTTTTCAACTAACAATGCTTCTAGAATTACTAGCACTCCTGTTAATAGTTTCCTCAGACAAGAAATACATCAGTTTAGAGGTTTGATGCCATGTTTACAATAACAGCAGCAATAAAAACAGCAGCAGAAGCAGCTAAGCTTTTACCCCAAATTCACAAACCGTTATAGACATTGAATCTTTCATGGAATTGGGCTCCATAACAGAACCCATTTTGATGGAAAGTGGGCTTATATGATGGTGATGAATGCTGGAAAGGAAATAAATTCACCATGAAGTAAGAAAGCACATGAATCTAGACTATATAACCATACGACCAGCTCAATGGAGTCCTATATTAGTGACGAGCGTTCTTCTTGCTGAGAAGAGCGGATTTTCCTAATCAGGAGTTAACTTTATAGGCTGTTTCTTCTAATTGGTGCACCTCAAACTAGCTGTTCTGTTTGTGTAGGTTGAGACTGTGTTCCATGAATTTGGTCATGCACTTCAGCATATGCTTACCAAACAAGACGAGGGATTAGTAGCTGGAATTCGGGGGATTGAGTGGGATGCTGTTGAATTACCATCTCAATTCATGGAAAATTGGTGTTACCATAGGTAACCAATTTACAATTCTTTCTCCTGAATCTCTAGTCCATATTGATATTTTATATTCTTGTCTTAAACTACTCTCGCATCTTTATAGAATAAATCTGGATTCTTAAATATTGAAGCTGGATGGACTTCCTTTGCAAGTTATAATTGGATGTTTAAGTTCTCAACAAATATCAAGTTTGTTTATTTGGCATCACATTACCATGAACGCATGTTAAATAATAAAATAGAAAGGGTCTAGTGTTTTTTAGGGGTTTTTCTAGAAACCACCTTAGAAATGGGGTAATTATACGAAAACCACCTTTCAATTTCAATTTGTACGTAAACCATCTTTAAAGTAGGTTTTTGTTGCAATCAACCACCTCCAAGTCAAATTTTCATAAAAAATCAAAAATAAGTTTAAAAAATTCAAGTTCAAAGTATGTCAGTTGTATCCTAACAAGACCTGAACACTAAAAAATGAGTCATGTGCCTTGGGTGTGAGTTAAGGCTAATTTTAGATTTTGGTGAAAATTTTGATTGGCCGGTGGTTGATGGCAACAAAAACCCACTTTAAAGGTGGCTTATGTTTAAAATTGGAAATGAAAGATGGTAGCCATATGCTTACCCTAACTTTAAGGTGGTTTCTAGAAAAAAACCCTTTTTTTAATAGTAACGCTTATATTTGATATTATTTAGTAACTACATGTTGCAGTATGCCAGCTGACAAAAATGTTTCAGGTCCAGCCAACTTCACTGGTAACTATTATAAACCCATTAATTGCCAACTGAGCTAGGTCACGTGAGCAAGACACATTCCAAGCGGGGAGATCACTGTTTGGATCTCTCTAGAGTCTAGATGTGGTAACAATGGAGAATTTCTACTCAGCTATAAATTGCCTCCTCAAAATTCTATGGGCCAATTGAAAATGACAAACCCATTTGTTGACTTGAGTCATTTGACCAAACCCAGAGTGCAAACACTAGATATAAGTAATCATATGAAGGTCAGTGCTACCTAGATTACTATGCTAAATGTTTCCAGTTCAAGGTCAAGTATGAGGTCAATATTATATCACCTAATCGTCCATGTTTTAAGAACATTAGGTTCCTGCAAGTCTTGTACTCTTTTGTCCTTTTTCTATCATTTGAGTTAGAAAGAAGGAACACTATACAACCGAGGGAAGTTGGAGTTGGGGTGACAAAAGCTTTCTAGCACTCTCGGTCCTTATCTTGTTATGGTCTAGAGTTATATTTCAAACATTTTGATATAAGAAACTCTAAATGTGGCTTTAGATGACCATTGAACTCTATTTGGGATCATTTGCATTCTATAACTTGATTTCATTTTGGTCAGATGGGCATGTTTGCCAAATAATGTTATAGTTACCAAATTTTATTTCTTGCCAGTGATTGATTTTATCGAATGCATACTGCAAAACGCCAGAAAGAAAGATTTGTATGGAGGTCGGAACAAGGGATTACTTTGCTAAATGTTCTAGGTCAAGAAAATGTATGAGGCCAATACTATAGTCTATATATAGCATGTAATCATGCAGGGTTTTAAGAAATTTAAGTTCATGCAAGTGCCATAATCTTGGATTCTTTCCCGTCCTATCATATTTTAGGGAGAACAATTATGGCAGCCGTATGTAATAAAGTGTGGATGACTATAAGCTCTAGTAGCATGTTTGATCCTTTGTTGAAGAATTCATGTCTAGAGTTGTCTTCCAAAACTTCTGGTATCAGAAACTTTAAATGTATCTATGGATGACAATGAACTTTATTTGAAATCAGGTGCATTTTATAAATTGAATTTATCTTATCAGATGCTGCATGTTTTTCCAAGTATTACATAATTGTTATTTTAAGATTTTATCTTCTTGCAATTATCTCAGGGATACTCTAATGAGCATTGCAAAACATTATGAGACTGGTGAATCTCTTCCTGAAGAAGTATATTTGAAGCTTCTTGCTGCAAGAACATTTCGTGCTGGTTCTATGAATCTTCGTCAGGTAGTTATCTGATATATACTTCTTATTCATCAAAACAATAAGCTTTAAGTTTTTGATTTGCTTCTGTAGCAGAAATAGGTGTAACCTTGATACATAAAACAGTGGCAGTTGACTATTTATCTATCTTGTTGACATTTGCATCAAAGCTCTCTCTTTTGGCTATGTAATCTTTTTTGTCATTTCTGTGATGTATATGCCCTGTGAAACTTGTGCCACATGCTGATTTTCTGTTAGAAACTCGACTTACTTATTATGCCTCTGATATGTACACAATGAAAAATGTTGAAACTTAATCTGTTTTCCCATTTTCCTTGATGTAGAATAGTCTATTACATATAATTCTTGATTTTGGTCATCATCAATTTCCTGGAGATTAAATGTTTCATCTTTCAGATTTTGATAAAAAAGTTCACGCAAAGCTAATTTTTATTATGCTGATTTAAATTTGACACTGGATACTGGATTTGGGGTTCCTTTGCGGCTTTGCCCAAAAATTCTGACCAATATTGGAAAGGACTTCATTATCTTGTTATTCATTCTTTTTTGTTGTAACCTTCCCTTATTGTCAGCATAATTGAACAAAAAAGGTCGCAAGGGTAATACTTCTTTTAGGATTCAAAATCTTCGAACTTAAAAAAAAGGGAAAAAAAGAAAATCCTTCAAATTCTGATTGTGATGCTAAGTAGCATCCTGAATAAAACGGATTCCATCAGCAGCAAGATGCTAATCCTTTTCTAACAACAACAATTTAACTAAGATTGTACATTTATTTAATTTATTCTTTACATTGTGCATTTTTTATTTATTCAAAATGATTTCAACCCGGTCCTAGATCCTCTTCCAGTGCACATGGATTTTGTTTGAGGCATATTGCAGGTGTCCTATACCTTCTAAAGGATTGCATTTGGAGCTGCTGCAAATTTTAAAAAAAAAATCTTTATCATGTGGATAATTGGTAACTATCATCTTTACTCTCTCCACAGATTCGGTTTGCTAGCTTAGATTTGGAACTTCATACAAAGTATACTCCTGATGGACCAGAATCTATATATGATATTGATCAAAGAGTGGGGAACCGTACACAAGTTATTCCTCCACTACCAGAGGATAGATTTCTCTGTAGCTTCAGCCATATATTTGCAGGTTTATTCTGCCCCTTTTCTTGGTTTCTACAGTGCAATATTTTATATGTCCTTTCTCTGTGTTCTCACGACTTTCCTATGTTATCTGGCTTGTTCTCTGCTAACAGGTGGATATGCTGCTGGATACTATAGTTATAAGGTACCTATTTTCTGAACCCTTTCACTTTTCAGTTACTTATTATTTTTTATATTCTCATGTTGGTTTTCATCCACATTTCTTGTTCAATTATTTGAATCGCCTTTTCCCCCCCTTATATTTATATATTGTCTATACAAAATTTTTTATTTTTTATTTTTTTCATTTTTTTATGTTTTTTTATTTTTGTTGCTGCATGATAGAAAACTGTGTTAACATGATATCAGGCCATTTATAATTTTCCGCTTCATATCTTTCTCATTAAGAATGTATTTGTTTTCATTTGTATTTTCAGCATGCTCTTATCATAGAAATGGAGATTAAAGATGGAAATCTAGTTATAACTGCGATTTGAAGAAAAAAGTGTAATCTTCTTGAAAAAACCTATAAAGGAATATCTTTCTGGAATGTTGTTCTATTTAGCTCCTTATTACTACAAGGTAGTATTGACTAATTTTTGTGCATGAAAGCTTGAGATGTTGCATATGATATTAGTTGGTTTCACGTTGACATGGAGGAAACAACATCTAGAACCTAATTGTTTTTAGTCTTTGTTAGATGAGTTTCAGCACTTGGATCTTTTGTAGGTAATAAATAAAAATAAATTCTAGCGTAAATTGAGTTAGTTCCCTTATTTGTCATGTATTTCATGAAACTTCAGCAGTGGCAACCATGTGCCATCAGTTGATTCCCATGGACCTTTGTTGTTGCTTAGAAATCTGTACTTGAAATATATCCTCTATTGACATTATGTTGATACTTACCAACTGATTAATTTACAATGTACCAATTGATGGCACACTATCTTTTTCTCATTGAGAAGTCGAAATGACCTATATCCTTACTTTTATTGTACAATTTTCTTACTTATTTTTATTGTAGGACTTATTTTCTCTCTTCAACTTTGCAGTGGGCAGAGGTTTTATCAGCTGATGCTTTCTCAGCATTTGAGGATGCTGGATTAGACAGTGATAAGGTAATGCTTCAGCTCGATGACTTCAGCTTGCTTACTTCTTGCAATAGCAATGCTCATATTGCCATTCTTCGAATTTATATTCCACCATGCAATGCATGCTGGCTACTTGCTGGTTAGTTATTAATTATTTTAGAAATAAGCTACATGCTTATAAATCTTACACATCTCCTAATTTGGTAGCTCAGCTGGCATCTTTTTCTATTGTTTGTTTGGCTTTTATTTATTTATTTATTTATTTATTGCTGATGTATTGACTGAGGCCAGTGTTATAGGTAGATCCGTTAGTATTACATATTCAAGCTGAGGGCTAACATGAATTTGAGCTAAGTATTGGTGTGGATTACTATCCAGCCCCAACAAACCTTACTTCTGATGGCTATCAATCTTAGTTAGGCAACTTGTTACTTAACTGAAATTCTTCAAATTAATCTGAGCTCATCATAATGATGGATTTGGTTGGCTTGGTTGAAATATTTTACCAACAACCTTTGCTTTCATGATAATTAATCAGCAACGTTTATCACCTCAGGCTATTAAGGAAACTGGTCAGAGGTTTAGAGAAACGGTTCTTGCTCTTGGAGGTGGAAAAGCACCGCTTCAGGTTTGTCCTCTGCAAAATTTATCTGTAAAATTTTGAAATTGTCCAGATTTTTGCTTCAGCAGTCATTGGTGTGATCTTGAATCATATTTCTTTGTTTTGATCTTGAATCGTAGTTCTTTCTCACATTGGTTCTATGAAATGGTAAAAAGTTTTATCTTTGATTGCTTCATGTCAATCAATATTTAGGTTATGAAATTTTTTTTTTGAAAGAACCGTTTTTAATATTTAATTAAAAACTCAGTAACTTACTATTTATTTACAAATAATGACCAACTTCCAGTCAAGTGAGCATTGATGGCTGAAGTTTTGTCTTTCGAAGATGTTGCCAATCATGGATTGGTTAATTCTCTAGGGTTTTTCTATAGAGTGCCCATGGGTACTCTATAAGAGAGGAGAGAGATAGAGAGATGATTGGGGAAGGGATCCCAATACAAATCACGTGGGCCCCCTCCTCAATCATCTTTCTCTATCTCTCTCCTCTTCTATAGAGTGCCCATGGGCACTCTATAGAAAAACCCAATTCTCTATACTCGTTTGACCTTGTGTTCCCAACATCCGGCCTAATTAAAGTTAATAATGTTGGGTACCGTGTCTTCACTTAAAAAGTGAAAAAATGAAAAAAGATGAACCTTCGGCAAAATACAAAAGGGTTTGCAAAATTGTCCTATTTACGTTACTAAATGAGCATATGTTTGAATGCAAATGCCAGGTGTTTGTTGAATTTCGAGGAAGAGAACCATCGCCAGAGCCACTACTTCGGCACAACGGTCTATTGCCTATTCCCGCCTCCGCTTGAGGCGTTATACGAGATAGCATTCGAGAAAGAGCGAAGCACTTCATTGCGACAATACAACACATTACAACAGTTGAGGACATGTTAGAATTAGACTCGCCAATTGATGGCAAAAAAAGGGGTTTGGTTGATACGAAAATTGTTCTGGTGGAATAAATGGGGACCTTGTAACATTTAAACTTTTGTTTCACTCTCCCATTTTTATATTCTTTATATTTATGTAAATCCTATACTATTTAGGGTTCATAAGACTGTATCATGAACTTTGAAAGGTTTTGCGCAAAAGGAACAAATATGATATCAGGAACTGTTCGAGATTGTTGCTTATGACGTAACATTTTGGATAACGGTCGGTGTTATCCTTATTTTTGAAATGGGAGAGGAGGGAGGGCAATGTAGTAGAAAATTTGAAGTATGCAAAGGTAACTTGTTCCTGCTCGTGAAGCAAATAACAATTCATTCTAACTGTCATCAGGGAGTTTTAATAATAATAAAAAAAGGTTACTGGTGGTGGTCTGTAGTTGAATAAAAAAGTCTAGCAGTTCAAAACCTCCAATGGGTTCTGATTAGGGGTGCTAAACTGTATCTGTATCTGAGAAAATATCCGTAACCGTATCCGTTAGGATATGAATATGGTTACTCAAATCTATAACCGATAGGATATGGTTACGGATATGGTTTTGTAGTGAAATATCCGTATCCGAAATATCCGAATACATATTAGTCATACTCTTACGATAGTTTCGATTCTTAGATTATGGATTTGTGATTAATTTTGATGATCAAGATGTCTAATCTTAACTTTTCAATTATAATAGACATATTAACAAACTCTTTTGTATCACATGAACTATGTTTTTCTCAATACTATCTAGTTTTATCATATTTGTTTTGTATCTGCATGCATATCCTCTTATATATCCGCATGTATATCCGTAACCGTATCCGATTTTAGCGGATATGGTTATACATTTTTCTTACCGAGGTATATCTGTATCCGTATCCGTATCCGAGATGGGTAAGCGGATATGGATATGATAAGCATCATATGGGAGCCGTATCCGGACCGAATGCACCCCTAGTTCTGATACGAAAGAGGCTGGTAAAGGGGAATGCTTATAGTAATTTCGAAGGGGAGAGGGTGGAAAGAGAGGGGGTATAATAGAACTAATTGTATTTGGATAAATAACTAGGGGAATAGAGTGGTGGCAGCGCGCTATGATTTGTGCTTGTTTAAAGTAGAGAATAGGAAGAGAGGGAAATTACTTGACAAATATGACTAAAGTTTAGGGGTAATCTTAAAATTTTAAGAAAAGATCACTCAGAACTCGATCTCTCTCCTCCCAATCCGTCCACTTTTGGGGTAGGAAAGCAAGAAAATGAAAATTTACTTCTCTATTAGTGAATCGCAAGTTCCTAATATGTTTCCTAATATATTTTGGTAACAGGTTATTGGGATTCCTAATCTGTTTTGGTAACAAGTTATTAGGATTCCTAATCTATTTTGATTTTGGTTTTAGAATTCCTAGTATGATTTTGGTTTTAGGATTTCTATATATATACGAACATGTTTTAGGTTTGGAGAGCAGCGAATGGGATATTTGGAGCACAAAAAAGAGGTATTTTCTGGAGCTATTGGTTAGTGTTTTGTTTGGAGAGAGTTAGAGCTTTGTTCGTGAAATTAATTGGTAAGTTTGTGTGATTTTGTAATCTCAGTTTGGTTTTGGCTTCCGCCGCGCACAACAATTATTTATTTGGTTTTCTGTGTAAAGGGTGAGGTATGAGGATAGAGCATTGATGGCTTGGTAATTTGATTGTCTTAAGCTCCCCTCTTTTGTGCGTAAAGGTTTTTGTTGTAAGATCTCTCGCTACAAACTTATATGGTAATCTAATTATCTATGTTTAGTCTATTTTTGCCTCAACTAGAAGTCTGTAGCTAAGTATGCGAATAGGATAAGGATCACTTGTTCAACTAGAAGTCTGCAGCTAAGTATGCGAATATTGTGTTTGAATTACGAGGTAACAGCCAATTACGTACAGTAAACATAATTTTTCCTTTAAAATTAACGGGTTTCTTTCATAAATAATAGGAGAGTTGCGTTAGAACATATTATTAGAACAAAAGAAGTTTGCTATTATAATATTCACCTAGCAAGAAATAAATATTTTTATATATAAAAACTATTGTTAATTATGTTTACTATTTAATTTAAAAGTTATATACAACTTACATAGGAAAAAAAACTACAAAAGATAAACGTAGGTTGCACGTGCAGTAGCGCTAGTAATAGATTAAGAATTGATGACGACGGTCATTACTCTAGGTGGAACAGTGACTTGTAAAAATTGTTCGAAAGCAAACGAAGGAAAAGTCTACAAACAAACTTTTCTGTTTTATCAAAAGAGAGAGAACATGAAACAAAGACGATGGCCACTTTGTGAGGTCGTCTACTGACCGCGGCATCTCAAATATCTACCAATGAAACCTACACCACTCTCTCTTGTCTACTTTCATCCTCAATTCTATCCCCATAGCATATATTCTGTTATCTCTTAACTGCTACTACCACATCATCAACAATTTTGCGACCTTAAAGCATATTAAAGGACATGCACTCACTTGTGACCATCCAAATTGATGAATATTCCTTATGTTTTTGGATTATTTACACCATGATACTTTGTAGTATGACGTAATCACACGAGTAATCCTAATATATGTGTCTGTATGGATAATCATGAGTAAATCTAAGATTCTCTTTAATAGGGTTATTTATAATCTCAGTTAGTAATCCCATGCTTATGTGTATATAGCTACATAAATCTCGAGGTCGCGCATGTAATTACACCATACGACATGGTATCTGATCAGGGATAAGTAATCCTATCTTTTTTAACAAAGGGCCTTTTAGATATATGCCTTCTACACTTGTTCTATTTTTCTATACCATCAAATTTGACAATTTGTTAATTAACACCCTCTCATCTCACACTTTCAGTCTTTTAGTAGAGGGAGTATAAATTAACAAAAACACTAGTTTTGCAATTATGGATTCAGGATTTCTTAAAAGTGGTGTCACTGCGTAGTTAACAATTAAAAAACTTTTACAATTGCCCCTGACAGTTTTCATATTTTAAAGAAAAGTACATACTATGTAATTTCATCATTAGTACGCTATTAAATACGTTTTTCTCAATTTATGTCATTTGTGACAGTTGTAATTGCGAACTTAAATTGAAAGGTGATTGTTAGTGGATAAAATTTAGAAACCCCCTTAAGTTCGCACTAAAAATCCTATCTGAACCATCCCTATAGGAAACAGACAGTTTGAACAATAGATGGAATAGCTAAAATTCTTAAACTAACCCCCTAACCACTCGCGTATAGTATAGATCACCCTATTTCTATAAGATGTTCTGATAGAATCTGCACTCCTAAGTTCGAGCGTTTCTTGGATAACCCATTTAGCTTTCAAACTATCAGAAACTCTCTTAAAGTTAGGGGTTCTTAGACATTCCCCTTCAACTTTCAACATCTTTAAAAAAACCTTTAAAAATATTAACTGCAATGTTCACACGGTAGTAAAATTATGCAGATAGATATTTGTGCCAATAAAAAAAATAGCGTGTTTTGAAAAACATTGAAAGTTGAAGGGGTTCTGTGCAAATCTCAAATCTTAAGAGGGTTTTGTGGAATCTTCAAATTTTTTGGGCTTTTGCATCAAAATTATCTTTACTTTTACCCAAGTTGATACTTACTACCTCAAAAAAAAATTTGATGTAACCCACATTTAATTACTTGCTAATATGTTTGCAATGTTACATTTTTTTATTGCTCACCCACGAAAAATCAAATATGTTTATTTTACCACCATCTTCTTCTTTCCAAACCCTAACCCTAACCCTAGCCTCCTCCATCCTCCTCTTCTACAAACTCTAACCCTAATCCTAACTCATGGTCGTCATCTCCCTCAGAACCCTAACCCCAACCCTAACCCATGACCATCACCTCCCTCAAAACCCTAACACACGATTGCCACCTCCCCCTAAACCTTAACCTTAACCTATGGTCGTCACCTCTCCCAAACTCTAAGCCTAATCCTAGTTTCCACTTGGAAGGAATGAGAGTGTGGGAGGTTAGGGAAGAAGAGGGAGAACGAGAGAGGGGGAGGAGAGTTGCGGGAGGAGGGAGAGGGAAGACAAGGAGAAGAGGAGGATGAGGAGGCTAGGCTTAAGGTTTGGGTTTGCGAGGAAGGAGATGAAAAAATAAGAAAATGATGAAGGTAAAATGGTCATTTCACATATTTTTTTGGCAGAACATTGGATTAGGTGTGATATTGCAAACATGTTAGCAAGTAAATGTGATTTACATTAAATTTTTTAAAAATTATAAGTATTAATTTAAGTAAAAATAAAAATAATTTTGATGTAAAAACCCAATTTTTTTTGTTGAGCGGAATCATTATTCCAATGGGAACTTGGAAACTTAGAGGTTCTTCTCCTTAATCAAAGTGGGGCCACGTTGATCAAGGTAGATTCGCCCCTGCTATTTTGTGCTCTACTTTCACCACCAAGGCTCCAATTCTAGCATCATTGAATGATATTCCATCATCATTTACATGCCATAGAGTCACATCATCAACAATTCGTTTCAAGCTATACTAAAGCAAATGACACTATTTTTTATTGACCGTAGCTAGACAATAGCTTATGAAGGGCAATCAATAGTACATCCAAGGATGAAGATTCCTTATGATCTATAATAAATGACGATCAGTTTGCGCTGTAGTACATTTTTTGTTATATTCCTAGTAAAGCTGTAATTGCATAAAAATAATTCCTCACCATAAATAGCTTATGGCAGTCAGGTTATTGGCACTAATAAGGTTGGGAACCCATTCCTTATTATGTAATATTTTTTTGCTCTCTTTAATTTAGCAGTCTATGTAAATATCATGCGTCACTCATTGAGATGTCAAAGATGAAAATGACTTTAAACGTTAAAGACATAATATGATGCGACCAATTCATCTGACAGAATGGTTGTTCTCACTGTGGTCGTCATCTTTTGTTGGATCCCGAAAAAGATACGAAACGATTTGTTCTCTTAACTATTTTAGTTTTGAGATGAGATTCTATCACCTGGTAAGAATCTCGTTACAACTGTTCTTTCTCAAGTACAGAAGAGGAGAAGGTTGATTCGACTTCTCATTTGTTTAATGTGGGCTCTGTGTGGCGATGAGATGCCTCGCTCGATGCTTGAGTCGAGCTTACTTCTTGTTAACGATCAAACCAAGATCGCTTCAATTTGAGGAGGAAATTAGCCTCCGTCGAGTGCTTGAGCCGCCACCGGTGGCTGCTGTTAATTTTAGATTGTAAGAACCGAGGTTCGAATCTCAAAGGAGTGCCTCAGAACGTGAGTGCTAGCTCTCTACTCTCTCTCTCCAGTTACTGTTTGTGCCTGTTCATAGCTGCTCATGGCTATTTATAGGCCTTTAGCGTGTAACTAACGCACTGAAATCATGGAGTCATGGCGTAACTGACTCCTCAAATTTAGCCCACATGGGCTGATTGGGTCTTTCAAAACTGTTATAATCAAGCTTCGTTTGGTGAGACGAGACCCACTGCGTGGCGAGGTTCGTCTGATAGGACGAGCCTCGATGCGCAGCGAGGTTCGTCCTTCAAAGCGAGCCTTGCTGTATAGTGAGTTTTGTCTTTGTTGGTCGAGTCCAATTGCATAACAAGCCTTGTGGACTTCTTCTGACGAACTTCGTCTTCACTAACATGCTTCGTCTTTAATAATGAGTTTCGTCTTCACTAACGAGCTTGAGCTTCGTCTTCACTGATGAGCTTCAGACCTTATCTCTGATGACGAGCTTTGATGCTTCCAGACTAGCTTTGTCCTTAGTGACGAGCTTCAGACTAAGGTTCGTCCTTACTAATAAGACGAGATTTGACCTTCGTCATGCTTGTAGTGAGGTGCGACCTTCATTTGTGTTTTGGCATTTTTGAATGCCTATAGAGGCATCTTGAACTTCTTACATGGAGCATTCATAAAGGTCATATGAAAGTGGGGTGTTCCCCTGATGGCTTCTCCGATCAGTTTGTACACTCGATCGTAGCTAGAAGCTCCTACGATAGAAGAGGGAACTGGAAAGGCACGGTGATGGAGGAGAGTCTAGAGACCCTAGTACGATCTCCTTAGTGACCAGGACCTAGACTCTCACCGGTGTCTTCCTGATGATGGAGGAGGAGTCGGTGAAATTTGCCAGTACCAGCCGATCGGTGAGGCAACGAGGTTGTGCACTCAACGCGACCCCACAACCGCTTGGCACCAGCATGAGGAGTCTGAGGTGAAATTGTTCGCTATGCCCCAGAAGGAGGGCGAGTCTCCGACCTTCGGTCTCCAGAAGGCGGTGGGAGAGAAGTGGCTTGTTGTGGCTGAGGCAGCCGACTGATGAGTTCGCTAGTGAAGGTAGCAAATTGCTCTTGAAGAGAGTGAGAAAGCTTCCGAGCTGCTTTTTCAAGCTGAGCTTGAGTGACATAGCTCCGACGTGGTTCTACAGGGCGAAATGGATTAGACCCATATTCAGAACACGACATGTTTTCTCAAAAAAGAAAGTAGCCCCACGGTGGACACCAAATTATTGATGTTTTATTGATCACACAATCAATTGTATCCGTTGTTGGATAGGGTTGTTGAGTATTAATGAGGAACCGCTTTCTTCCCTGACTTTATATCTGGTTCTGAGTAATGTGGCTGAAAAATATGCACAAGTAGAAACTCATAAGAGGACGTGGCTTGGGTCCCCCGTGGTTCCTCTAACGATCAAGTCAGCTTGTGAACTTGAGTGGGGAAAATGAAGAACTATTAGAGTTCTTGTGTGTGTAGTATGTCTACTTAAAGATCAGATCAAGAAGAAAATCCCCCAGAAGAAGATAAGATTAAGAAGATCCAGATCCAAAAATGATCCCCTTTAAGTTAGAATAGTACCTCTATTTATATTGAGGGTATAAGGGTAGATCGGTCACTCGGCTGAACACAGGATGACGATGGCGGAGTGTGGGCTGACGGTTAGGTCAGGACCTACTTTACAGGAGTCAGCACATACTTTACAGGTGTCAACTAACAACTGGATGAGCGATCAGCTCAGTATTAAATAGGAAGTGATCGGAGGTATGGCGAGGCATACGTGGTCCGATGAGTCATGAAGGCTATTAGGGCTAGAGGCAAAATGCGTCTGTTATGCATTAAATGCGATGCTGACACGTTGTCAGTGGGGGAGGCTCGAGGCAGAAGTTGTCCTTTAGCTTCACCGAGAAGTAACGCCTTTCGAGTCGTCCTCGCGAGGCGTCAAGCATCTTGTCGAGTGGGCTCATGACGAGTCGTATTCGACAAGAGGGTCGACTGGTATCGCCTTTCGAGTCGGCACTAAGGAATGTCAACTTGACGAGTCGGCTAAGTCGGAATCATCGCTAGTCTCTGACCGCCAACTTGATTGGGGCATGGTATGCAGAAGTACACATGTCCGTTGTTTAGCAATAAGTTGCTTTTTGGCGAATGGGAACACCATAAAAGTTTTGTAGTAAAATATTCGGATTCGTATCCGAAATATCCAAGTACATATTAGGCATACTGTTGAGATAGTTTTAATCCTCAGATTATGGATTTTTGGTTAATTCTGATGATTAATATATCTACTTTTAGATTTTCAAAAATATAGTGAACATACTAATGAACTCTTTTGTATCACATGAACTATATTTTTTCAATCTCATCTAGTTTTCTCATATCCGTTTTCTATCCGTATTCTTATCCGCTTATATATTCGTATGTTTATCCCATCTGAATCTAATTTTAGCAGACATGAACATAATTTTTTTTACCAAGATATATCTGTATCCGTGTTCGTATCCGAGATGAACAAGTAAATTTGGATACGAAAACTATGATATCGGAGCCGTATCCGGATCCCTGCACTCCTCCTAAAAGGCTGGTGTATGCTCGATGTCCAAAATAAAATATAAAATTATATAAAATACATCCATCGTCACGTGATAAGATAACGATGGTCGTATTTTACGGGGCTCCCAAGTAAAAAGGTCCAAGGTCCAC
Source organism: Asparagus officinalis (assembly GCF_001876935.1). Taxonomy (NCBI): domain Eukaryota; kingdom Viridiplantae; phylum Streptophyta; class Magnoliopsida; order Asparagales; family Asparagaceae; genus Asparagus; species Asparagus officinalis. The sequence continues at coordinate 19,906,556 of NC_033794.1, read as the reverse complement.
TAGTCACCGGTATTCAGATTGATCGAGCGGGGCCCACACGGCGGGCCCCTCGATCCTGGGCCCCTCGATCCTAAAACGAGACGTCATCATCAATCCGGCCGTCCATCAATTCCCAACGCGAAAAAAATCAACGGCCGATGTACCCTCTACACAGGAACCCCATCCCGCGTATAAAGACTCACGCTGCTAGAGAACGGGAGGGAAGCCATCTGTTTTTGGCGCCCACAGAAAACTCCTCCCGATACCGCTCATTTCTCTGTCTCATCTTCCTCCTCCTGATCTCGATAACCCTAACCCTAAATTTTTGTTGGGGGATTGGGGATATCCTTCTTCATTGATTTTAGAGCTAGATTGCTTAGAGAATCGGTAAGGGGCCGTGTCTGGGGATGGATCCGAGTCCGATATCGGACTATTGGATCGACTGGATCGACGACGTCGGCGTGGGATCCGACGTCGATCTCCGATCCGCGCTCGAGACCTTCTGCGATATTTCTCCGGCCAACGGGTACTTTAGAAGCACTAGGTGCTTTGAAATTCGAGCATTTTGGTTTTTTTTTTTTCGTTTCGTTTTATCTTAAAAGATTATGTTTATTGTTCTGATGATTTGAAATCGTGACAGTGTTAGGTCTCCAGAAGAGTATGGAGGTGGATGCGGTGTCGACCCCACCGGTTCGAAGAAAAGGTTTGATTTTTTTTTACGGTTGATCTTTTTTTTTAAATGAGATTTGGGATTTTGCGGTTCTGTGGAATTAATTTATTTTTATTTAGTGTAAACTGTTTGTCTTGTAATGTGAAGTAGGAGCTGATGCTTGTTTATGTAGTTTCAATCATTAAGTTAATTTTTGGAAATATTTCTTCCCGCTTTGTATTGTTTTGTATATAAAATTTGAGTATTGAATACTGACTGACTGTGAAGTGGTTTTGGTAGTAAAGTGGTGGGCTAGGCTTGTAGTCTATCATAAGGTATCTTGTTGAATTTAGCAATATCTGATGTTTGTTGATGAGGACTATGACGTCTTAAATTAAGTCCCTCTAACCATTAGACTAAAACTCTAAAGTACTTGTGAGGATTATGGTTTTATATTACTTCTAAACATGCCCCTGCAGGTTGAGCACCCTTATTAATGGGTTGAAACCTAGACTCATGCAGCAGTGTTAATGTTTAGAAAATCTGTGTTAAATTCATGGCCTGTGGGATTTGAGCCTGGGTTGCTCTGGTGCCATCTTAAATTATGTCTCTCTAACTATTACACCAAAACTCCGAAGTTCTAGTGATGATTGAGGATTATAATTTTGTATTAATTCTAACATGGCGAAAAAGGAGAATTTGTTATTATACTGGAATTATTAACAAAACTAATTCAATTTTTGAGGAGTTCAATCCCTGCATTTTCTTGCTTCTTTAAATATGGGTTGTTCCTATGGGATGTAGTTTAGAGATGAAGAAAAAGATTCATTTTGTTAGTGGGAGGCTAAATTGTCCCATCTCAACCAAGGGGTTGATGACTTAAACCAACCATTCAGAGATGAGGTAATCATCATCGGTCATTCTTGGTAGCCGCCCACTACATGAGGTGACCGTGGGATTCTTATTTTACTTTCTTTTTGGTTTCTTTTTGTGTTTTGATTATTTTCCGACAGGTGCTCTGTTTTTCTTGTAGTTCAGTGACAAGTGAGACTAGTGTATGGTCCTTCCTTTCCTTAAGATTTTAAGCTATCTGGCACACTTAAGCCAAGTTCTGAAGTTTTATTGACAACCATAAAGATTGCAAGTAAAAGTTTACAGCTCACCCAATTAATCAGCGGTTCAACCCAAGGAAAAAGTATTTGATTACATAACACATTTTGGTTTTTAGGATTTTTAAAATAGTTTTTCCGTAGTACTATTGAAGTTGCATTTACATACGGGACATTATTGACTTGACCTTGCTTTATGCTTTAAAACTCTCGAGTACAGCCAATGTGAAAAGAAAGTAAATCTTAATTCATTGTTCCTGGTACCCAATTCAATTCGAGTAAAAAAAGATACGGATACTAATGTTAGAAAAATTAAGGATGCTAATGTTAAAAAATTAGGGCTACAAAATACAGTATCTAATTTTTAAGCATACATCCTAATTTGATAGAGGCCATTTCAAGTTGTGTTTATCAAATTACTTTCTTCTTTCTTTTCTCTATGCATTTTATGCTCTCCACCTTCTGAGAATGTTACGTTTGAAGGTTGATCTAGTGTCTTTCCTCGTTCCTTTTCTCTATCGATTTTTTGCCTCCCAATTTTAGTAATGATGGTAGGTTGATTCTTACTTATTTCACAATTCATCTAAGGGGCTGTATGTTTCACCCATTTTATAAAAAAAAATTGGTATTTGGATCTGACAGTGATAAAATCGTAATTAAAGGATTCCAAATGAATCCTAATATGGAGTTTGGTTCAATTTTTTTTTTACAGATTTCCAAATTTGTAAAGTACCCCAAATAGTGTTTTTTTAAGGATTCCCAAATCCTCTCCTTTTGATCGGATTTGGGCGATATTTCTGACATCCCCATCCCTTTCACCTCTTTGGGGTTTTTCCGATTCTGTCGCTTTCGAACACCCTAGATCCGTGGTTGGAGCGCTGTTCTTCTCCCGCCTCATCTCACAACATTGTTCTTCTCCCGCCTCATCTCACTCCTCTTCATGCCTCTTCTCCCGCGGGCTTTCGATTTCTTTTTCGAACTCGTGGCTGGCGGAATCAGCTTCTCCCTCTTCTCATCGTCGACGCTCCTCTGTTGGTAGGTTTCGGACAGTTTGTTGGTGATCCCTTCTCGAACTTCTCATCGTCGACGCTCCTCTGTTGGTGGGTTTCGGTCGGTTTGTTGGTGATCCCTTCTCGAACATCTGATTTTTGATCGGTTTGTTGGCCTTGTGGTGTCCGTCGGTGGGTTTGTTGCTTGGATTTTAGTGGGTTTGTTGCTTGGATTTTAGTGGGTTTGTTGCTTGGATTTCAGTAATTTCCCCCGCTGCACCCGAAGGTATAAAAATTTCCCCCAATTTTAAGATTCATTTCTTCGTGCTTGATGTGAATCGTTAACAAGGTTTTTGATAATTTATTTTTTTCTGCTGGGCAATATAATGTGTTGTTTTTGATAATTCGTTACGTGTATAATCTCTTAAGAACATGGATGATCTATTAGTTGATTATTGAATTTCAATTCCCTGGATTAATTAAGGAGTATGACCTTCAAATGAAACCCTTGGATTGAATCGTTAATCATATTTGTTTGATCAGTGTGTGGACTTAAATGCGACATTAGTTAAAATAAATTTCTGTGTAATTAGATATCTTGTTTCAAGAAATTAATATTTGTAATTAGATATCTTTATTTGGGAATTTTGCACCGCAATAACATCTTCCCTTATTTTTACCATTCTTGCACACTTTCTTCGGTGTTCGGAGATTGCAGTTGCAATAAACTTCATAATTTTAGGAGCATTCTTCTGATATCATATTGATGTCGGGGAGGCAAATTGCAAACGATGAGAATTTATAAATTGGTGAGAATGGAGAATGCATTGGAAAATTTGAGGCCTCAAGTTAAATTTATAGCCTCCAAGGCCTTGGAACTAGTCATTGCTATGGTGTTTTGGATTTGAATATTGAGGTAGTTGAAACTAGCTGTTGCTACAGTGTTTTTGTTTTGAATACTAAACTAGCTGTTGCTATAGTGTTGATCCCCAAAAAATTTCATTCTGAACCAAACTAGATATTAGGAATTGGAGGGTTTCTATAAAAATGAGATTCTATTTTTTCATGGGGTGAAGCAAACATAGAATGCAAAAAAATGGGTTCCATAAAACTACAAACTTGTCTTAAATTTTTTTTATGGAATAGGTAGGAATCCATAAAAAAAAACTGATTCCTAATCCTATTCTTGTTTATTTGTGAAACAAACAGCCCCTAAGAGTAAGTGTTAATAGTTTATTATTCATTGAACAAATATGAAAGTTAAAGTAGATTATCATCATTTCTTGGTATATTATTCATTGAACAAATATGAAAGTTAAAGTAGATTATCATCATTTCTCGGTACCGTACCATTACTGGATTCTGTTTACTTTGGGACAGTGAGTGGACATTTTCCTTATTATAGAAGTAGAATATACAACACTTACTTCTCTCATATATCTTGATTGTTTGCATCTTTATATTTAGATGAAGCTAGAATCCTGATTTTTTCTTGTCAAAGAACGCTATTGAATATTATTGTATATGAGAGTATATAATGTTTAAGTGTCTATATTTGCAGAGGAAGAGATGATGCATGCCCAGGACCCAAATCTAAAGCATGTCGTGAAAAGATGCGGCGAGAGAGATTGAATGATAGGTTCATTAACAAACTTCAATGATCAATTTATTTGAGAGACATTCAAAAGCCGCCACAAGTCCTTTCTTATAGATATTGTTTGCTGCATTTTCCCAATACTTACAGGTTCTTGCAATTGAGTTCTGTTCTTGATCCTGATAGGCCTCCAAGGTCTGATAAAGTAAGTATTTTAGGTGATGCTGCTCGCCTGCTGATGCAGTTGAAAACTGAAGCAGAGCAGCTAAAGGAATCAAATGAAAAGCTGGAAGAGACTATTAAAGAACTGAAGGTCTGAACTTGATGTCATCCAGTTACTTTTGCTTTTTAGGCATACTATCTTCTTTCTTGATAAGCAATTATACTTTCTAGGCTTACTATCAAATTCTTTTGCTTTTTAGGCATACTATCTTCTTTCTTGATAAGCAATTATACTTTCTAGGCTTACTATCAAATTCTCACATAGTTACATAGATCAAGTTACTTTCTTGATAAGCAATTATACTTTCTAGGCTTACTATCAAATTCTCACATAGTTACATAGATCAAGTTACTTATTCTGAGGCAGTACGTATCAGTTTAGTTTTTGTTATTGTGAATGAAATTGAATTGGCCTAACTGCCAGTAGCAAGTTGATTTCCAGAGAGATCAAGAGGTCTAATGCTATCTAATATGTGAAATGCTATAGATCCATGCATCCTTGATTCCATTATGTGTACTTGTTACTCTCCTTCTGAAGCTTCAGTCAAACCTAATGGAATATTTTTGTGAACCAAGTGTGTGTTGTTTTAAGGTTTTAACGTCTTATAACCCATAGAAAGTACTATATTTATGTTAGACAAATTATCTGCTGATTGAGATTGTTTGATCATGTATAATGAATTTCGCTAAACGCACAAGTTAGGAGAATTGACAAGATTGTAGCTAATAAGGCAAAGAGAAAAAGGCTTAAAAAAGCTTTGTTGGATTTTTAAGAGAAATGAACAGAAGAATAAGATCACATATCCAAACCCAAAATTTGGGATAAAGGCTTTCATGGTGGTGGTGTTGTAGATAATTCTGCTCATTGTTAGGAGTTTGAAAAAATTGTTTGTTTTTTTTGTTTATGGTTTTCTCATGTATGTAGTATGCTACATCAGGTGGAGAAAAACGAACTTAGAGATGAGAAGACGAAGCTGAAGGCAGATAAGGAGAGATTAGAGCAACAATTGAAGGCCATGAGTCCACCTCCACCAGCATTCATGCCACATCCGATGGCTCTGCACCCCGCTGCAGCTTCAGCAAATGCTGCATTTGTTGCTCAGCAGCCTCAAGCATCATCGAAGGCAGCCGCGCCCTATAATGCTTTCCCCAGAATGACTATGTGGCAATGGTTACCTCCTACAGTTCTGGACACAACTCAAGATACAAAGCTCTGGTCACCAAACGCTTAGGCATTTGCAAGCAATAGCCATCATATAATTTTTTTTGCCGATCCTTGGTCATGTTAGCAAGGTAAATTCCCTGGCATGTTGTATAACAACAGTTGACATTGTAACCATCTGCACCTATTTTTCAAGATTTCTCCTGTTTATTGGTTTTACTAGCTATTGTGTAAACGGCTTTTATGTTTCACTACGAAGAGCTTGGTGTTACGTATATTTAGAACAACCGTCAGCTGTATAGATAAAAGCTAGAGCTTCCACGAACATCTGTATTAACGGTAATGAGGTGGTTCTATCGCTCGAAAATTTCTTTGGTGCCTTCCACATTTTCATTAATACATCATTCAAGAATTGAGGTTTAGCTGAAATTGATATTTGTCTAATTTGAGGTATATTTGGATTGATTTGTCATGTAATATGTCCAACTTATAGTTTCATTCAATGTTAACCTTAATGTTTGTGCAGCGGTTGAGCAGCAGGTACCGCCTATAGTCTGCTTATCTTGTTAGATGCTGCTAGTGTGTATACTTCAAACCTGAGGAAATTGTAAGGTATGATAATCTTTCAAGTTCTTGCTATGTCTCTAATGTGTGTTTGTGCACAAAAGTAAATAGTGTTCATGCTAAAATAGCCATAAATACCTCAAGCCTCGAAACACAATCTCATGAACCTCAGGAGATTATATATAATTATATATTGTGAAGTGCCAAAGCAGTTTACCTCCAAATAGAGCTCATTTGCTGTTTCATTAGACTGACCTTTGGGAACCAGTTCTTTTCTTTGTTGTCTACCCCCAAGCAAGGCATCTCATTCGTTGCTCTCCCTTTCGGAGAATTCTACCATGCCCTTTATCCCTCTCATAAATCTTCATTTATTCAAAAGAAATTCATGGGGATCATGAAGCATCTCTCAACCTTGGGTGTCAAGGGAAGCCGACACTTTACATCAAAATTGAACCTCACACTTGAACCCATCCTCTTATAATACCGAACCTCACTGCATTATTCACTATCACTAATCCTAAACTAAAACTTGTGATCATGGAGACCAGATGCATTTTGCTTCAAGTATTTTCAATCACAATGATGTCGTTCTCTCTTGCGTTTGCTCAGAGAGATGATGGTATCTTATGTGTTAGCAAATGTGATACATGTCCGGTTATCTGTTCAGAATCACCACCTCCGCCGTCGCCTTCTCAGATTTATATAATACCCGACTCTCCTTCACCACTGTCACCGCCATTGGAAAATTATCGCACACCCCCTCCCTCATCAAAAAATTATTCTCCTCCACCACCACCACCACCAACATTGCAATCGAAAAATTACCCTCCTCCGCCAAAACCTTCGGAGAGTAATCATCCACCGCCATCACCACCATTGTTGACGCCGCCTAAAAGTTCGGGTGGAGGGGGGAGGCCCAAAGGGGGTCTCTCTTCTCCTTACTACATTTTCTACACTGCAGGAGCACCGCAATTGGTTTTTAGTTTGGGTTTGGGGTTGTTTATGTTCGTACTTTGTTTTGTTAGTTTGGTGTGAGGGGGCATCATGTCTCCTTTCTATTGATTATATAGATTGAATGTTGAAAATGGTTATGTATAGTTTGATGTAGTATTGATTGTTGGTAATTGGTGATTGGTGAGAAATTCAGATAAATATCGGTGCAGAATTTAATTTCTTTGCAAATTGTGTGGTTTACTCCTGTTTCATAGCTATTTGCTCATGCTAAAAAAATGTAGATCGCAATTTTTTTGCTACGAAGTATTTAATTTAAGGTCGTTAGACTAAAAAGAAATATGATATAAACTAATGTTATTTTTGCAAATCTCATTGATTGACCTATGAAAGTGAAGCCGTGAAGGCAACAAGTGCTACTAGTGTTTCATTTCTATACGAACAAAAGACTCATGACCTATAATGATATAAAATAAGAGAAAGTATATGTTACCTTAATTATTTATCTCTGAATAAATAATTAATTCAACCAAATCGATCAAGCCATTGACTTTCTGTACGCAATAGTTCTTTAATAATATTTTAATTTCTATTGATTTCTAATCTTCCAGAAGAAATAAACATGTGTATGAATGGATTTGTTTTTTGAAAAATTGTGTCTAAGCCCCATATTTAAAACTCTCATGTGACCAAGTCCATTGACTTTTTGGTCATGTGTTTTGGTCCATTGACCTAAGTTCTCATATGAAAACACCTATTTTTAGCTTTTATCCCCAAAATACACTCACCCTTAGCCTCTCATCTCTTTTTATTATAAACCTACGAATTATTTTCCTCATTCTTATTCTCCTCAACATTATCTCTTTCACCACCATCTCCACCATTGCATCATCCTTCTCTTCTTTCTCATTATTTTCAACTATTATCATTTTCATTGCCACCATAACTTCTTTGTCATTTCATCTTTTCTCAACCATCTCTCATCTTCCTTCTCCCACATCACCACCGCATCACCCAAAAATTGTCTCCTTTGACCGAAATGGTCATATTTTAATGTCACGTCGAAGTTAATACTTAATAGACAAAGTTAATATATAAAACTTACAATTACGTTCTAACAATTAAAGGTAACACGTGAGGTCTAAAGTTAATACCTGACAATTTTAAAACTTTTATACTGATTTCAATAGTTAGACGTTAACTTTATGCCTTATATGTTAACCTTAAACCTCACGTGTTATAAACTTTCATTATTAGATGTTAACTTTAGACCTCATGTCAATTTTAATTATTAGACGTTTACGATAAGATTAGATGTTAACTTTACCTAATAAATATTAACTTTGATGTGACTTTAGAAAATAATTATTTTATTCAAGGAATACAGCTTTAAGAGATGAGGTAAAGATTATGAAAGAATGAGGAAATAGAAACAGAGAGAGAAAGAGAATGGTAAAAATAAAATGAAAGAGGAGGGAGGGGGTTAAATGTGAATGGAGATGGGTTAAAGGAGAGAAGGAGGCGGCGGATGAGCAGATGTGGAAGGATGGGCCGGGGAGGCAAAAAAAAAAAAAGGAATGATGATGGAGTAAGAATAGATGAAAGAGAAGCGAGGAGAATAAAGTTAGATGAAGAAGTAAAAAGGAAGGAGGGTGAGCGGGAAAAAAAGAGGAAAGTGGGGTGGAATGGAGAAGGGAGGAGGATGGTGGTAGGGAAGAAAAAGAGGAAGAGAGGAGGTAGAATGGAGAAAGAGTGAGAATACAAGAGGAGGAAGGATGAGAGGAGGAAGAAAATAATGGGTATTTTAGAGATGTGAGAAAAATATGAGTTGAAAAGGGGTTTTTCACATTAGAATTTGGGTCGAAGGGCCTAAACACAAGGCCAAAAAGTTAATGGGCTTGATCACGTAAGGGTTGTTAATTTGGGGCATAGACACAATTTTTTTCATTTTCTTTTTTTTTCAAATTTAGTTTCATGATGCCTTGTATCTAAAAAAAAATACACCACGTCATGAAAATAGAGTAAAGGCAAAATGGGACACTAGTTGGATGTGGAATTTTACACCGATGTCCACTACTGCATCATCAAAGTGATGCACGCAGAGGGCTTTTGTCAAATTGCGCAGTTGCGTGACTGCCTATCAAACGCAACTGTTAGTGCAAAACAGTTGGGCAATCAAAAACTAATTAAACTGTATTTGCTACAACTCTTATATGATTAACCATAGTAGTTAAGAAATCCCCTTCATTTATGGCCATAATTTTGAGAAATTCATCATCTTAAAGGTTGAGCTGAAAGTCTCTCATCTATAATCATCAATGAAACTGTTAATTTTATAACGGAGTTTGGTCCTTCAAAAATATGGATAGACGTCTAGATACATGTGTATGTTTCAAAATTAGCGGAAGTCGGAATCTTCAAACTTTCTTCTTAAAGATTTTATAAAAATCGAAAATTTAGTCCCATGCACGTCTGCACAGAGGCGGAGGCACTTGTTAGAGGCAAATGACACCACCCTCTTAGGTACCGTTTGGCAAAGGGTTAAGTGAGGGGTTAAGGAGACTTAACCTCTTCTTAACCTGCCAAACACAACAAATCTATATAAGGGTTAAAGTGAGTAAACCCTCCATAATTTGCCAAACATAAAAAATATAGAAGGGTTAAGTTAACCCCTCTAGAGGGGTTAAAATGAGTTAACCCCTCAAAATGAGGGGTTTACTAATACTCCTATTTAGATAGAATAAGAGTTAACCCTTCTAATTATAAAGAAAATAGTCAAAATCATTGTTATTCCCAAACACTAAAACTGATCATAAGGGCTAAAATAAAACTTATTTAACGGGTTAATAATTTAGTCCTTCGGATTATCAAATGGGCTAAGTACATTAATCCTTCTCTCTAACCCTTCTTCATTAACCCTTTGCCAAACGGGGCCTTAGGTAAAAAAGCAAAGTAATATATACTAGATTATCATCAAATAGTGATAGCGTTATAAAAGTAATTATTGAGCAATGGCCCATTGATAAATGTTGTGTGTCTAATTAATATATATTTAAGAAATATTGTGTATCCAATTACAACAGATTGCATGTAGAGATAGTTTTGTGCAATGACAATTGTAAGGAATTTGTGAAATCAAATGGGAGATTAGTGGATGAACGACTGTTTAGTAATTTTTATTGAAAGTGAGTGTATTTAGTGGTTTTTCGAATAAGGCTGTAATGCAACAATCTCAAAACATATATTTAGTTAAATATATCTTTCATATCTCATTAAATTTCCAGTTATATGCGGATTAAGCATTAATAAATCTACTGCGGATGCACTATATGTGCGTGGAATCTTTGTGGATTGTTCATTTTAGGTTCTTTCTTGCAAAATAATTAAGAACAATGCATAACTATACCAATTAGTCTGGCCGCCGTGATTATCATCCTAATAAGTAATATCTGTTTTTAATTAACTCTAAAGATGTCTCAATCTCTTATAGATATAACTTCCAACCATGAAGAGAAGGAAATATAGAAGCAAAGATAGATTATGACGGATTAAAATTATTCATTGAATCGTATCTTATACACTTGGCCTGGAAAAAAAAATAAGAACCCTAAT
>NC_033794.1:19861483-19895705 GCF_001876935.1 Asparagus officinalis | reverse complement strand
AAAGAAAGAATATCATTTTCTTATAGATGTTTGATTTTGTTAGCTAAATGCTTCTTTTGCCTATCAGTGAGCTTTCTTTTTCATGCAAAAATTGGACATGTTGAAGCTAATGTGTTTAGGGCATTGACGTGATATCCTAAGTTTATTTTTTCCTAAGATATCAAGATCTAAATTAGCTTGATATATATTGTTTGCTCATATTTAATAGGTTAAGGTTTTCAGTAGTTGACATGAGACAAGGGCACTTCATGTTGATCCTTTTGAGTCCAAAATTCGTTATTGCCAAATTCTAAAAACATGGCATATTTATTTATTACCTTTTAATCCAAATTATATTAAATTAAATATATTTGATTTGAGACAATAATTAACAAGATACACTTAATATCATGTAACAAATTTAGTGCAAAAACAACTCTTCGGTCTACCAAATTTGGGTTCAAATCTTTCACATACCCTTTTGTTGATGTCAATTATCAAACATGGGGTTTATCTGTGAATTATGAGGGTTGTTAAGGTCTTCAAGCTTCCTCAGATGGCTGGTTCCTGAGCCAGAAGTCATATCCTACACATGAAGAACTTGTGAGATGTTAGAGTTGGGATCTCCAATGGTTCCTCCGGTGATCAAGTCGGTTCAGAGCTTGAGTGGAGAAGTAAGAGTTAAGTTTTTAGCAAGAAAATTGCTTAGCATAATTAGAATAGCTTACGCTAGGCAACAGACCACAGTTTCTTTTATAGCATATCAGAAGGGTAGATATGTAATTTCGACCGAGTTAAACTAGCGGTTCAATCGTCACCTGCTTTACATGTGTCGGACGCTGAGGGGGTTAGTCACATAGGCGTTTAATGTGAGGGTGCATGACAGGATGCGCATAGTGCTGACTAGGCCCGATGAGTCATAAAGACTTTCAAGGCTGGAGCAATGATGATTCTGATCATGCATTTAAAGTGATGTCAATTTCCTATCGGCGAGGGCTCGAAAAATACACCGCCTTCCGATTCGTCTCGCTGGAGGCTGGTAAACACCATCTTTTTAGTCGACCTCGCAAATTGTCGGCCTAGAAGGGCCGAATGACGATAAGGAGTGGGTTGACTGGAATGATGGACCGAGTGAGGATGCTTCTCGTCTCAATCCTGCGGAGAGACCGACTAATACCATCTTTTTAGTCGGCCTCGCAAGGTATTGGCCTGGAAGGGCCGAGTGCCGATAGGGAGTGAGGTCTACTGGAATAGTAGGCCGAGTGAGGATGCTTCTCATTTTAATCCTGTAGGAAGCCGACAAGTACCGCCTTTTTAGTCAGCCTCCGCCTTTTTAGTCGGCCTCGCAAGTTGTCGGCCTGATGAGTCTATCACTAGAGTCACTCGAGTCGTCTTTCTTCTAATATGACTGATTAGGCATAGAGCGGGACACGTGTTAGCCTCCTCAGACGGCTGGTTCCTGAGCCAGAAGTCCTATCCTACATATGATGAACTTGTGAGATGTTAGAGTTGGGATCTTCAGCGGTTCCTCCGATGATTAAGTCATTTCAGAGCTTGAGTGGAGAAGTAAGAGTTAAGTTTTTAGCAAGAAAATTGCTTAGCATAATTAGAATAGCTTACGCTAGGCAGCAGGCCGCAGTTTCTTTTGTAGCATATCAGAAGGGTAGATAGGTAATTTCGACCGAGTCAAACTAGCTATTCAATCGTCATCTTCTTTTACATGTGTCGGTCGCTGAGGTGGGTTAGTCACGGAGGCATTTAATGTGAGGTGACAGGATGCGCATAGTGCTGACGAGGCCTAATGAGTCATAAAGACTTTCGAGACTAGAGCAATGATGATTCTGATCATGCATTTAAAGTGATGACAATTGACTGTCGACGAGGGCTCGAAAAATACACCACCTTCCGACTCGTCTCACTGGAGGCTGGCAAACATTATCTTTTTAGTCGGCCTCGCAAATTATCGGCCTGGAAGGGCCGAGTGCCGATAAGGAGTGGGGTCGACTGGAATGGTGGGCCGAGTGAGAATGCTTCTCGTCTCGATCCTGCGGAGAGGTCGACTAGTACCATCTTCTTAGTCGGCCTCGCAAGGTATTGGCCTGGAAGGGTCAAGTGCCGATAGGGGGTGGGGTTGACTGGAATAGTAGGCCGAGTGAGTATGCTTCTCGTTTCAATCCTGCGGGAAGTCGACAAGTACCGCCTTTTTAGTCGACATCGCAAGTTGTCAGCCTATTGAATCTACCGCTAGAGTCGCTCAAGTCGTCTTTCTTCGAATATGGCTGATTAGGCACAGAGTGGGACACGTGTCAACCTCCAAATGGTGATCAACACTTAGCTATTTGCATGCTATAATACCTTCCAATTTGTGGTGAAGATGGAACAATATGTGTTTAAGTAGACATGTTCTTATGTTAAAGTGCTCAACGTTGCACCTTAATACCTCGTAAACACGGCAAACACCTTATAGTTTCACTCACTTTGCAGCACTTACATAGTCATAGCAGTTATATTCGTCAAGAGTAATTTCGTACCCTCTATTATGCATGCAAACAAGAATATTTTCGTACGTATATTGTCATACGTATGACAAAATTAATTACCATGTGAATGTTATATGAATACCTAAATAACAATTTTCACAATGGTATAATATAAGATTTTGATATATAATTTTAAAACAAGTTACGCCACGCAAAAACAAGTGAGTATATAATTGCGGAGTGACGCAATAAGGTATTCAAGCGCTACTTAGATTAATAAGAGTTCATTTGCAAACAACCCTAATGCTTATTTTAATGGTATAATTTCATCCCAATCGAGTAAAAAAGAGAAATCTATAATTTAACCCAAAGAGAGAACACTAACATGCAATTAACACTGAGTAGTATATTTGAGAAAAAGCTTTACAATCTAAATCAACTCTACGATAAACACTTTATCACTTGTACAATACATTTTCATTCCATTGTCGATATTGTACGCATCACAACTTTCATTTTCCACCATCAACTTTTTTAACACAACGAAGCACAAATTCTCATTTACAAACACTCCTTCCATAAATAAAATTGCCATCCATACCCTTCCTACTTTATTTACACTTCTTCGGCCCAATCCTAAACCCCTGAAGCGCCGCGTTCCTCGCACAAAGCCCAGCCCGAAAAAGCCCATTAACGCTTCTAGTCAAACGGTCAATCCCAACCGTTAACTCATCCGTCGTTTTCTCCGCTTCCTCCGTCAAACTCCACAGCTCCTCCGTTATCTTTCCGTTTTCAACCACCTCCTTCAATTTCTTCACGACGGAATCAACTGCTTCAGTCTCCGCCGCAGAACCTCCTATCTTTCCGTTAACCGCCGTGGAACGCCGTCGTCTCCTCCTCCTCGTTCCACTCTGCTATGGAGTCACGAGCCTTGCTCGTGAGCTCAGGGGTGAGCGGGCGGTGGGAGAGGAGGTGGAGGCCGAAGGCGACGTGGAGGCGGCGGCGGGAGAGGCGGTCGACTTCGGCAGTGACGGAGTTGACGGCGTCGAGCAACGCGGCGGAGGCGTCGAGGTGAGACGAGAGCGCCTCAACGTCGCGTTCGGATCTTGAAAGATTCGGATCCGACAAGAGAGCCGAAAATGAGGCTAGGGTTTCAGACAGAAGATCGACGGCGAGGGCCAGAAACGAGAGGGTGACCTTCGGCGAGTATTTGAGGAGGGAGGTGAGGCGGCGGATTAGGGTTTCATCGAAGGGTTTCGGGGTCTTAGATGGTTTGCCAGGGTTAGGGTTTGCGAATGGGTCGATTTGGGTGAATTTTTGGGTCAGCGACATTTTTTTTGCGAAAGAAAAAGATTGGATTTTTTTTCCTCCTCTTCTTCTTTTTTGAGAGGGTGAGAGGGAGAAGAAGACGATGGATATTTATCGAGTGGAATTGGTGGACAGCGGAATTTCGAAGAAAGAGGAGAAAGCGAGCGTGAGCGGATTTTGCGGTGGGAAGTGGGCTTTGATTTGTAGGTTAATTACGGTAATGCCATGGGCACTGGGTTTTTTGATCGTTTTGAGTCGAGCCTCGCTACCGCTACGTAGGTTTTGAATGATTGACTAGTGGATAAGGATGTAGAAATATGCAGGAAGTTTTTTCCTTAAAAAAAAAAAACCTTCAACCCATTAAAATAACCCTCAACACTCAACCTACCTTTCTTTGGTGCACAAATGTACTTGGATATTGTTGGCTACACGGATTCTTTAACTATAATATCTCATTGGTGTTTGGCCTGAATACCTGAAACTAACTAGTCAAATGTGTATTTCTTGATTATTGTTCCTTGTTACTACAATGATAAAACATGTACATTTGCATCGTCTTACATTTCCGCGGATATATGATGATGAATACATCCGCAAATATCTATTCACTTTTGTACTCTTATATTTGCGGTAATTATTTTTATTTTTATTTATTTTTGGGTCAGATATGCAAATAGTCTAATACATCTTGTCAACCCTTGCTTCGAACAGAAGTTAACATAAGTTGGGAACAAGGAACCGCTTATAAATTACCAAAAGAATAGAGAGAACCACTGTATATATAAAGTAATATATTCATTAATTTATTTATAATTAACCAAGGATTATAATCGACCTAATAACTTGGCTCATGTGCAAGTAAGGAAGTACAGTTTTAAAAAAAAAAGTAGCACGTGCGTGAGACTCTTCCGACAGGGGCAAAACAGAAAATATTTTGACATTCAAGGGTAAAGACAAATTTATCAAACACCGTATACTTTGTCAGAACGAACACGGCTTTTTCATGATATCACAGTATCCGAAGCCTTTTTATGATACGGCGGAAAACCACGGCCTTAAAAGGTCCACTCGCCATCAGCTTACCAAACCGAGTCCACCCCGGAAATGGCGGGTCCGTAAATAAGTGTAATGTCCACATTCGTGGGTACCGGCTAAGATAGAGAAGGAACGAGCGTACCACACAGACACAATGAAAACGTATGAAACCCCCCGCGGGCCCGCGCTTCGCCGTATTTTTGTCCCTGCTTTTTTTCACGAAGCTTCGCGTCATTTCTAGATTTGCAATACTGAGCCGCTGAGTTAAAATATTGCACTTCTTTCACGAAGCTTCGCTTTTTTTTTTTGCAATACTGAGCCGCGGTGTTAAAATATTGCAAATTCTAGATTTTTAAGCTCATGCTGCGAGTTGAGTGATGATAAAGTCTCTGTTATTTAGCGTGTCGATCTATACATTGAGTCAATACGTAGTCTGGATTCAAACTTTGCAAAGCCAAAATTCTATAGCTTCTGATTTTTGGACTTTGGACTCGATCGGGCTTGTGAGCTTTGACTCGTATGCTTCTGCTCCGGCCTCTTAGAAGCTCCGCCACCGAGGCCGTATATAATATTTAGCGATTTTTTTGTTGCGTGCATCAGTTTTAAAATTATACATTTTTAAAAATTGATGGGTATCAAGCTTTTTCAGATTTAGGGGTAGAAAGAGATATCGAAACTGTTGGAGTTGTAACTTAAAACTTGCTTTTGAAGTGGGGAAGTTTAGTCCCACGTTGGATAGGAGATGTGAATGAAGATTGTTTATAAGCTTTTCCTTTCACTCCTATGCTTAGAAGTAAATATGATATTATAGCCTACCACACCCACACGGCGCCGCCGAACCGCACCAGCACTGGCTCGGGAGGGCGCCGGCAGCCGGCCCACGACCGCGGACACGAATGCAGATTCGGATTGATGGGTCCTTAACCTGCTACATTTTGGACTTTTTTTTTTTTTGCAACTGGAACAATTAAAACGTGATAAACATGGAACGGATCTTCAGGAGATTATTTTGTAACTGGAACGATTAAACCGTGATAAACATAGAGCAGGTCTTCACGAGAATTGATCGGGTAAACGACTAAAATTATGGATCTAAACGACTAAAATTGTGGATCTAAACGTCTGCTTTTAACCTCTATAAAAACCAATACCTGCGAGGGCTAGAGGTACAGATTAACAACAGAGCTTCTCCTTTTCTTTTCTCTTCAAAAATTTCTTCTTGTTGTTCTTGGCTGGTTCTCTAAAAGTCTACGAAGAATTCGAAAAACCTTCTTGAAGCTCGTGCCGACGAGAAGGAGATCGCCTGATTGAGGTGTTGGATATTTATTAAGAAAAGGCAATTTTGCCTTTGTGTTTTAGTCCCACATCGGAAAATTGAAAAGAATCCTCTCTCCCTCAACCCTATAAATACACCCTTATTCACATTCTAAAACATAAGAAAATAAAGTTTTTTCTCCTCTCCTCTGGTTTAAAGAAAAATTGTTTTTCCCCTTTATAAATTTTGTTATTAATTTTTTGGACAATCTTCTTCATCTGAGCTGAACCTCTGTACTCTCGCCTGAGCACGGAGGCTGACCGTTTCCGGGGGTTTTTACCGCTAGGGGGGAGAGAACCATTTGCGTCAGGGCGATAGGCGGGTTCTTAATCTTCTAGGACAGTGATTACACGACTGCTCCCGTCGGGCCTGGTTTTCTTATCTCTTATTTATCTCTTATTTATTTTATTCGGATTTATCTGCTTGCTATAACCTTTAAAGTTGGTAAGTTTCCAACAATCTAAAAGATTGAGAAGTTTATAGCTTTTGATTTAAATCCGGTGGAAAAATTATTTTTAAAGTTACTGTTCATAAGAATAGTCTACTGTTCATCAAAAAAATTCATCTTTTATGTTACTGTTCATCTAGATCTATTCATATATCTGCTGTTAACATTGTTTTAAAAAAATTGTTTTCGGTTACTGTTCACCCGAAAAATTATTGTTCATATTATTTTAGTTATTTTTCGTTAAAAAATTTTTTTTGTTACTGTTCACCCAAAATAGTCTCTGCTAATTACTTTTTTTATCTTTTGATTAATTAGTTGTTGTTTTATTTTAAAAAAATATATATAAATAATTAAAAGTTACTGTTTATTTATTTTTAAGAATGGTACTGTTCATTTTTAAAAATGACGTTACTGTTCATTTATTTTAAGGGTGTTACTGTTCATTTTAAAGATGACGTTACTGGTCATTTATTTTTAAGAACGTTACTGTTAATTTTTAAAAAAAATGATGCCACTGTTCATTTATTTTAAGGACATTACTGTTCATTTATTTATTTTAAAAAAAACGTTATTGTTAATTTAAAAACAGTTTTAATGTTCATTTTATTTTAAAAAAAATTCTGCTTAATGCTTACATAAAGCACTGTTCATTAAAGATTTATTCTTCTTTGTTCATAAAAATACAATTACTGTTTTATGAAAATTTGGTTTCTAAAGCCTATTTTAAAAGTAAAGATTATCTCTGTGATTAATTGCTCATGTTTATTGTTGATTAATTTGAGCTGTTAAATGCCTATTTTCATTAATCCTCTTTAATGTGTAAGCTTTATAGATGGGTTTTGCTCTCACGACATTTAAATCATGAGGTTCGAACATCAATAGGTAAAGCCCTCCTCGGCCTTATCCAACATATGTTTGCATTATAATTGCTTGACAAATTAAATGCTTACAGGAAATATTTTAAAGTTTCTATATACTATTAAGGAACAAAAACTCATTGAGTGAACCGGTTTAAATTTTTTGGATTAGTTGGTTTCTAAGGCAAGGTTTAGGGGTTGCGTAATGTGCTCTGCAAGGAACGAGGTATTTAATTGATCTTTGATCAACCTCTAGTATTATCCTTACCTGGCTAACTACCCAGGTAAAACATTAATCTTTTCACTTAAGGAGTTTTTGGTTAGGAATAAGAGGAACCGAAATTATGAGAAAAATTCATATGCATTTATTTAATTACGCTTCTTGCATCATATATTGCCTAATGATAAATGATCAATATACGAGTAAACCAAATCAAAGAGGTGCATCTTTTAAAATTCTATTTTATATGGTGGATTATATTTCAATTCTTCAAATGTAAAGTTCATCTCTTTTATTGCGTTATGATGGATATTGCAATAAATGTTCATATGTCCTTTTAGATAACTTGCATTTGTTACATGATTAATTATAAGGTTTTATGCAAGAATGCACTTGTAAAATTTAAAGCACGTATGTACAAATATTATTATTATTATTATTATTTGTATAAGGGGTGGTACTAAAAAATGGCAACATAAATTTGAAAAGTCTCTTTTGTAGACAACCAATTTAAATTTGGAAGGTCTCATTTGTAGGCAACCGATTTAAATTTGGAATGTCTCCTTAGAAGGCAACCAAATTTGCAACCTCTTATAATAGAAAATTTAAAAAAAAAAATTATGCATATGTAGTGAAATATATTTTAAGATACGAAATCCTATTATAAGGTTCTCTTTAATGCTTTGCATGTATCTATTATTAATTACATTCATGTATGTGCATATGCATGCATGTAAATGTATAACTGTAGTTTTTTTAGTTCCACATTAGTTTGAAATGTTCAGATATTAAGGTCAAATCCTAATCTGCACAAACACTATGTGTTTACATCTTCAGACATAGACTATGATCTTTTATGATCATAGACCATGACCTAATGTCAATTTCAAACAATATGATGGACTAATTACAAAATAAGAACTTGATAAATAAATACAACGCCTGCTAGGCAAAGTTATGATTCTAGACTTTGTAAAGTTTGTGAAAAGAATCTTGCTGACCCTTTGACAAAGGGTCTATCCAGGAGTGTGGTTCTGGATTCATCGAGGGAGATGAGGTTAAGCACATAGATGAGGTCACTGACAGCGGCAACCCAACCCTTATTTGGAGATGTAGTCCCAATGTTGGTTCAATGTGGTAGAAACAAACTGGACTAGTGACACTCGTGTGGAGCATCGACCTAGATATACTCATATATCACTATGTAGCTTGTGCTACTACCCCTTCTCTATGATGACGATGCTCTTATGATACAACTGGCTAGACTGAGTTTTACTCTTAATAAGTCCAACGTGTGTATTATGTATTGTGGAGGGTATGATATCCAGCTATAGTATCCTTAGAGGACTTAGCTACGTGAGAGGAACCGTGATGACCGTGGTTGGGGGGGGGGGGGGGGGGGCTGGGCTAACCCCTAGAAACTCTCATGAGTTGGTTTATTGTGAGCATGGTCTTTACCGCTCAACCCGCTTTGCTCAATAGATGAAGATGTATTGTGTGTTTTTTTATCAATACCTAATTCAATGGGCCTAATTCAAGGCTTAGTCCATTATGTCCATTAGGTGGCGATGAACTCACTAAGAAAATGTTCAAAGCCGAAAGCTACCTCTCCCGAATCCACGATACGTAAGGTTGCCTAACCTATTTTCTTTTTGTGATTTATTGATTTATTTATTGATTTTGAGTTTTCAGTCAATATTACCTTTTTTTTGGGGGGGGGAGGGCTGTTGGATATTTATTAAGAAAAGATAATTTTGCCTTTGTGTTTTAGTCCCGCATCGGAAAATTAAAAAGAATCCTCTCTCCCTCAACCCTATAAATACATCCTTATTCACATTCTAAAACATAAGAAAATAAAGTTTTTTCTCCTCTCCTCTGGTTTAAAGAAAAATTGTTTTTCCCCTTTATAAATTTTGTTATTAATTTTTTGGGCAATCTTCTTCATCTAAGCTGAAGCTCTGTACTCTCGCCCGAGTACGGATGCCGGCCGTTTCCGGGGGCTTTTACCGCTAGGGAGGAGAGAACCATTTGCGCCAGGGTGATAGGCGGGTTCTCAATCTTTTAGGACAGTGATTACACGACTGCTCCCGTCAGGCCTGGTTTTCTTATCTCTTATTTATTTTATTCGGATTTATCTGCTTGCTATAACTTTTAAAGTTGGTAAGTTTCCAACATGAGGGTCGTAGTATCTCCAGAATCCATTGTCGTGTAGCCCTGTACGAGAGGGGACAATTAGATTCTTGGGACAGTGCCTAACACGCTTCGATCATCAGGCTATGTTCTTTAACCCTGTTTAATTTTTCTGTTCTTTTCCGATTTCTATTAACTATTAAATTGCATTTCATGATAATTAGTGTCTAAACAGCAAATATCCCTAACAGAAACTATAGTTACAACTTAAATCATTAATGTTGCGGTTTATGTTGATTATAAATTAATGCAACTAAGCTTAAACTTACGTAAGTCATAAGCTACAACAAAATATATATTCACAACTATAATTGTGACTGTAACCGCTAATTGTAGTCTGCTAAAAAAAACGACTCATGGTGTAACGTTACGACTCCATGCTATAAATGATAAAACAACTCTATAACGTGGGTTTCGGGTTGGAGTCGGTCCACAAAGTCGGATCCACTTGTGCAATTTTACAACCAAACCCAAAAATTTTCCAAGCAATTTACACAATTAATTTTAATGAATTATCATCAATCAAAAAACTTCCCACTTGATGAAATGGACGTTGAGATTTGATGCATGGGACTTTGCGCTGAAGGCTATAGCACACGCTTCTGTGGCGTGTAAAGTTTGGATAAGAAATTGCTGGTCCATTGACCTTTTATAAATGGGACGGATGTCAACTCCCCGACCAATGATAATTTGACACGTCATTGGCGTCGTTAATGAAGTCGGTCGTTTTCTTTATTAGCAGATATTTCTATTGATCGATAAAAAGATGACCAAGCGGTGCGATAAAAAATTAAAAAACAATAAAAAATGAGACTGACCGGTGAGGATGTTTGTTTATCAGCGTGGTTAGGAGAGGACCAATTAACGAAACACGTTACACGAGGGTTAAAAAAATAAACTTTAGGATAGAGGGGGAATTCTCGTGAGGAGAGGCCATGAATATATATATTGTAGTACACGTCACTTTTAGTTATCAGTACAGCCGAACTATTTTTATTTAGTGGAGCCTATATCCAATTATCACAATTCCTACAAAATAATCTCAGCGATTTGGACGACCCTAGTTTCTAATCTAATTTAATACTATTATAAAAGTGTGTTGCCATGTTAAAACATTTCTTTCAAAAATACCCTCCGAAATACATACATGCATACATCTCTAGCACATCCATACATGCATACATTAAGATATGCACATACTTACTTTTTCATAACCTCCCTATTTATTACCATCAAATTTTTATTTGACCACCCACTAATAACATTCCACCACTAAGTCTTGACATTACACACTAATAATGAAAAACATTATAATTATTCCCCTTCCATAAGTCACTATAAATTACTATAGAATCTTATCAAATTCCTCTAACCAAAATTCAAACTCTTAATCAAATTTTATTCATATTAAAAAGTAAGGAGACACAATTACAGCACTTACAAACCGCAAGAAGTGTGAGTGTGTCAATGGTAACATCACTGGTGGAGTATGATCGAATTGAATGAGAAGATGGTAATGGAAGCATCAGTGTAACAACTTAGAGAGCAGAGAAAAAATCGGTGAAGGTGACAAAGAAGGTGGTCATGTATTTTATCAAAATCTGCAACTATTTCAATCATAAACTAATTGGTTTTTCCCCCTTCCATCTTCGTATATGTTTTTACCTTAGCATGTAAATTGGTTTCCAACTCCTAGGCATGTTTGTAAATATGCTAAATTGTTTGTATAGTCTGATTGAATCTCTTAATGCATTATGCTTACTCTCGGGATAAAGAAAGCTTTGTCCATGACAATGCATTATAAGTGTAATTGCTTTCACTCTATATATGTAAAGGGTTAATTTTCGTTCTATGATCATTAAGGTACTACATTGATATTATTGGGTTATAAAGGACAAATAGAAAGTACAAGAAGATCAATTTAGAAAATGATATAGTTAGTTGGTCCTGAGGATGCTTATAGAAGGGATTACTACTACAATTTTAAGAGTATTATCAATTTTCTGCTATTAATTATTAATTTTCTGCTATTAATCTACTATTTGAGTATAATAGTTAATGTATGATAATTATAATACATATTGATATCACATTAATATATAATATTTATATGAATTATTAAATATGTGCAACTATCAAATATAATATGAGTAAAAAGTTATTTATTTACTAATTCAAATAAATAAATATATAATATAACATTACAATAATATGAAAAGTCGTCAACTTTTCACTATTCCACTGTCTTCTTAACCATTTGTAAATTGCATTATTATAACAAATAGGAAAAATTATACATAATTCCCTCTTCTATATCTTGAGTTGCACTAAATCCTCCTCAATATACTAGCACTTAATGTCCTTGAAATGCAATTTTAGAGATATAAATTGCAAGTATCAAATATAAATTGGGAGATTCTAATAGCTAATAATAAACTAGAGGAGGTTTAATAATTTCTAGAAAGATAATTTCAAAATGGCATCCCTCTCTCACATATAATTGTACTTGAGTTTCTTGCTTTACAAATAGTTTATATTTTATAATAAAAACATGTGTAAGCTAATTTTCTATGCAGAGAATTATTGTTTTCGATAAAAATAACTTATTCATAACCTCCTACAAATATACCCATTTAATCTTTATGCATTAAGTCTCATTTCATTGAATAAATATTAATTCTTTATTAATTACTATAATATTTTAATAACTATCCGCTTTCTAACCTAATAGAACCAAAAGAATTCCAAAAAATTGATCAACAAGTGTGCCTATGTGCAACGCACGTACACGATACTAGTTCACTTAAAAAAGAAACACTCACTAGTACAAAACTGGCCTGCCCAAACGGTTGGAACCGTTTGGGAAAACCCCCTCCCAAACGGTTATATGTAAACAGGTAAATAAATAAAATAGCTGAAATGGAAAAAAAAAATTAAAATTAATAGGCCAAACGGTTAAAACCGTTTGGCCAAATATTTTTCCCAAACGGGTACACTCGTTTGGGACAGCGATATATGCCAAACGGTTTCAACCGTTTGGCATATAACGCTGTCCCAAACGGGTACACCCGTTTGGGACCTCAGTATATGCCAAACGGTTTTAACCGTTTGGCCTATTAATTTTAATATTTTTTTTTCATTTCAGCTATTTTATTTTTTTACCTGTTTATATTTAATATACACATTTTACACAATGAATTAAAAACATATACATACACAAAAATATCTCAAGCGATGCTAAATATTCAATATTATATATAAATACACAATAATTACTCAATATGCAATATTAGAGATAAATGCACAATAATTACTCAGTATCTCACAATGAAAAGTATCCAATATTATATATTTGTCTCTAATATCCAAAATGTCTCATACATCCAAAATATAAGATAGGAATAGTCTAATTCATCCAATCAATGAACAGAAGAAATTCCTCGAAGAATATCCTCTTGGGACAAGCCCGAACGCCTTAAGTCTGCAAATATCCTAGCAATATTCTCATGTGACAAACCTTGAGCACTGGAAGTAGAAGTGTTTGCAGTCGAAGCAGGACGAGCAGAATGAGGTATATCGGTAGCGGGCTGATGAATTGGAGCCGGTCGCGTAAAAGCTGATGGATCACTACGAGTGGGAGCAGAACGAGCGCCCTGAGAATTAACCTATAAAATAGTAGCAATGTATGAGTGTATAATTGTCTGAGTGTTAAGTCTATGCGTATATTTACGTGTATAAGATGTATGCATATTTGTGCCAATGTACGTGTATGCGAGAGTGTGTATGTACCATATTGTTAGTAATCAAATGCATCTGAGACCTAAATTCCTCCCTAAGCTCCTCCCTAAGCTCCTCCCTGAGACTATCCATCTCAGCTACCCGAGCTCTAAGATCAGCCACCTCGCGACGTAGTTCCTGATTAGAAGTGTCGATTTCCGGTATGGAGGACGTCCTCAAGTAAGTCCGAGTGGCACCAATGCCCATGTCTCTTTCATAACCGCCGTGATGCTCTCCGTGCAGGGAATCTAACATCTGAGTGAAACAAAGTGCATTGTCCTCTGTGGCTGAATCGACCCCTGATAAGGTTGCCTCCTGGATGACTCGATTCTACACAATATAAAGTAGTCAACTGTAAGTCGACAATGCAAAAGTAGATATATTTAAGAAACAAATAAAAACAAAATAAAAGTAAGATTCTGCTGTGTATCTGCTGCAGATACACTGCTGTGTATCTGCTGCAGATACACACTGCAGATACACAGCAGTGTGTATCTGCAGATACACACAGCAGAGTTGCTTATATTTACCTATTGATTAGGAGTTTGATGTGCATCTTTATTGTTTACAACAGCGTGCTGGTGAACATCTCAGAGAGTGTTACTGCACTTGTGACAGAACTAGGTACTGTGATCTCAAGTTTTCTTGTCAATTCACTTCTCCGGCCACCCAGCTATGGTTTTTGAACCAACAAGCTCATGAATTTATTCCTCAGGTGCTGATCAAAGGTTGGATACGTGATTACTACAAACAGAGAAGGAAATATTTCAGCATGTAGCTATGTTGCTCAGAGATGGCCTCTCCGCAGGTAACAAAGCCTATATTCTCTCTGAACTTTCAGCATCCATATGTTTATGGTGTGTTGATTTTTGAAGCGATGGCCACATTTGTCGGTCAAGTATCGGTTTTGTCCCTAATTGCAATATTCGGGCCTGCAACCACATCCATGGTATAATGATATCTCTGTCACTTCTAAACATGTACGTGTATTTGCAAACTGTTGGAGAGCAAAAGAAACATTCCTTTTTTTTGATAAATGTTGGAGAGCAAGGAGTTAGAACATTCCTAAATTTTGTATGGCTAAGCAAAAGAAACATTACTTTCATGGAGTAATAGTTTGCATAAATTTGAAATAAGCATTCCGGGAATGAAGAACGACGAAATCATACAGAAAATATTTGCATAGAAGCAGGCGCTGAATTTGGGTGTATCATTCGCAACAAAGATCAGTGAGGAAGGTCACTTTTGAGGTTAATGAAACCTCCCAGGAAAGTAAAATGTATTTGACAAGACATGTACTGAAGATAAGGTGAATACGGTGAAGACAGATCAAATGTTTCAAAATATCATCATACTAGTGTACAATAGTATATGCCAGAAAATAATAAAGATTTTATAATAGTGACATGATAAATGTGATGGACTATGTAGAAGTCAACAATTTTATAGAATTATCGCAGAGACAACAGAACAAGAAAACTCTCACACAAAAAGACATGAAAAATGCAAGTACTCCAACAAACTCATGGTTTGAAAGATACATGAAAACAAAATCTTTCAAACTTGGCGGAAAGCAAAAGGCATGCTCCTCTTTAAGCATGTCATCAACATGAGTTCTAAATGTTTCAGAAGGATATCACAGGAGCTAAAATATGAATTATCTGAGTTGTAATTATTATGATTAAATAAGCTAGTGGTTGAATAATTCATATGAAGATCTTTATTGATAATGGGCAAATGTTCAAATAAACCAGAACCTCAAACATGTCCAAAATGACCATGCCGCGTTAGCCTGGTAACGATGTTATTTTGGACAGGAAGATTCAAACTAATGAATGATCATGCTGCTTTAACCTGGTAATGATATAGTACTAAACACTATATCATTGTTTTTGTCATGGCTTAAACCATATGGCGAAGCTTGTGTGTTATTGTTTACATTGTTTTGGCAAAGCTTGTGTGTTATTGTTTACATTGTTTTGCCAAGGCTTGTGTGTTATTGTTTACATTGTTTTGCCAAGGCTTGTGTGTTATTGTTTACATTGTTTTGGGTTGGATGTCAACATCTTACAAGGATTCATAGCAGAGTAAGTTATGATAGCCAATAAGAGTGATATTTTGGGTTGCCAATAAGAGTGAAATTTCACAGACAGAAGTGTTCATACGCTTGTCTCTCAATGTTATTTGTTGCAATTTGCATCCTTGAATTCTCCCACGATGCTTGTGCGTCAGATTTTACGTGCACACGCTTGTATCCTGGTATAATTTCTAAGTAATATTAGTACCTTTCTGTATTATTAATTCATACTAGGACTCTATTATGGCCTGACAGTTCCGGCATTTCCATTGCAGAGAGGAATTTCAATTGACAGACTCTGCAATTGTGCCATTAATTGTAAATTCCTGATGCTAACAGCGGTATATCTTTTTTGTTTTTCCTCCAGGTTTTTGGATCTACAGACTGTTTGGGTTCCTTCTATAAGTAAGAAGAAGAGTTTACAAAGCAGGTAGACAAGAGAGGTCAGTTTTCCCCTCAAACCTATGCATATATCAAGCACTTTTCAGTTTGATAGGTTAAAACTAATCATTCTAACATATCCAATTATCTGATATAAATATGCTATTGCCAAATCATTCTCCATGTGACATATCTCACTGGAGGAATAGCTAGTTACACCAACAAAGCATTGGCCTATCAAGCCTAACAGATTAATTATTAGCTACCATATCACTGACACAAAAATAAACACGTCAAGAATAAATCCATGGTAGGTGGAAAGAAAGTTGGATTAAACTAAAAGGAAAGTAGAAGAAGAGGAAGCACATGGAGTGTTACATTCTTTTACGGATACATCATCACCATCACCAAACTCCAAAAGAACAGAAAAACAAAGTGGTACATACCATACAAATACATGTTAAGCAAACTGCAAACACCATGTCCCTGCTTACCATCTCAGACTTGGAGGTCTTTGCTGGGATTTTTCTGCATGACTTGTAGTTGGTTGATATGGGCTTATGGTAAATTTCAAAGAACTCTAGGTATCGATGATATACTGGTGTAGCCGAAGGCATATACACCACACAACAGCAGCAACAATATAAATTAGCATTCTATATATCTCAATGATGTAAGTTAACATAATAATATCTAATATGAGGGTAGGAGCTCTAACGAACACAAATTAATTAGGTCTAGGGTTTTGTTGAGAGTAGATAATTACAGAGGATAAAGGGCCGACTTGAGGAGGAGGCGGTGGAGGCGGAGGAGCAACACGACCCGAACCTATGAATTGGCGAAGGCCAACGCTGCGGAGGAATCGATGGATGCGGAGGAGGAGACGGCGGAGGATCGACAGCGGCGCAAAGATGAGGCGGATGTGCTTCCGGCGAAGATGAGGCGGAGGCGGAGGCGGAGGCGATCGGGAGTAGATATGAAGGAGGTGGAGGCGAAGATCACAATTAGATGAGGCTGGTGAATTTTGGGGATCGATCAAATACTTTTGGGGGACGCGCGGGTGAATTTTGGGGGACGCGCGGGCGATTTTCGGCGATTTTCGGCGAAGATGTTTCAACCCGCGGGTGAAGTTTGGGGGGCGCGGGTCCTAAAAAGTAAAATGGCAATTTTTTTTTACCCTAGCATCCTGCTCCCAAACGGTTGTAACCCGTTTGGGTTGAAATATCCAAACAGTTTAAACCGTTTGGGAGAGCCGTTTGGGATTATCTAATAGTCCAAACAGTTGTACCCGTTTGGAATAAGTAACCCAAACGGTTGTATCCGTTTGGGCTATTTCGATTTGCCCAAACGGTTCTAATAACCGTTTGGACAGCCCAGTTTTGTACTAGTGACTCCAGTAAAATCCATGAATACATGAACGACGCCATCAATAAGCTGTATAATGAACTCATGTTAGCTGAAAAGGTCGATAATGGCCTTAAATGAAGATGAAGCATGAATCAGAGTACAAATTATAACAAATTCGTAACTCTGGCCGGCATCTTTAATGTTGACAGTTACGTCCCACACCAACCGAGTTGTAGGTGATTTTGGTCTCGATTCAAAATCGACAAGTTCTTCAGGATA
Source organism: Asparagus officinalis (assembly GCF_001876935.1). NCBI lineage: Eukaryota > Viridiplantae > Streptophyta > Magnoliopsida > Asparagales > Asparagaceae > Asparagus > Asparagus officinalis. Next base: position 19,878,012 of record NC_033794.1, on the reverse strand, counting down.
TCGTCAAAATAATCATCACATTATCAAGAGCTTGGTTTAAGCTTCAGAGGGGTGATACTGGATAATAACTCTATATAACGTTACTTTTTTGTTTGTGGCGTGCAGAGCTATACGGATGTTGTTGGATGCCTAGTCTCCGCAAACCTAGCAAATTAGCACGTTTATCACCAATAATCGGCTCTAATAACACTAGAAAAAAAGTTGTAAATTATGATACATTTTTTTTATCTCTACGCAACACATTTTTATATCGCACAAATGGAGCACGATCCATTCCGAAAATGTGGGTAGAGCATAATGTATGGAGAGCGTATTTTTACACATGTGAGAATATGTCACAAAACTTGTGATACGTATATGTGTCATAAAACTCACGACACATATATTTTTCGAGATTGGTGACACATACATACGGCACAGAACTTGCAACACATACATTGAGTCAAGAGTGGTAACACATAGTTGTGTTTAATTAGACTATAAAAATATAAAGAGTATCATCATTCAACACTTTAACTTCCCAGTTAGTGGGTTACTCATCCTAGGATTACTCTCACAAAGGCACACTTAGTAATTGAGTTGTTTAGCTTATACACTATCATGTATGTTTAATAATCAATATACTTAAAATCTAGGACTTATTATTTAAGACCCATCAATTGATCCTCGCACAATCAATGTGTACACTATTAGCCTTTTTCAAATTTATTTTATTTTACATCTAACGACACAAATATATGTCATGATTTGCCACACTTTTTATTTGTGTCACTATTATTTAATCATTTACAAATAAAATGACACTTTTATATGCATCATAAAACAAGAATGGACACATGCAACTTTCGCTGTAATTATGCATAATGTTAATGATGCACCAAAAGAATATCTGTATTAAATAGTTCATAATATTATAGACGAGGATCATTAGATACTTTTGCGCTATTATTGTTTTTGTAATTCAAATATTTATGTCTCAATCAGTTAGGGATTAGTTGCATTTTCTTTTTGTATACATTGTCAGACATCTATAAATAAATGCAAAGAGTGAGAAATTATTTTATGGGGGTTGTGCAATCTACATTCATATTGATTGTTGATTACCCTAAAATTGGCGTTTGGGTCCTTGTCAACCTCTGATGTTACTGATAACCAACTTGACCTTTGGAGCATGAGCACTTCTTTCTGCATCAAAAATAAGTGGGATCAGCTGTGTAGCAAGCTATTATGCGTTCTTTGAATTTAATCTAAATCAAAGACTAGAGTCCTAGACCTCATTTGTTTAATAGTTGGTATTTACAATTTTGAATAAAAAATCCTCTTGCAACATAGAAAGAATGATAATAGCGCGAGTATTATAATTAAAAGGTAAGACTTAAAACTTTTCATTATGTTGGCGAATAGTTACTCATCCCCACTTGTAAGGAGATTGATGTATATACAACGGTTTATGTCCATAATATTAATGTTGCATTTAAGAACTGTACCATTAGTGAACTGAGTGATTTTGCACCAATCTTACTATTGGATACTTTCTCATAATCATATTCTTAGCGAAAGTATATAATTTAGCCAGCAGCTAGTGAGTTCAGATTCTTGTAATTGTTAAATTGACACAGCTACAAATACTAACAATTAAAAGGCTGCATAAACGAAATTAATCCAACAATTTGCCTGTAAACTTGAATAGTAAGTCGCAGTATAAAATTACAACTAATTCATGCTGAATGAGAAAGCGAAAAAGGTATGTTTGTTTGCCCCGGTCAATAAAAATAGTAGGAGAACAGAAATGAAAATTACGAGTTGTCATACGTTGCAAATAAGTTTAACTTAATAAGATCATAAAACTTGCAGACTGTTTGTCAAATACGTACTCATTCTATTTTAAAGCAGTCGATATGGTAACTTTCAATCGATTTCTTGTGCACATGGGAAATGAAAGAAGTAGTCATTCTCATTTCTTCTCCAGATTCCTTTACTTGAGATTCAATCTTTATAACAAGGAGAACAGGATGAAGTTTTCTTGAATTAGTAGAATAATCTATTTTTTGTGTAAGACTATATACAAAATACCTAAGTATAAATTGACAAATGATACGTATTGGGTTTCTTAATTCCACGTATTTTGGTTTAGAAGCTTCCTGAAGAAACCCACATCATGCCTGAGAGTAAGGGCATGTGCTTGCCTATTATATATAAGCAATTTAAAATCTATAACTAAACGTTTGTCTCTAGACTTCCAAAAGAAACGTAGTAGGTGCAGTTTTGTATGCAAAAAGATATCAAACATGAAGAAGTCTAGGTCATTAAGCTAGCTTAGCTTAGAGATTTTTATGATTGGAATGGAAGCTTGAAAGCTTGAATGTCACAATTCGAGTATGAGAGTTCACCTGTTATTCATGACCAATGTTTTTGTTTCTTAATGAACTTCACAAAAAAATGAGCTATGTAACTATGTAAGAAAAAAAAAAAATCAGAATGGAAATAACATACCGATTCTGCAACATTGATCAACGGGTAACACGAGGATTATGCCGTGAACATCTGTAGAAATATGAAAAATTATCGTTAGATTATTTCTATGAAGGACCCGATACTATTCCAAAATTTGTAAACTAAAGTTCGATTCTGTGTCAAGAAATTCTCATCTTCCACACTAATAACTTTCTGCAACTTTGATTTCATAGCATGATGCAATCTATATCACACTCATAGATACAGGAAAAGTGTATTTGGATTTAAATATCAATTCAATCAAGAGAATGCAAGCAGATCCGTACTTTATCTCACACCCATGTCGAATAACACCACAAAACAATCTAAAGGACACCATTGTAATTTCATCAGAATGGCCATTGCAGCTAAACTTTCATAGATTCCTTTAGAGTGGGGATGAGATTCATCAGACGAAATAAATTGATGAAGAACACCATCAATTTCAATAAAACTACAACCTCGAACCTTCTCTACTCTTCTCCTCTTCATTGTTATTCTCAAACTTGCTGATTCCTCCCACTTCTGGGAACAATAATACATGTTTGCTAATAGTGCATAGCCACCACTACCAAACGGTTGCATTTCAACAAGGTATTTCCCAATTATCTCGCCTAAAACAAAATCTTTATGGATCATGCACGCACCAAATAGAGCACCCCAGACACCAGCACTCGGCTCCAGAGGCATCGTTCTTATTAGCTCCAAAGCTTCATTATGTGCTCTAATTTTGGTTTGATCTCATAATGTTCAAGCATTTGATTGAAGTACATTTTCCCTTGATCCACAAGACCCCCATGGGAACATGCACATAGAACAGCTAAGAATGTGACACCATTTGGTCTAATTCCTTCCTTCAACATGCGAGAGAACAGATCCAAAGCTTGGAATGGAAGCCCGTGCATCGCCAAACCATTGATCAAGGCAGTCCATGTGTATACATTTTTCTGTGACAAACCGTTAAAAACTTTGAAAGCATCATCTATGCATCCACACTTTGCATACATATCAATCAATGCCGTCCCAACAATAGAATTCAATACCAGACCGTTCCTGTTGATGTAACGATGAACCCATCTCCCTTGTTCCAATGCTCCTAGATGACCACATGCAGTCAGAACGCTAGTCAACGTCATCAGATTCGGTTCAAGACCTTCAAAAAGCATGCCATTAAAGACCAACACAGAGTCTTGAAACCTTGCGCATTGTATGTACCCAGAGACCAACGAAGTCCACGAGACAACATTTCTACAGGGCATTTCATCAAACACTCTTCTCGCACCATCACAATCACCGCATTTAGCATACATATCAATTAAGGCACTTGCTATATATAAATCCCACCTCACTCTCCCACATTCTACATACGAGCCATGAACACATTGGCCCAAGCGAACATTTCCAACCATTCCACACCCATTGAGAACACTCACGACGATCACCCCGTCAATTTCGACACCGAAACTCCTCATCTCATAAAACAAGCGTAGCCCATCATTGGGCATACCATTCTTCACACACCCACGAATCATAGAGGTCCAAGAGATGGAATCTCTCTGACGCATTTCATCGAACAGCTGATGGGCATTGGCCAGATCACCAAATTTAGAATAGCTTGAGAGCAGAGAGTTGCTAATGAACGTGTCCGAATCAAACCCGAATTTGAAAATGTGAGAATGGACTTGAGATGGGTGCTGGGTTTGGGAGGTGGAGAGGGATTTGAGGAGTGATGGGTACGTGTGCTGATTAGGGGAGAGTCCTTGTCGAAGCAAGTGAAGGTATTTGTTAATGGGGTGCTCTTGATGAGAGCGGAGAATAGTGAGGGTTTTGTTGCACATGCTGGTAGTTTAAAGAGGAGCATTTGGTTTGTGCTTTTTTTTTTTTTTTTTTGATTTGGTAATAAATTTCTATCTCCGTAAAGTATCCAACTGCTTTTAGGGGCACGTTGTTTTATAGTAGCGCACATCAGTAAAGATTCAAAACAAAATACCAAATACTAATTTATATATTATATCACTGTTTTAAAAAACCTCCGCCTAGTCCGCTTAGGCGTACGCCTAGGCTTAGACGGTACCTAGACCGCCTAACTAGCGCCTAGACGGTATTTAGGTTGCCCATCTAGATTCTACGAGCGTTTAGGGGAGCATTGTCTGCTTATGTGGATTGCACCCTATAGACATTGATTGTGATTTTATGTGTCGTAGCCTACACGTCCTCCAAACTCCATTAATCTCCAAATATGAATATCTCCACTACCTCCTCCGACCTTCAGCAAAATCTCATCGATCACCACTTAAATGAAGAAAGAAAAAAAAAACGCCCAGAAACCGCTTAGACGCCCGCCTAGACGACTAAGCGCTGAGCGTCAAGTCTGACGCCTAGAAGCGCCCAGCGTTTAATGTAACATTGTATTATATTATATTATATTTTTGAAAAATTCTCTTTTAACTTCGAAGTAATGTCAAAAACAAAAGATTTTTATCTGACCTCGAAATGTACAATTTTTTTGTATGTCACAAGTACAAATACAACAGATGTATGTTAAAAATACCACGTGGTAAGTAATTATATTAATTATTTTTTTTCTTTCACTACAAATTATTGCAGTATTTGCTACGTTCAAATTGATGACGATGCTGCAGCCTTCTTCAAACAAAATGAAAATACAATCACAATTCTCATTTATTATGTTGCGAATTGTACATTGAAAGCATAAACCAGAAATATTCGCTGCACACGGAAAGAGTCGCGATTGAGAAAATACATTTTTCAAGAACTCCGTTTGCATAAAAGAGCACCCGTTATACTCACTTGCAGGCCCTCTTGTCACTAATTTGAAGTCGACAATTTCCATTATGGAACTGAGATGCCCAAGGATTTCATTAACAGCAGGATTTTTCATTTTGCTTAACAATCAATGTAGTTTCAACATAAATCTAATGGAGAACAACTCGCCAAGCTCCTTTTTTTTTTGTGGTGACGAGGGAACCCCGGTTAGCACTCCAGCGCCCTACTTTTGGGTCGGGCGGAGACCACAGATCGAGTCCCCCCGATCCCTCCACAACTGCAAGGAGCTTCGCCCAATTATTCTTAGGGGGCTCATCCCCACGTGCCAGGACCAGCGTGACCCACTTGCACATGGCGAGCAGTGTGTGGACCAAGACGACCCAACCGGACCCCAATCTACCAGGCTGGCCTACCAACAAGGTAAAACCCCGGGTCTCCTTTAGATATAAGAAAGAGATATAAAGAATATAAATGAATGATCTCAATTATAGAAAACTCTGCAGCTGTCCATCTTAGTCCATAAGGACCACTGAAAAGCTTGTAGGCAATTTCCTCCACAAAGAAAAATCTATTCAAAATCAAATCATTTTATGCACTTTACAAGCTCTCTGGTGGCAGAGATACAAGGAAAATGTTCTGTTTATCAATGTACATATTACCAAGTCAACGCAATTCATATAAATTACATGCTGTACAAGTTATATACTCAGATTTCTTAAGGGTAAAGACTATCAAGAACGGAAACCAGGAAAATTACATAGCCATTTTCTAACAAAGATACGAACAGCCTCATAGATTAGAAGTCCTATCTGAACTGTAATCGAATATGATTATTAATCTCTAGTTATCAAAAGATGATGCAAACAGAAACTCACAGTTGCAGTCAGGATGATGCATCAGAAACCACCAGCTTCTCTTGAAGTTTCGTGACCTTAGCCTGAGACACGAGAAGTGGCTTAAATTTAGATGGACTTAAGAGTGTATTTAAAGCAACAAAAATACGTTTATGAGAAGGGTGAGAGGTACCTTGAATGATTTTGATCTGCGAATAGATGGATCAATCAGCAGAGCATTTGAATAGGCCTCCTCAAGGTACCTTGAATGATTTTGATCTGCGAATAGATGGATCAATCAGCAGAGCATTTGAATAGGCCTCCTCAGCAGCAGCCCACTCCTCCATGGCCATGAATAGATGGATCAATCAGCAGAGCATTTGAATAGGCCTCCTCAGCAGCAGCCCACTCCTCCATGGCCATGAAAGCATCACCTTGGCATATGTAACCCTACAACATCGAAACAATAATCATCTTTAACCCGCCATATCAGGCAATATATCTGACTAGAAACCCAGAGCTGCAGGAGGAAAAGTGTCCACACTTCCTATACAAGCCTACAACGAGGTTTGTTGTCATTTGAATTTAAGTCGATCAAACTCAACGCAAAAGAATACTTTTTTAGAAATATAAAATTATAAGCTTGCACCTCCACAGCAACTTCAGAGTTTTGGTTCAATGGAAGGGATTTTAACATGCTATCAGAGCAACCCATGTTCAAACCCCACCGTACAAGCATTTATAGTAAATTCTTAAGAGAAAGCACTGTGTATGTAACTAATTCAGGTTTCAGCCAATGAAAAAGTCACTCAACCTGTGGAGGCATATTAGAGTTTAAAATTATAACCCGAATCCTAGCCACAACTTCAGAGTGCTGGGGTAGTGGAAGGGGTAATTTTGTTCCTTAAGATTACAGAACATATATTCGGATCAATTGAACATGGTGCACAAGCTTCTATTAATTCATTATGTGCCTAGTAAGAAATAATTGTGGAATGAGTAGATATGCATAAAAAAATATGAATTTGGAAATACTTCTCGGAGGCAGTCCTTATTTCTAGGGATCTGAACATCTGCAGTGCTTCAGGGTCAAAGAGTTCTCAAATTACTAGGTGTAATCAAGTATATTCAAAAGATTGAGAGGAGGAACTCTCTTGAAGATAGTGTGCATATACAAACTTCAAGACCAAAAAGCACTGGGGTCAAAGATATCCCTGGCATAGCTACAACAGAGACTCAAAATTAAGTAGGTGTTGAGTTTGCATTTCAAATCTGGTCAAGGAGGTATTATGTAAGTTTATTCCCACAACAAAAAGATAGTGAAAAAGAGAACATGATATACCATTGACAAAGGAGTCCTAAGGAATCTTTTGGACGAATGTTAACTTAGCCTGCTATTAGTGGTTTACTAAATAATTCATATGTCAGTTTCCTCTGCAAGAAGGCAGTATATGAGTCTACTGTGGTGATCATACAGGGTACAAAGCAAAACCCAAGTTTGTAAGCTTTATTCAGCTAGGAACCCAGTTTAACTAATGCCAAAAAGCTGATCTGTGAACCATTGTTATCGAGGCGCGCACCCAAGGCGCGCCCTGGGCGCGGGGCACTGCGAGCTGGGGCAATTGCGCCCCGCACCAGAGGCGGGGCGCTGCACGCACACGAGGCGCGCACCTCGTGTGCGCCTCGCGCGCGCCTCGCACACGCTCGACACCTGCGTCATGTAATAGACTATTTCTTCTGTTTTTTTAATAATTTACATATTACATATTTGCATCATGTAATAGACTCTCTATTGCTAGTTGCTAATCCATTCTCCATCTTTTCATGTTTAACCTATAAAAAAGAAAACAATAATTAGTAATTTAGTATACATGTTTGCTAATTGTAACTTCCTTCTCTAATTAGCATGCTAAATAGAAAATTATGAACATATGTAAATATGTAATTGTTACCTCCATTCTCTATCTTTTCATGCTAACTAGCAAATAGTAATTAAAAATGCTAATTAGAAAATTATGAACATCATGTTTTTTAATCACTTAATTGTTACTTAAAAATACATATATCATATTTTAAATAAAAATACATATTTCTTATTTGTTACTTACTTGTTTTCTTTCATAGACTTTTGCTTATGTTGGAGATTATCTTGCATTGTGATTTGTGAAAACTAATGAACTTCTCTATGTTATGCATGTTAATTAAGATTCTTTCGTGATTTAGTCGGTGAAATTATATTTCTTGGTTTTTTTATGTGACTAATTTATAAACATATTGCGTATATGCTTCTTTGTCTTTTGTTGGAAAATATTAGTTTGAGTTGTGCGCCTTAATTCAGTGAGACGCGCGCATTGTTGTGCGCCTTACGCATGGTGCGCATAAGTGGCCTTTGCGCCCCGCTTTGCGTCTTGCGCCTCGATACAATGTTGTGAGCTTAGTCTGTAAAGAAAGCTTCAACTAGGGAACAGAGAAAGAAGGAGCTAAATCTGTATAGATGTCCTAGGGAAATATGAAGACATGCTTCTTGTGACGATGCATGTTTCAACTAGTGACATCGATGGTCAAAGAGGAATTCATAAAGCAGATTTGTGATTGTGGCTTTGACTATTAATTTATTATGTACCTACCAAAATCATAAAGGCTGTTTTTGGTTCGAGAGAAAATGAGAGGAAGTGGCTTCTTTTGTTTGGTTTAAAAGAAAATGAGAGAGAAAAAAAAAAGAAAAATACACACACATACATATACAGACACATCCACACATATATGCACAAATGTTACTGATCGGGATCACTGGACACTGTCTTATGTAGTATATGACCCAACATTTCCAAATATGATATATTTAGAAAATAATGGGTATGAGGTGACGGCTCATTTTGCTAAATGAGCTACCAAGAGTTAGTCATGTGGTGAGGCCCACCTTACTAGTCACATCAAAAGGTGTAGACTTTACCATTCTATCTCTTAGTAGCTTATTTAGCAAAATAAGCTGTCATCTCACACTCATCATTCCCTACATATATAGTTACTTGGTACCAAGTAAACTAAGTTTACTTGGTAGTCAGGTGGACAGATCAAGGCTTTAGATCTGATTTTGAAATTAGATCTAAATTGGTTGGTCATTTTGCATAAAACAACCCCTCCCCCCAAAAGAGAAATGAGCTAACATTGACCTCACCATGATTCTCTCTCTATTTTTTCATCTCATCGTTTATTTCAACAGAGAACAAAGAGGGGGCAATATTCTAGGGCTTACCGCCACCACCATCGCCCTACTTTGATTCCAGCACCCGAAGCTCACCGACACCCGCCCTCACCCACCTTTGACCTCCGATCTTCTAGAGCCCTCGCGCTCGTCTCTGGCACCCGAAGCTCGCCTCCACCACCGCTAGCCCTACTTCGACTTCGCCGCTCATCTCCAGCACCTGAAGCTCGTCACCTCCGTCATTGCCCACCACTGATCTCTGATCCTCTAGAGCCCTCGCCGCTTGCCCTCCAACACCTATAGATCACTACCACATACTATTCGCCCGCCTCTTATCTCTGAAAGCCCCCATCGTTGCCCCCTTCTAAAACGTCAATCATCTCAGCACCTCCCACCCGCCTTCAGCAACCCACCGTCTACATTTTTTCATTTAATTTTCCTTTAAATGTTTGATGAAATGGTTATGATTGATTTGGAGAACTAGTTGTTTTTTTATTTCCCGCGCTACTGGTATTTGATTTTTGCTAGAAATATCTTACTGTTGTATGGATTTATTGGTGTTGATGAAGTTTAGATGTGGTTATTGGTGTTTGTATGGACTTATTTCTGTTGGTGATGAAGTTTTAGATGTGATCATTAGTGTATTGTAGGAACTAAATGTTGATGGTGAAGTTCTAGTGAGGTTATTGGTGATGAAGTTTTAAATTGCTCATTAGTCCCTCAAATCCTAAGAAGTCTTGCAATTCAGTACTGTTCAGCTATAAAAAATTAGAGTTTTGCAATATTAGTCCTTAGGAGTCTTGAGTTTTGTTAGAGTAATTAAGGGATTACCTGGCTATGTTGAACATTACGGCAATAAACCGCATCGCATCAAATGGAGTCGGGGATGAAGAGCTTGGATAGGATCTCAATCATAGCATCAGAGGGAAGATTCTTTCAGAGATTCGGCAAACTCGACAATCGATCTGTTAGGGTTGAGAGAGAGTTTCAAATGAAGAGCTCCAATGTCAGTAAGGAGCAATACATAGAGAGAGGGACTAAAAGTTATTTCCTCTCCTTTTCTCTCTAGTGTTTAACAAAGAAAAACAGAAGAAAACTATGCCATTAATTTTTCTCTTAGATATTCACTTTTCGTTTTCTTTCCATGCGTTCCTTTCAAACCAAAAAAAGAGGAACCATTTTCTCATTTGTTTTCTATTTATGTTCTTTTCCCTTCTCTCTTTCGCTCAGACTATACACATGCTTAAACAAAGAGATGCTTCACTATTACACCCTGTTTGGATGTGAGTGAATGAGAGAGAAGTGAAAGTAAGGGAAGACGTAACCCTAATTAGAAGTTTCTTTTAATAGGGTAAAGGATATAAATTAATAGGGTAAAGGATATAAATGAAGGATAATGAAGGGTGTAAGTTCCATTCAAATAGGGATAATTCGTTCCCCCTCATTTTGAGCAGTAGCTAGGGGGAAGAGAACTGTCTCCCTAATTTTATTTTCTTAGGAGCATTTTACCGTCCATCAGGATATAAATTGGATTGTTGAGATTTATTCTTAGAAACCATATACTAAAGCCCAAAAAGAACAAAAACGCCTCTCTGTTTTTTCTTTAGTCTTCTCTGATCCGCCTCTTGCTCTCTGCCTCTCGCCGTTGTCTGTGCACCGCCAGCTTCTCTGCCGCGTCGGCATCTTCGACCCCGTCACGTTTCTGAAGCCATCACCTCTCCGATGCTCATACGCTGCATTAGCTTCTCCGACGCCTCAGGTATCACAATTTTCTAAAATCATTCTTTTTAGTTATTTATTTTTGTTGTTTTTCTTCTTGATGTTTTGATCTATGTTACTAATCCTATTTTTCACTAGAGAAATTTAATTAACAATATACTTTGCATAATGATCTTCAATTGTTATACAAGAATTATCTAGTGCAAATAGTTTATAAAGAACTCTACTTATGTGCAATGGGAAACTGCAATTAGTTGCATCTTATTAAATTTTCTACAGTACGTATTTGGAATTTTCAACTCCAACATATATAATAAACTGATGCAATGTCGCTTTTCCCCCTTTAGATCAAAGAGGAATGAATCATAATTTAATGTCCCACAAACTACTTTATTACATATATGAAAAAAGTTTGGTCATGTAAATCTACAACACTTACAATTTGCAAAATATGGTTTGCAATTTCATCTGTTTGTTTTGCACTAAAATATGAGTTTTGGTCTCATGTTATTAATTATTTGTTTTAGATAATTTAATTGCTTGTTAGTTTAAATTATTTGTTTTAGATCATAAGCATTACCTGTATGGAAAAAACATGTCATCAGTCTAACTCCATAAAATCATAAGTATTACAAGTAACAAATAGATTAAAAAATAAAATTATGAGTTTTAGTCTCATGTTATGAATAATTTATTTTAGATAATATTAATTGGTTATCACTTTAAATCACAAGCTTTTTTGTTTGCTTTGTCAGTTCAATTGTTCTTTTAGCAGATCTGACAATTATATTTTTATTTTTTTTATTCCCAATTAACAATTCTTTTAACTCGTTGCATAAATAATGGAAGCATCGATCAAGTTTCAACATGCACGTAATGTTGCAGTTGGATATGCTATGTGCACATTTGTTTATTGGTTCATATGTTACAGAAAAAATAGTAGGAGAAAAATTGAACCTCAAGAAACTAGAGAAGTAAAAAATAAGGTGCGAGAAATAGAATCCCAGAGAATTATATGTAGGAAAATTATCCAAATGAATCTGCTCTTTTCATCAATTGTGTGGAATATTACTGAGGGAATACAGGCTTAGACATACTCAACAAGTTGCTATTAAAGAACAAGTTGTTAAATTCTTGTATATGCTAGGACACGACATAACACCACCTAAATTTAGTAAGATCTTTGGTCATTCTGGAAAGAATGTGAGTCGTCATTTTTATAATATTCTAAGAGCTATAATAGAGTTGGAAGAGATGTTTTTAATACAACCCGATGGATCACAAATTCCTTCAAAGATACTCACCAATCCAAAATTCAATCCTTACTTCAAGGTGATGATAACTTTCATAAGTTTCTTTTAACTTTGTCTAGGTTATTTTGTTTTAGAATTGTGTTGAGGCAATTGATTTGATGGCACACACATCTGAGTAAAAGTTTCTCATCATGAGGCTCCCAGATATCGTGGTAAAAAAGATCATCCAACACAAAATGTGTTAGCTGCCTCTACCTTTGACTTGAAATTTATTTATATTTTATCCGGATGGGAAGGAACTACATCTGACTCTAGAATTTTGAAAAATGCTTTACAATGATGATTTTCACTAAAAATCCCTCCAGGTAATTATAATCTAACAGTAAGCCTAAATTATGTCTTATAATATACTGCTGATGATAATGTATTTTTTAGGAAAATATTATCTTGTTGATGGCGGATTCATGTTAAGAAGTGGAATATTTCCACCCTATAGAGGAGAACGCTATCATTTAAATGAGCATTCAAGAAATCCACCAAGAAACCAATGTGAGCTATTTAATCTAACGTATGCATCACTTCATAATGTCGTTGAAAGAGCATTTGGCGTATTAAAAAAAGATTTCTCATCAACCAAATTACGGTGTTCAAACACAAAACAAAATCATTGTAGTTTGTTGAATTTTGCATAAATTTTTATGGGGCGTCGATCCAAACAATGATTTTCTAGAAGCGGAAGAGCAATGTGATGATACAAACCAATTAGAAGAAGATTACCTAGACGAGAATAAAGATGCTGATAGAGGGGAGTGGTTAAGAAATTGCATCGCGAGTTCTATGTAGCAAGATTATAATACATGCGTAGGTTCTATTATATTTATGTCCTTCGTTTGCTTTGTAGTTTCTATTTGCATTGTGATTTCAATTTGTCTTGTACTTGATATTACATTATGGCTATTTATTTCTTTACTTTTATAGCTTGAATGTTGTTTCGACTTTCATGATATTATTATCATCTTTTATTTACATTTTCTTAATTTATGTGAATAATATTTTTGATGATGTACTAATTCTATTTGGTAAATTAAAGAATGTCCAAGAGAAAGAATGTGGATGATGAATCTTTTCGTGGAAAGAATGTTAATATGGACCCCTATGATGGAAGATAAGCTAATTGATGCTTATTTGCATCAAGATGTGTCGGGAAATCGAATCAACGGCAAACTCTTTACCGATGGCTTATGATCAGATAGTGGCTTAACAAATAGAAAGCTTTCTCGATAAGCCTTTTGACAAGGAGAAAGTGAAGAGCTGCATGAAGTATATAAAATCGAAATGGGCAGCTTTCTATGACTTATTTAAGAATGCGGGGAGTGGTTTTGCTTGGAGTCGGAGCACCAATACATCAAGTGCAGAGTCTGAAGTTTGGGATAGGCTAATTCAGGTATGAAAACAATGCTGAAACACTCATATTAGTGTTTCAGATCAGCAGTGAAATATTAATAACATTTCAGCAGTCTTTTTAAGTGTTTCGGAATCAGTGTTTTAGCAATGCTGAAACACTCAAATCAATATTTCAGATTAGTAGTGAAACATCCATAACATGTCAGCAGCATTTTTTAAGTGTTTTAGCACTGCTACAACACCAAGATCAGCGTTTCAGCACTACTAAAACACTCAAATCAGTGTTTCAGCAGTGCTGAAACACTGATTTGAGTGAAACACTCGAATCATTGTTTCAGAATTGCTGAACTGATGTGTGTGTTTTAGTGTTGCTGATACACTTCTACCTGTGTTTTCACCACTTGCATCATATGAATATAGCATCACATAATGTTGTTTTCGTTGGTAACTACCATTGATTAATCTCGACATCTCCAGAATAGAGTTTCAGCACTGCTGAGTCATTATCCTTGAGTGTTTCAGCAGTGTTAAACTCTATTTTCAGTGTTAAAGATTTGCTAAAACACTTTGTTTTCGGTTTTTACTCATTTCCTAGTCTTATACGTACAAAAGCACTAAATTTCTTTACTTGGAAATCAGGCCCATCCAGAAGCTACTGAATGGAGTGACCAAGCCTATCGCAATTTATGATAAGCTATTGTAGCTATTTGCATCTGATAGAGCAACGAGAGATAATGTTGAAACTGCAGCTAAGATACGAGAAAGGAAGAAGTTTCAACGCCACTAATGAGGTTGATACTTTAACCATTAATGGCATGGTTAATATGATTTCGAGAGAGGAAATTTTATTGGAAAATTTTGATGTGATTAATGGTGAAGCAAATGACAAAGAGGATGGTAATAATAACACTATTCATGAGACCAATTCAACAACAAATTCGCACAAGAAAAGTAGGAAAGCAAAGAAGGATGTTTCTGTTGAAATCCAGCATGCACAGGATAGCTGAGGCAATCAAGTTAGGTGCATATGAGCACACAAAGTGTCACGAACGCACTCCAATGAAAGAAGACGAGGTCTGAGCTCATTTGGTTGATCTTGGCCTTGATGATGAACAAATTGATAGTGCATTCCTATTACTAACTGCGAAACCGGATATGTTAAGGCCTTTTCTCGGCCGTCCACTTGAAAGGCGCAAAATCTTCTTATGAAGATGTTACATTGTGCATCTATGTCACCGCCACCTCCACCTATTTATTAGCTTGCTACCTAGCATTTTTTTTTGGGTTACATGTTGGCCATTTTGGACTTGAATTTGCCCACTTTTGATGGTGGTATTTGGTTGTTGTGTTGGCCATTTGGCATTTGTGTTTGCCAACTTTTGGTGACTAATTTTGGTTGTGTTGACTATGAAATTGCTAACTTTTGGTGGAGAACATTTGGTTGTGTGAGCTATTTCAAACTTGAATATACTAACTTTTTGTGGATGATGATCAGTTGTGTTGTCTATGAAATTGCTAACTTTTACTTATGTATGAAAATTGTGTATTTGGTAACTATGGTGCTTATGACAATATTTAGCAGTCATATTTTGTAAGGAACATGTGGTTATTGAATGGAAAAGTGGTTTGATATTTCTATAAGCTTTCTATGTTGAGTAGAATATTGTTTTATGTTGCTTTTGGCTATGTTATTTATCTATATTGTGGATATAGGATATGTGGATCCTTTCATGGTTGCGGATTGGTTGTGTGAAGTGACTTATAAGGGTTGGTGGTAATGTCCTATAGTTTTTTCTTTCTTTAAGAGGGTTGTCTCAATGAAATTTGGTAGTAAACTTTTGAACAGGTAGATATTCCCATCTGGTTAGATGGATACGTAATGTAAGGATAATAATAAATATAGTGAGAGGCTATTTATGTAATTTTACATGAATTCCCTTCCATTCCCTTGCATTAATTGAAACTCCAAGCAAGGTGAAATAAATCACCTTCCATTTTCCTAGTAAACTCCCAAACAAGTTATTAGATCCTCCCTTAGCTTCGCTTCCCATTTCTTACCCTCGCTTCCCCAATTTTAACTTACCTTCCCTTCCCTAGTAAACTCCCAAACATAGTGTTAGGCTCCTAGAAGTGTTTGGTTAAGAAATTGAGATCAATTTATCAACAAGAGTCAGTTAGCTACTATGTCATTACACAAAAGATTGGCACAAGTTATCAACAAGAGACAGTGAACTAAGAAAGAGGGGGAAAACAGTAAAAGAATTCTCAATTGTCATGTTTAATTCCTCCTGCACTCTTCGATCTATTTCTACATTCGATAATAACCTAAAACTTAATTAGCTTGCTCTCCATTTACTATCATAAATTTCACATGCCTTAATTCCCAATTCCCACTGAATATCATCAGGCTCCTACAACTACATAAACAGCCATTGAATTAAGCAAATACCTGAGGAAACACTGGAGCAATTCGACAAGCTTCTTCAGCGTCTTCAAGTGCCCGTTCATTATCTCCCCTCGCCAATCTCACAGCAGACCTGAACAATTTCACCCAAATCTCAATCCAATGCTCAAAAATAAACTACCTAAAACCAATCAAAAATTCCAAAAAAAGAAACCTGCATTTATAAATAAAATGCAAACCCCCAGACGGCCAAAGCTCAATCGCCTTCGAAAACAACTCCTCAGCTTCATCAAGCTCCCCCTTTTCAACCTCACCCTCCCCTTTCTTCCTCAAAGCGAGGGCTTCCAGATTCCTCTCGGCGTCGAACTGGGGCCCACATATCTCCGCCAGCACGCGAGCGGCGCGCGCGGTTGTGCCGCAGTGACCAACGG
>NC_033794.1:19836550-19861475 GCF_001876935.1 Asparagus officinalis | reverse complement strand
GGCGAGGGAGGAGAGGACGTCGAGGATTGATCGAGAGCCCTGGCGGTTGCAGCTGCGGTTGACGCACACCCTAATTTCTAGGGTTTGTTGGTTTTGGGATTTTATTTGTTGTTGTCTGGGCTTTCGTTTCGTCGTTGAGGGGGTTGATCTTTGATTTGAGAAAGGATGAGGAGTTGATAATGGATTCCTTATAGAGGTTGCCTCCATTATGTGAAGAGTGGAGAGCAGAGAGAAGTCAGGAGGGGATATTTGATTTGTTTAGTGTAGAAAATTCATTTAAGCCCCTCATTCGGTTGTAATCGTTTAACTGCACCTTTGATTGAATTACATTTAGGCCCTCTAGATCTGTCTTCATTTTGCTTTGAGACCAACACCGGGATTTTTTTTTCAAAAGAAATAAAAGAACTAAAAACAAAATTTATTTTATGTAGCACCTAAAATACTTCTGTTTTTTTGGTTAGCTATGAAATATCGATTGCTTCTTTAGAATTTAATCTCTCTGAGCCAGCCGCTCTGTAGTTGGTTCATGAGACCGGATTCTAAAGAAAATTTACACTATATCACAAAAAAAAAAAAATAATAATCGACTTTTTGACTAATTTTTTGGAACAAAATCCTATTACTTCTTGCTAACTTTACTTAAAACTATCAAATATCAAGATGCAAAATGGATCGACATGTCACCTATGAACCTTGAAACTCAACGAGCAAGAATGAACTGGATCAAACTAAAACCTTATATGTTTACTATTTAACAATCGTTAATTTTGAACTAAAGAGAAACTCCTTTCTTTAAAAAAAAGTTTTTCGGTCTATGCAACACAAACTTTATCTTAATAGGGGCTGTTTGTTTGCCCAAAAAATGAGGAAATGGGATGCCACATAGGATTTAGGGAAATGTCAATAGTGTCACATCAAATTTTGGGTTCAAGGGATTTCCAAATCATAAGTTTGTTTCGTTATGTGATTTCAAGAAATGAGGGTGCTACGTAGGATGCCACTTCGGATTTTAGAGAAAACTCATTTCAGACCAAAACCTAGGGCTGGGCATATTCGGTTCGGTTCGGTTTTATGTCCAATCCGCATCCAATCCGAATTTTTCGGATTCTCAAAATTCTCATCCAGATCCAGATTTTTTCCCCTTCATCCGAATATTCGGCCCAACCGAAATTCGGTTCGGTTCGGTTCGGTTTCGGTTTTGAATTTGCAAAGAGTTCTATCCAAAGACTTCTGTTGTGAATTTGTAAGCTGGGCATTGTCCTCATGATGAGGTTCCTGAGCTCGCCAACAAAGGTTTATTAGACTGGTTATCATCTTTAGAATAAAGTTTTAAGTTGATATAATTACGTAGAGAACTGATGTTTTAAAGATGTTGTTCATATAATACAACATGCTTATCTCTTGTAAGTATCATGTACATAACACATTTTGTGATTGATTTGAATCTTATGTAATTCTCAAGATCTTTTCTGTGAAATTTTTTAACTAAAGTTTAAGTTTATTTAATTACACGGGGGAGTGATGTTTTGTATGATATTGTTCATATAATGTAGCGTATGCATCTTTTGTAAGTGCATCATGTGCATAACAAATTTTCTGGATTGATTTGAATCTTTACTTAATTCTCAAGGATATTTTTCTGTGATATTGTTATACTCGTTGCTTGAAACTGCTCCTTGCGCCGTTTGAATCTATTGGATGATAACAGGAAAAGTTTTGAGGTATAAGTTTAGTCTCTAAACCGTCCAACAGAATTCGGGTCGGTTTTTTTTGGGCGGTTCAGGGGTTCAAACCGGATCCAAACCGATTTAATTCGGTTCGGGCGGTTTAGAGACTTCTTCTCATCCATTTAATTCGGTTCGGTTAACCGGTCCGTTTTTTCGGGCGGTTTTTTCGGTTGAACCGGTTTTTTTTGGTTTTTGCCCACCCCTACCAAAACCCTCAGAAATGGGGTGGAAATGTCACATCTGACAATATTTAATTGCCCAAAACACTGTTGAAATGGCGACTAAAGATTAAAAGGCAATATTTAAATGTTGAAATCACTATTGAAACGACGGCGGAGTTCTTTTTATTATTTGTGTTCAAACAAACCCAAGAACTAGAAATGTAGGATTAAAAGACAATATTTAAATACTGAAATCACTATTAAAACGACGGCTGGGTTTTCCATTTCTTTGATTTCAAATGTGAAATAAACAAAATAAAAGAAATGCGGGAAACCCTTTGAAATGTCCTGAAATTGGTTTTCAAACACTGTTTTTCATTTCTTCTTTTTTCAAAAATGTACCAAATAGACCCTTACTTGCAAATTTATCTCTTAGAATTGCATATTCACTAATTTACCCCTATGAATTTAACGCTATCTATTACTCTATAATAATGAGAGGATCCAAGATTCACTATTCATGCAACAATAAAAACTACAGCAAATTACTGTAGTATTTGTTACTGTAGCATAGGCAGGAGGATCCGAGATTCAATACTCATGCTGCAAAAAATACTGTAGCATTATTACTGTAACACAGACGGGGATTGTAACGTCTAAAAACATTACTAAATCAGTATTACTGTAGCTCAGGCAGGAAGGTGTAGCATTTTAAAATGTTACTGTAGCATTTTAAAAATGTTATTGTAGCACTTACAAAACTGTATTAAATACATAATTAATATAGAAAAAATAAAAAAATGGAGACCGTGCTTTACACGGGGTGCACACTAGTTACTTGAAGAAAAGGATATAAAAATCTAATATTGGATAATGTAGAGATAATATGGGGTGCTTTATACAAATTGGAGGGTGAATCCACAATTAAGGCAGATATGAAGGGTACGCAGGCAAATCCAAGTCAGAGGCTAGACCTCACTTAGCCCATCAGCAGCCCAGCCCAGATCCCATTTGGCGAAAATTATTACCAGTTCGAAGACTGTTGCTCGCTTTCTTTGCTCCTCTTCCTCTCGAGCGGTCTGAGATCTCGTGTTGCTTCTCTCCGATCCCTCACAATTAGGGTTGCAAATGGTAATAGCTGATTCTTTTCATCCTCTTATTTCACCAATTCGATAGATTCGATTCTGTTAAGATGCGGAGTCACAAATGAGGATTGGATGCAGGGCGATTCAACTTCAGCGGTGCAAGAGAATCAGAAGCTAGGGTTTGATTTGGGAGTATTTGTTGGGGATCTGGCTGTAGATGAAGATGATGCTAGCGGGTATTGGTTAATTTACTGCACAAAGATTTGATCTTTAGACCCTTTTTATTAGTTGCTGATTGCTAATTGGCGCAGTGATGATATATCATTGGACGGGCTTCGAGAGGAACTGGAAGAATGTAAGGATGATCTTGTGAGTATTTCCTCCTAGTCATTTTTTTCTTTGAAGGCCTTTAGCGATAAGGATTATAACAACATATGATTACATTCTGCGTAGCAAGCAAGATTTTCGTGGTTAGGCGCAAATATATTCTATCTTGAACAATTTACATTAGGTCCGAAATAATTGTTAGATGCTTACATGGCTTATGAAGGCCTTGGCACATTTTTGTTCTGTACTTTTGATTGAAATGGATGCAATTTGGGCTGCATTAGTTATTCGATATATGTTCTCGATGTTCTATGCATCCTTATAATCTCTTATAATCTTATTGGAATTACTAAATTATGGACTTGCATATTATTGTTAATATAGAGGGACACAACAATTGTACATTCCTTTCTACTGTTCTGACAAATCTCTGGGAAGTACTTGTTATATATGTTCCTCAGTAGTATGGTCTTGAATTTTATGAACTATCTAACTGAATCTTCTTTTGTGAATCTCCTATCACTTATATCATTTTATGAATAGTTTTCTCCTATGGAGTATGATTTTTATTTATCCTTATTGTTCAACAGGAGGTAGCAAATATCCTTTCTAAAGGAACCAAACTGCGGGAGTACACAAAGGGTGTAGAGAACAATGTGCACCAAGTTGAACTAGATTCCATTCAGGTCAGCATGTCTTAATTGCAACAAACAAAGTTTAAGACTACTGATTCTTAATTTGGTTTATATCATCCACTTCACAACGCAATGGATTATGTTTGGATAACGTATCAGACACTTGTTATCAGTGTGCCCAGACGTATAGGACACATTGATAAAACACAAACAAGGTGACACGCTAAATCCGTAAACAGAAGAGTATGGTGACCCGTCAATATGACTTAATCTGTGTGTATATACATGTATTTATATTTAGTGCACATCAATAACCATAGTGATTGTGACATGTTTTCATTTTCGTAGAAATCCATGGACCATGGTCATTTATATTGACTGATATGTTGTTTTAAACTGGGTACCATGAAACAAAGGGAAACATAATTTATGTTGGACACATTGTGTTTGACACTATATTACATGGCAAGAACCTGACTTTAAAACTTTGCACCATCTAAATGCCATGATTCCTTGTTCTTTATAGTAGTCAGACTGCAACGATTATTGTTTCTTTCTTACTATTTAGCTGCTCAAACCACAAAGTGGAAGTCGGTGCTGCTGAAAACTGAACTTTCTTATCTCTTTGGACTGCACTGAGTTAGTTAATAAGTGGAAATATCATTGCACCAAGTTATGTTAATAGGAAAATTTAAAAGAAACACGGTAATTGATGGGCATTATCCACTATTGCGTTGATAGTTTCCAAGAAGATAGCATTTCATGCCATTTTCTTCTGTTCCTCAAATCAATATATTTGTTGAATTGTGCATAACTGATTTACTTCTAAGTCCGAACCTATTAATTGTGATTTGTATCTTTGTCTTTGTTACAATCATATGCTGATTTTTATTAAACTATTCTTTCCTTATCTTCAAATTTGAAATGTCAATTTTTTACCATGCAGGATTACATCAAGGAGAGTGATAACCTAGTTCTATTACATGATCAAATTCGTGACTGTGATAATATCTTATCACAGATGGAAACCCTTCTTGGTGGGTTTCAGGTATTTAAATATCTAACAGATTTTCTTCCATTTCCCTTAAGATTGAAAATTAACGATTCACTAGCCAGCAATATCTATGGATTTTATACTTTTATATACTTTTATTAGTGTAAGTGGCTAAGTGCTAAATTTTTTGTGTCTGTAGATGTACCTCATGTATTTTCTCATACATGTTGTATATTTTCTTTCTTAACAGCAATTCAGTAATGTGCCTAAGGCAGAGAACTTTCTATCTTCTAGATGATGGGGTTTTATTTTAAGCATTAATGTGTATTAACATAAATTATTAAATATGATGATGCGCCTTTCTTTCAAACTATAACATAGTAGTATTTCTTACCTTGCAATTATTATTCTGTGATACTTGGAAAGCTTTAGTCGCACAATGACGACTTATATTACCCGTTACTGATTTATTTTCAATAAAAGATTTATCGTTGCATAGAAATGTCACATTCAATTATAGTTCTGTCAGTGTACATAAGATTCTTGTTAATAATATTCTACACATTTGAAGTATCAGGGGACAAGCTTGCAATTCTTGGGCGCGTTGGATGTGGCAAGTTTTGTTGGAAGAAAATCCCACATACCATAGGTGATATGAAATCTAGTTTGTCGACAACCAAAGGAATATGATATGATAGCTAGGCTAGGATAACAATCCCAATTTTTTTGGGTTATCTTCTAGATGATGGGGTTTTATTTTAAGCATTAATGTGTATTAACATAAATTATTAAATATGATGATGCGCCTTTCTTTCAAACTATAACATAGTAGTATTTCTTACCTTGAAATTATTATTCTGTGATACTTGGAAAGCTTTAGTCGCACAATGATGACTTATATTACCCGTTACTGATTTATTTTCAATAAAAGATTTATCGTTGCATAGAAATGTCACATTCAATTATAGTTCTGTCAGTGTACATAAGATTCTTGTTAATAATATTCTACACATTTGAAGTATCAGGGGACAAGCTTGCAATTCTTGGGCGCGTTGGATGTGGCAAGTTTTGTTGGAAGAAAATCCCACAAAGGAATATGATATGATAGCTAGGCTAGGATAACAATCCCAATTTTTTGGGTTATCTGCGAGGATCTGTTTTTTATTCATCTGTGTCCAGGCTTTTTGTTCCATATGTTTACTAGAAAATAATCACCAGAAGAGACTTGCGAGTAAATTATGGTATTGATGTTTTGAGAAGATGGTGGGAATAACAACTTTAGAGGCAGATGTGGGTCAACCTTTGATCTCCTACGCATAGCCCAGAGGTATATGAGAAGAAGAGGGATCCAGCGATTTCTATTCGGTCACATGATTAGATGAACATTGGTCACCTGTCACGAATATGCCAATATATGAGACGTGTTCAACATGTGTTTCAATAATAGTCATTACCTTAATATTTTTTTTGAAGGAATCAAGCTTTTAGCATCAAGGTTTAGCTGTATTTAGAAATAAGATTTTCTTGCATGATACTGAATAAGTTATTTAGTATATTGTGCACATGTTTCTTCTTTCTTGATCATTCGTATTTTATACTAAAGGAATTAGTTTCACAAGTATTCTGTCTGTCCCTCAAGTATTATCTGCATATGTTTCTTCTTTCTTGGTCATCGATACTGAAGAAATTAGCTCTCAAGTATCATATGTCTTATCTTACGCGAGTAGGTACCTGTGCTTCCCAATTTGTGTGCAAACAACACGGTGTAATTGAATAATTTTACATGGTTTATAGTTTATACTAGTCTCTTTGTTGCTTTAGCCCTTGGGAACTACTGTCTTGCTTTTGTATAGTACATGTCACGTTGAGTTTTTTAAAGTTTTAAATAGTTTATTAAATATGATCTTCAGTAAATTATCAGTTGCACAGTATTGATCTAATATAGCAATTTAAAAATATTAATATGATATTTTTTCCATGATTCATCATTTTTAGAATTTAAAAAATATATATTTTCCATGCTAAATTAATAGCTCTATTCTATTGTTAAAATTTTTCTTTGTTCTGATACTCATTTTTACTATGTGGGTTTATTTATGACTGCACATGCGGAGAAGCAGGTTTCTTGTTTTTATTGCTTTTTATATTGAGTTAAAACTCAGATTCTCTTTTAGAAGATGTTGATTTTTTTAGTCAGGAAATTTTAGCATGGTCTAATTTTGGCATCAGATGCAACAATACTTACAGAAATCATGTTGGTAGGCTGAAATTGGTTCTATAAGTTCAGAGATCAAAAGTCTTCAAGAGAAGTCCATGGACATGGGATTGAAGCTGAAAAATCGCAAGGTATGGCTCTCTTATTCTACTTTCGTTTTGGATTCTTTAATAGAGAGAAATACGTTAGCTTAATTTTTGAATTGCTTAGGGAGTTTCAATTTAGAATTTCATATTTTGGTGTTGCATCCACAATGGCTTTGCATCCACAATGGCTTTGCAACCATATAGGTAGAGGATGCTTCTGCTTCTCTGTTGAAATATGAGTTGTATACTGACTGCATCATTTCACCTATTTGGTAGTGAAAGACTTCCCATCACAGGTCTTAAATGATTAACTATATCTCCTTCCAGGAATAAATCAGGAACTGGCCAGTGAATCATGTTTGATAGAAAAGACATGTTATGCTCCAGAACCATTTAATGATCCAGCATATCTATCACCAGAATGTAAAAATTATATCAAGATTGTTAAGCATGGTAGCACAATCTGTCCAATAGGAATTGATTGTCCTTTTAACCTGGTATTGTTCTGTGTGGTACGACGAATACAACTCTTTCAGCTTTTAGCACAAGTTTGGGGTTTTGGTGTAGTGACAGGGATAGAAAAAGGTTCTGTGTCGTGACAGGGACACTAAAATGTGCTAGAAGAGACGATCCCGTCCAGATCCAGCTGGGAATATTTTAAGCAGATATTCTAAGAACTCCAGGTTTCAGCCCAAAAAAATGGACACTCAATGTGCATGACCGATTGAGGATGAATATGCTTTCCCAAACATTCCACAACTTGGATTGGGAAATTAATCTCAGTAGCCACATCTTTTGTTTCTGAATTCAGCTATTACTTAAGGCGCCTTTGTGAAAGATTTCTGAAGTTTTTGAAATTATATTCCTATTATCTACAGCAAATTCACGTCTGCATGAAATCCTGAAGTATACATATTTCTCACCCAGTTTTTTTAACTTCCTAATTGATCTTTATCTGAATTATTTATTAAATAAGCTTCTGCATGTTTTAATTCTATCAAAACTCAAGGGTCGTTAGTTTGTTTGTGACTGTTCCTAAATTCTGAATCTCTGATATATTGATATCAGTAAACTTACAATATAGTTGAAATTTCTTCACTTATCTTTTCACATAATGCCCTGTTATTATTATTCCTTTAGAGAATAACATTTTACTATTGTTCAGGTTTACTGGCATCACTTTTGGGTGAGGAGTTTATTAGTTTATCTTGATTCTTGACTTTCTACAGGCTTAATAGTAATGTGGTTGTGATAGCTACTTCTTGATTTTATCCTTCATATAGTGTCTGATCCAGATTATTTGGTCAGTGAAAGTATTAGATTTTCTGGACTAGAAATATGATTTCTGTGAAGTTTCTACTAAATTATTATTCTTACCTGGAGAGGCTAAAATATTCTTCAGATCTGCAATCAAGATGTGGACTGTGGTTTCACTTGAGAAAGAACTATATCTTGGTTGATACTAGTATTTGATTGAATTGTATCACTCCTTAAAATATCTAGTAATTTTCTTCAAGATATGTTTGTGAATCAGCTTATCTTTATACAGGTGGCAGAGTCAAAATTGACAAAGTTTGTTGAAGACATTATTGTGTCACCAAGAATGGTGGATATACTTTATGACGGAGAGGTAATTGATTTATCACATTTCTGTTATAACCTTCGTCCAAAACTGGTTCCATCACAGTAAAAAGGAAAAAAAATCTAAATGCCTTATCAAATATTTATCTCTTTATATTGTTAAACTCGGAGTATAACACTGTAGCATATCATATAGTCAGGTAAAATGATAAAAACAAAAGTTCTTGATCAGTTTCATTTTTGTCAGATCAGTGAGATATGGACCACATTGTTATGTGAATTTTATTGATATCTTGTATAGGTATTACCATTTCATTTCTATAACTGATATGATTATAGTGGCTGGGTAATATTCTGTCACTCCAAGAGACTCGCATCCTGAAGATGTGAAGCTTTGCGATTAACTTCCCCCTACGCTATCGCCCAATAGCGATGACATATTGCGGAATATGCGTTTTTTGCTTGCAAAAACGGCCAATAATGCACCACAGCAGTGAATAGCGGGCGATTGTCGGCAAAATCCGTTATTTGATTGTTATTTAAAAGTGGTTTGAGATTTATTTTTTTTAAATTAAACCTGACCTACAACAACTACATCCCACCGCCTCCCCTGCTTTCCGGCGTACTCCTGCTGCCTCCCATAGCCTCTGGCACCTCCCTCAGCACTTCCTCTCACCTCCTCTCGCCGTGAGCTCCTCCTAGTGCAGTACTCTCACTGCTTAGCTCATCTTCTCGAAGATGACACCTCTTTGAATCCTCCAATTGTCTTCGGCATTATGTGATGGTTACATGTCTATTTCATGTTTAGGATCTCTTGAAATCATCAAATGTACTTTTAGATTTTCTAAATTTTTTTTAATATTTATATATATCTAAATTAGACCGTTATTTGATGTTGTGCTTTTTACCGCTATTTTACCGTAATAGCCCCAAATAGCCTTTGCGATGTCTCACCGCTACACAACGCTATCCGCAATCGATAACCTTGTGTATATATGTATGCATGTATGTATGTATGTGTGTGTGTGTACACACACACACACACACATATATATATATATATATATATATATACATATATATACATATATATATATGTACATATACATGTATATGTATATAGATACATGTATATGTATATATATATGAGATTAATGGGTATCCTATGTCAAGGAGGGGATTCCCTCCTTAATAATGATGTGACACAATCCCCACCAAGTGAAATTCTCTCTCCTATTTTATTCACATGGTGGGGATTGTGTCACATCATTGTCAAGGAGGGAATCCCCTCCTTGACATAGGATACCCATTACTCTCTAGAGATTGGCATTCTGAAGTAGTCATGTCTAAAGCACTGTGTTACCAAGTTAGTAGAATTTATATGCAAAAGCACCGTGTTACCAAGTTAGTAGACTTTATATGCAATTACAAAATAATCACATGTAATCTCAAACTATATGAATAATTGCCTGGGTCAGCTCATAAAGTGAGGGTCAGTATGTTCTCTAATATGTGCTGGAGATTTCACCCCTTTCCACAATAATTCTGAATTATATGACAATGAGAATAGGGTTATATTAATAATAAATTAATGACATACTCTGCCTTCTTTTCTATGCTTATAGTTTTTGATGCAAAGCATCTGACATGGTACCGCTATCATTTTAGACTTTCAAATTTTTTTACTGATTTCACTTTTTTCTTATTTTAACTTTGATCTCTCTTGCAAGCAAAGAAACCCTGGGTATTTTTATAGTCTTCATACATGAACATTTTGCCAATTTGGTGGGATCGACTTGGTGAATCCCTTTTGTCCAAAAGGCCCTGTCAAGGGTCATCTCCAACCAGAAGTTTTTTACTGTACCATTTTTATACAGACGTTAACACTGACCTTGTGTTGGTGATACTTTCTGTTGTTGGGTAACAACAAATTGAATCTTCTTTTAGCATTTTATGCTTCCGTTACGTGTTTAATTTTCTTATATGTGATTACAGAGACATTCTTTGAAAAGTTTTAAATAAACCTCGTATTGCAAGTATATCATAGTAGCTTTTGTTAATTTTCAATTATATCTGAAAATGGTTTAAAAAAATCTGTTGGTGATGATTTATACACTATTAATTTTTCTTTTAATTTCGTGAATTAGTAAATCGAGTCTCAATTTCCAGTTGAATATGGGTTGAAGGATCTGTTGGTAAAATCATTTAGAAAGTATTTATTTGTCTTTGTATTCTTGAATTAGTAGATGGAGTCTGAATTCCTCTGGTCACAGTGAAGGAGCTTTTTGTATTTTAATTAGCCAATATTACTTAGCTGCTAATATGGTATTGGATACTTTTTTTTAACAGGTGAATGATGAATATTTGAAAACCCTCGAGACCCTTAGTAAGAAACTGAAGTTTGTTGAAGCTGATTCACTGGTCAAGGCATCAAAAGCTCTGAAGGATGTTCAGCCTGAGCTCGAAAGGCTTCGGCAAAAGGCTGTATCAAAGGTTGTCAGATGGATAGTGCCTCAAACTATTTTAGTGGCTACACATTTTTCTATATGAAAGAATGCTACTTCATGCTGTTATATATTTTCTGTTGAATACAATCAATCAGTTCCTAAAATGTGAATAAATTCTCTTTTTTGACTATCAAAATTGTTAATTCCTGATGCTGTTTACAATATTGGTCATAACAGTAATTTCCCTGATATAATGAAACTTAAAAGTTGTGATTGTAGGACCTTATTTAATGTCTAGTACTAGATTCACTTGACCTTTCCCTCTACTTATGTTCTTCCTATAATTTTCTTTTCTTTGAAGATTTATTTGTATTTGCTATGACTACAAAGATATTCAAAATCTTGTATAAAGCTTAGATCTGGATAGGATAGCTCACACATTTGAGTTCTTAGCAGGAATAGAAACGTTCTGCACTATAATCTATTCTATCATTGGAACATATTACTTATTTTTTCTGCCTGATATAAAGGTTGCTAAAATTGTCAACAGGTAGAATTGAAAATATCTTCTGAAATTGAGTATCTTTTGTTTTTTTTTGTTTTTTTTTTGCAGGTATTTGAATTTATTGTTCAGAAGCTCTATGCATTGAGAAAGCCAAAAACAAATATCCAGATCCTACAGCAAAGTGTTCTTCTGAAATACAAGTGAGTAGTACTTGATGGTGATAATACAATCATGTTCTTCATGAATACTGATTGCTCTACTTATTAGAAGCTTCCTGGATCTCAATGTTGTCATAGTTTTCCATCTATTAGCTGGCATCAGCGTCCTGAAATCAAAATATTCCATCATAGCTTCATCTTATGTGCCTTTTAATCAATATCTTAGCTTTAAAATCTATATTTTTACTATAAATAAAATTGAGTTCATGTACTCGTGGTTCTTTACCCTTATTTTCATCTGTTAAATATTCTATCCATTTGTTGCACCATCCATCAGTATCTGAGTGATCCCATATGTTTCAGTATATTTTTTGTTTATCTCATTGTCCCATTATAACTCCTAAGCACCCATGTTACCAGGAGACTCCATTTTATGAAAATTTATCACATTATAACACTTGTATATACACTCGTATATGAAAAACGCTTGACTATTTATGTAAAAAAAGGAGGCAACACTTGATTTGTATTAAAGAATGAAAAGGATCAGATGAAATATCTAAATGGATTTATAAGAGTAGGAGGTGTCAATGGTGTCGTTTGAAGCAGACTGGAGAGGATGGTTGGATGAGGTACGACCGAAACAGGCTGTTATGACGGTCATGGTTCATTGGGGAACTGAATTCATTTAGCAACTGAACGAGTCAGTACAGCATGAATTGGGTTCACCAAGAACCTACCATTTTTGGAAACCGATTAGTTTAAAAAAAACATTGTAAGTGAGAAGATTTGAACCATGATCAACGGAACAGAAAATTACCCATAAAAATAACTACTTCTTAGCATCTGGGATAAGTCATAGCATATAAATTGTATGAAGTCAATCCCTTTAACTGTGTTCCCCATCTCTCCTGGAGAGGAGTCAGTAGGGAAACCCTTAGGTGACACAGACTTCTTTAACTGATGAAGAATTGCTTTCCATTTACGTATTGTTCATGTTCTTTATCATACCATTGGAGTATTATTTAGGTATAATAATCAGTTTTTCTGCACTTGTTCTTCTAGGTATGTGATTACTTTTCTTAAAGAACACGGCAAAGAGATTTATGCTGAGGTCCGTGCAGCTTATGTTGATACAATGAACAAGGTGAACACTGTTTCAGTGATCCTCTATTACATTTGGCTTAGTGCAATCAGCAGGTTAAAATATTTGTAACAACATTCGCAACAACATTAAGAAAGTCCGTGATGTTAACAAAAATATAAGTTAACTACATGCGATAACACAGGACAAGGTTTTTACTCTTTTGACTGTAGCATTTTCTTGTTTTTCCAGGTTTTAAGTGCACATTTCCGAGCATACATACAGGCGATGGAGAAGCTGCAACTTGATATAGCATCACCAAGTGATTTGATTGGAGTTGATACCCGGAGCTCTGGCCTTTTCTTAAGGGGAAGAGAACCACTGAAAAACCGATCTGCTGTTTTTGCTTTGGGAGACAGGATAAATGTTTTGAAAGTATGTTTCTTCCTTATAGTTACATATGGTTTTAATATTCTTCGTCATGGGAAATATCAACTATGTGAATTCTTGCATGCCATTTTTCTGGTTTAGATATTTTTGATGCATGGTTGCGCAAATCATGTCAGGTCATGTTTTCAGCGTACACACTTTGTCAGCAAATAGCTTTTCCAGAATGTTTCCTGTGAATAACTGCATGTCCTAAAAATACCTTCCCATTTTGGGTTTCATTCTCTTCCTTTATAATTTTCTTTTCCACCTAATTATGTTTGTCTGCATATTGCATTTTAGATATGGAGATACCATCTCCTTTTCCTTGTTTATCAATGTCCCTCAGCGAAGTTATATGGTTGTACATTTCGATTTATAAAATAATCATAAGCGTCTGACTCATTGCTGTCTAAATGGCTACAAACTCTTTTCAAGGCACTTAATGGTTTCAATCAGTGATCTTCTTTAGAACAAAGAGAGAATGCCTCAAACACTTGTCCCAAAAGCTCCATATGGATTATGAAAAGTTAATGAAGGTTAAATCAAAACAAGAGGGAAATAGCCAATGTTTTAAAAAGCAGACGCCTAGCTCGTCTAGGCCCCCACCTAGGCCGAGGTGGTACCTAGGTTGCTCTCCTTGGTCTTGGGAGTGCCTAGGGGAGCGTGGGCCACTTACCAGGACTACACCCCTTAAGTCTTGGTTGTGATTTTCTTTGTTGTAGTCTCCACATCCTCCAACCTCCTTTCGGACTCCTCCGGCCTCCACTAACTATGAACACCTCCACCTCTAACCTTCAGCAAAACCTCCTCCACTTCCACTTGAACAAAGAAAGAAATCTGCCTAGGTGCTAGGACCAGTCCGGGGCCTAGAACTTTCTATAACATCGGCACTTATTATCAATTATTTAAACTAGAAAAAAAAAGGAAAACTTCCTAGGCCTCCCATAGGCTCCTACTAGGCATCGGACCCAGCACCTAGGCCGACTATTGTTCTCCATAACCTTGAAAATAACTTAACAGTTAATGCCAAAAGCCATAAATGCATTTATCCCAGAGAAAAAGTAAATGAACAGTGATTAACTAGTTAAAACATGGTCTGTCTCTATACATTATTGCAATTTTCTTTGTTTTCTCAGGAAATTGAACAGCCTGCATTGATCCCACATATAGCTGAAGCTAACTCTCAAAAATATCCGTATGAAGTTCTTTTTAGGAGCTTACACAAGCTTTTGATGGATACTGCCACTTCAGAGTATGCATGTTATCTGTTAACCCGTTGTGAATTGTATAAATAATGCATCGAACTGTTTGATTAATGTTATGTTTCATTACTTCAGGTATCTTTTTTGTGATGATTTCTTTGGAGAAAATTCAATCTTCTATGAAATATTTGCAGGTACTTAAGAAAGTTTCCATATTTGCACATACTATGTTCCAAGTTCTTATAGGGTTAGTATAGTTGTAATGTTAATGATTTTTCTTGGAGGTGTTTGAATTCCATGCTTTTGGTACAAAAATATATCTGTTCTTACACCTCTTACTATAGTTGTAAATTGTAATGTCAATGATTTTTCTTGGAGGTGTTTGAATTCCATGCTTTGGTATTTCGGTTCTTATAGCATGGCTAAATGAGCATTTTTGTATGTTAATGGCGTTGATGAGTATTTTTAGATGTTGATACAGTTAACAATGATCATGAAGTACTTCGCTTGTAAGAAGCATTTCCTGAATAGAACTGTTGATACTCCTTTTACCACTTTCAGGCCCATTTGCAGTAATTGATGAGCATTTCAACACAGTACTTCCAAATAATTATGATGCAATTGGCATAATGCTTATGATCAGGATAATTCACCAGCACCAGGTATGCCTTGTGCTGTCTATCTAACTATTCATCCTTTTCTAGCAATTTTCCTGATATAAAAATATTTATAATTGAAGTTACAAGACATTGTTCGAAAATGTACTCCTATGATTTATATTTTTCGTGTGATCTCATATGTATTTGATGTTTCTCCACTTCAATTTTTTCCTTATGATTTTTAGAATCAGGTAAGTTTAAATGATCATATAGCAGATTATCCTGCAGTGACATGTTTGATGCATAGGGTTCTACTTTAAGCCGAACAGCTATAGAAACCCAAGTTGTGCCGATGTCTAAGCAAACTAATAGACATACTGTCCACCCAAATGATATATATTGATAAAATAACAGGAATGGGAGAGGCATTTGTCATCTTATTCATCCTACAAGGACTTCGAATAAACTTTCCTTTCTAATTTAAGAAAAATTATGGATGGTTAATTTGATGCAAATCTTATTTCAGTTCATTAACTTGTTGCTCTAAATACAAACTTCTATGATTCCTAGCTATATTACAACTACTTCAATGCATGAATCCTATATCAGCTTATAAATCCCAGATTTGATAAACCTGGATGATGGCTAAAGTCGTAAGGAAGCTTAATAGTTTAATAACCTTGTGTTGACTGGTTTTTATTTAAAAAACAAAACGTAGTTGACGAAGGATGCTATCTAAACACTGGATTGCATTTCCAACTGTAAAGTTTGAAAATGTAGTTTGTGGTGCATTGATTCGCTAACCTACAAGAAGCAAACATGCACGAAATGTAAGTGGTTGTACACAGGAGGCTACAACTTAGAAGACAATATATGGTGTGGGCTTGAAGAAGTTTGCTACAACAAATGATCTCTAGCAAAAAATCTCCCAACTCCCAAAGTTTGTACACGTAGTTCATGGTGCATTGATTCTCTAACTTACAAGAACCAAACATGCAGGAAATGTAATTGGTTGCACACAGAGGCTATAACTTAGAAGATAATGTGTAGTGTGGGCTTGAAGAAGTTTGCTACAACAAATATGATTACTAGATAGAAATAAATGCAAAATAAAATTCTGAGTAAGATGAGAACTGTAAATTTTGATGTATTTAGTGCTCGAGATTATATTATTCAAGCTATAGAGGGTGTTTAATTTATGATTCTATTACTGGAGTGATTGGTTTAATCCAACATACCTCCCAGGATTTTGCTCAGCATGTTCCTGACGAGGTATTTTGCACATGAATTATACTAGTGTTGCAATTATTCATTGGTTGCTTTTTATTTTGTTGTTTTTTCTTTGAAAATAGCATTACATTATATGTCATCCATATTATATTTTGTGCACTGTTTGCTTGTATGGCATAAATCTTCCTTCAATTAACAATTATATTTAATATTTTATTAGATAGATGATCTCATGATAATCAGGATATCTAAGTTATTCTTTAATGTTTTTATACATAAGATGGTTTGCTTTTCTTGTTTTTTAACATATTTATATTTAAAGTTATTATTTGTGCGGTATGCTTTTTTCTCTTTAGTGGTTCTAGCAAAAAGTGTTTACTTGGGTCTTGTGAGATTGCCATCATGGACTAATTACATAATTTTGTTATTATTGTGCAGTTGATCATGTTTAAGAGGAGGATACCTTGTCTGGACTCTTACTTAGATAAGGTTTGCCCAAACACCTTCAGAATATGTTATTGTCTATAACACAGATCAGCTGGAAGGTTACTCCTGTTTGCATGTTCTCCTCACATTTTCTGCTTTTCAAGGGCTGTGTTATACCAGCATTATGAGAACTTTTGCTGAAGCATTATTTGCATCATATCTTTGGTAGTCTTC
Source organism: Asparagus officinalis (assembly GCF_001876935.1). Classification (NCBI taxonomy): domain Eukaryota; kingdom Viridiplantae; phylum Streptophyta; class Magnoliopsida; order Asparagales; family Asparagaceae; genus Asparagus; species Asparagus officinalis. The sequence goes on along the minus strand of NC_033794.1, from coordinate 19,844,350 downwards.
ATGGGTCAATACGATGTAATGTTTTCATCAGAATTACATTAAAATAAAATGATTACAGTGGTCTCATGCTTATAGTGTGGACTGCCATATGCGTGGAGTTCAAATTGTCGTAATAAAGTCAATACTAAGTTGTTGGTCATAGTGGATTACTTATTCATTAGTTTCTTACTTATTGAGCAGGTCAATATTTCTTTATGGCCTCGTTTCAAGATGGTATTCGACATGCATCTCAACAGTTTGCGCAATGCTGATGTGAAGACCCTATGGGAAAGTGATGTTCATCCTCACTATGTAATGAGGCGTTACGCTGAATTCACCGCTTCGCTTGTTCACCTCAATGTTGAACATGGAGATGGTCAAGTAAGCTAAAAGAATGATATCGTTATTAGTTTTGGTTGGGCCTTATCTATAAAACACTGTTGGTTGAGATTGGCAATATTACTGGGCATGGTAATAGAGTAGTCTGATGTTAATTTAGTTTGCCTAGTAATTTCTAGTCTTTTGCATGGTATTCTTCCAACTGATTCAAAATAGAAAAAACTTATGTTTTGTTGCTTTCAGCTTGATTTGAATTTGGAGCGATTGCGTATGGCTGTTGATGACCTGCTTGTTAAGCTTGCGAAAACCTTCACAAAACCAAAGTTGCAAACAGTGTTCCTCATAAATAACTATGATATGACGATTGCTATATTGAAAGTTAGTATTATCTCATTGTCTGCAAGCTATTCTGTAATTTTCAAGAAGCAATTGCTAGAAAAATACCTCTGACAAGGTTTCTTTAACAGGAAGCAGGTGCAGAAGGTGGAAAATTGCAGATGCATTTTGAGGATCTTCTAAAGAGCAACATATCTGTATTTGTGGTAAATGTTTAGAACACGTTACTGGACATAAAAGAAGTTCGTCTTTCCTACAAAGAAGAATGCTTCAAAGATTGAGCAAGTTGATGATTTTGATCTTTTACATTTTTCGATCGCTATTACTAGAATCAACAAGGTCACACAGCCAAAGGGATTTTGATCTAATGCATTTTTTTATTGCTATTACTAGAATCAACAAGATCATAGCTAGAGGGGGAAATATCAAATAGTGAAGTATAGATGTCTTTTAGGAAAAAGAGAAGCCAATTAAGGGAAAACTTACAACTAATTTGTTGGAAACTGAAGGAACTTTTTACTCCAATGCTTAGTGTTGGACTTCAGGACTAGTTTGGGATTCTTGACGGCTCAAATGCCATAATAGATATCCTATTCATGTACTACGTCATTACCTTTTCTTCCAAACTTCATGTGTAATTTCTCTCTTTCTACTAACACGAAGATGGGGATTTCAGTTTCAAGGAAAGATATTCAGAATAGTATGGGGACCATTAATGGACGGGAAGTAAAAAAGTATTATGTTTACTGAATAGTTTGGCTTATACTCTTATTCCGTGTAATCACATTAAGATAAAGGACAACTGTTTAAATTGATACGTTCCATAGTTCTTAGGATTGATTATTAGTGGAAAATTATTTTGAATTGGGAAAATTTGTTATTCAGTTTCGATTTATCACATGAGAAATTTCCCATTTGATTTTTTTTAATTCAGACATTTTGTAATTCGCCATCTAGGATTTTCAGGTATCTGAATTTCTTAAAACTTTAATCCAAGTTTTATATAATACATGCTTAACCATGTATAATACGCAGGAAGAACTGCTCCTGGAGCATTTTAGTGACTTGATCAAGTTTGTAAAAACGCGAGCCTGTAAGTTGAGCAAACATTACATCATCTTTCGTTTACTTAATATCTGAAACTAAAGGGACTTAATTTTTCTTCTTTGTCCCTTTTTAACTTTTAAACTATGTAACAGCTGAAGACACGAGTCCCACTGCAGAAAAGGCTGGTGTTTCTGATGTTGAACCCTTGGTCAAGGACTTCGCAAGCAGATGGAAGGGAGCGATAGAGTTGATGCACAAGGACATTATTACTTCTTTTAGTAATTTCTTAAGTGGAATGGATATTTTGAAATCGGCATTGACACAGCTGCTGCTCTATTATACAAGGCTTTCGGAATCTGTGAAGGGAATTCCAGGTGGTTCTGCATTGAATAAGGATCTTGTTTCCATATCCTCTATATTATATGAGATTAAGAAGTATTCGAGAACCTTTTAGCTTGAAATCCTGAAAGCATTTGAAGAGTACTTTTTGACAACCGTGAAGTGTAAGCCGCGCAAGGATGGGGATAAAATATTAATTTGATGCCGAAGGTGGATTTGTTTGTAGTGTTTCGAGTTCATTTCAAATCTTGACAAAAGTATGATGTTATAATACACTATGGGTGGGGTGGCAATTGATTTTTTGGGTCATGGAAGATTAACTAATTTGGTGTATGATATAACTCGAGTTAAATTGAATGTAATATAGAGAAGCAAGCACATACTGAGTTGTTGATTCTTGTCGACGATGAAGCGTATAATAAGTATGACCTTTGCTTTGTTTTCAGACTTGCTATTGCCCTGTAAAGAGAATTGAATGTGCAGAAATAATTCTGTGGTTGTCTGTGAATGCAGGTCGTTTGAATACAGAACTGTGCGGTAGTTTTTATGAGGGCGTGGGTTTCTACAGAGTAACACATGCGTTTAAAAGTGTGTGCTGAATTAAAGTGTAACCTTGCACGGGTAAAATCACCAATATTTTGCTTGGGTTTAAGAACTTCCTACTCCTTTCTTCAATCATGTGTAGAAGATAAACTCTCTTTTAACTTTGTCTTTTGTAACTATACGCTCCTAATCCCTAGTACATAATACTCTCAAGATGTATTATGCAATTTACAAATGTGGTTTTTCTAAAGGTGCTCATGGGCACTCGTTAGGGATTATAGAGAGAAATGAATAACAAGCAAATTCCATCTCATTTGCACTAATTTCTAATTTCTTTACTATCTCTTCCTTTTGCGTTTCTTTTATCTATCTCCTAACGAGTGCTCATGGACATATGTTAGAGAAACGCTAACAAATGGTACCTTTGACACAAGAAAGTAATAATTTTTAAGTAAGTTTTTGGATAAGCAAAAGTACATGAAATTTTCTATATTGATATTTCTATCGTGATCATAAATTCCAAATTTTATTTTACTTTTTGTTGTTTTTCTTATTGACTTCGTATCAAATAATTACTTTATAATAGAAATTTTTAATGACAATTTATGGCGGGACCTATCAACCCGACTCGACCAGACCCACTTATAATGAATAAGGATCGAATTATATGGGTTCGGTTATAAATAGGGTCAACCCAAATTTACTCATTTATTAAATATGTTAGTTTAGATTGACTCGGACTGATCGTATAATCCAACACGGACCGTAAAACTCAATGACCCAAAGACTGAGAGACTCTTATAAACGCTCTCTCTGGGGGTTAATAAGAAGAGAGAAACCTATATTTTGGACAAATTTTCAAAACCATCTCATTTACAAAAATATTCGTAAAAAATGACATATTCTAAAAATATTCGTCAAAACCGACATAGTTTTAGTCGTCGAGCTGAAACTGGGTTGGTTTTGGCAAAAAAAAAACTCTGAAACTTCATGGGACTTGAAGTTCTGTGAAGTTTAGCAGCCATTTAATTAAGCTGCGTAACTTCACAGGACTTCAAGTCCCGTAAAGTTTATTTTAACTACAAAACTTCACGTGACTTGAAGTCCCGTGAAGCTTCAGTCCGGAGAAGTTACTCTCCGGAAAATGCAGCCTGTAACTCCACGGACTTCAAGTCCCGTGGAATTTGGCTTTGCCTATATAAGGCATAGCCCGACGGCCCCCACCGGACATCACCGCAGCTTTCATCGTCGGAGTTCACCTGAAATTAGGTAAAATATTTTAAATTTTTTTTGTATATTCTCACTATTTCATGGTGATTATTTGTGAAAAAATAGATTTGAAAATAATTTATGAATTATTTATGAATTTTGTGAAGAAAAATTAAATAATTTTGTGTATTTTGAGAGGAAATTATCAAAAAAATGTAAAAGTTAGTGTTACTACAAATGTTTGACATTTGGTTAAAATTATGGGTTTCTAAAATGATATAAGAGATTTAATGGTAAGTAAACATTTTTTTTAATTTTTTCGTGTAATATTAATATAGAATATTTTACTGTTTAGAGGTAACGATGAACAATCGAATCGTAATTCTTTGTTCATATGATGGGAAGATTAACTGTCTTGAAAATAATATGTCCGCTTATGAAGGAGGTGTGACGAATCCGTTGTTTATATTAAAATCGTGTACTTTCAATGAATTGGTTAATGACTTACACAAACTTACATTAACCAACTCGCATGAGTATCACCTCAATGTTATTTGCAATTATCCTGCTGTGAGGAACAGAACAAACGACATTCAAATCTCAAGTGACTATGATATGAGTCTTATTGGAGTATTACATGACGAGAAGCGTCCGGTGGAATTATTTATTGAAAAACATCAAAGAAATTTGGGCAATCGGTGAATCACGACGGAATATACTCCCGCAAGTTGGAGGACCTTGAAGTTGACTCCGTTGGCTTTTTATCTCCGCAACAAGATGAATGTTGGAAATTCAGCTCAAGCTTCTCACAGGACTTCAAGTCCTGTGAAGTTTTTTTGCTTCTAAAAAATTTCATGGGACTTGAAGTCTCGTGAAATAATTGTCGCTCTTAATTAACGTCATTATAGGCTGATAAACTTCACGAGACTTCAAGTCCGATGAAGTTTGAGTGTTTTTTTGTCAAAACCGATCCAGTTTCAGCCTGACGACTGAAACTAGATCGGTTTTGTCAGGCTGAAACTAGGCCGGTTTTGACGAATATTTTTAGAATACATGGTCTTTTGCGAATATTTTTGTAAACGGACAAATTTTCAAAACCAACCTATTTACAAATTTAATCGCAAAAAACAACCTATTTCAGATTTAATTGCAAAAACCGACCTGGTTTCAGCCCTGGAGCTGAAACCAGGTCGGTTTTTGAAAATTTTTATCCGAAACTTCACGGGAGTTGAACTCCCGTGAAGTTTCGTAGTTCAATTTTTTTTTTGTACTGGGAAACTTCACGGGAGTTCAACTCCCGTGAAGTTTCGAAAGTTTTTTTACAAAAACCGACCTGGTTTCAGGACCAAGGCTGAAACCAGGTCGGTTTTTGCAATTAAATCTGAAGTGGGTTGTTTTTTGCGATTAAATTTGTAAATAGGTTGGTTTTGAAAATTTGTCCTTTTGTAAACAGGTCGGTTTTGAAAATTTATCCCTATATTTTTCATCCCCAATCATCACGGGGCTCAAAGCGGGGGTGCGGCAGCGAGCGGCGCGATTGGGAGATGCGGGGCGAGCATTCAGGGAAGTGCGCCGAGAGCCGAGCTTAAGGGCAAGGCCGGCAAATCAATTTCATTTCTTGATCTTGAATTAGGGTTTTAGATTGCTACGATATTAATGGAGGACCAGAGTCCAGGCTCAAGGGGTGGCAGCAGGCGGCGGTCGCTTTCGGTCGGCTCTGGCGCTCTGATGGATCCGAGAAGAGCGGATCTATAGGCCGCTTCGGGAGACTACGGGCAAGCCGGGCGTTTCATCGGGTGCTCGAGCGGATGAAGAATAACCCTGAAGGCAGGGTGAGTCTTTCTAGGATTCAATATCCAATTCCATATTCCCCCCGTATTTTGGGGATTTTTTTTTTGTAACTTGGATTTGGGTGTTCGTTTGTATGCAAAGCTGAATTGGATAGATTTGAGCCCATTGGGAGGAGAGAACTAGCAGCAGTTCTTACGGTAGGTAGGGTAGCAAACTGTTTGTCGGCGAGCTTGTTGCTATTGCTGGTTAGCTTCAATGAAGTTAGCTTCAATGAACAAATAAAATGGAGGTTGAATGATGTAGCTTCTCGGTTTTTCAATGTCGAAGCTTATATCTATCTATCACTGTTTTGCTGCTCCTACTGTTCTTGATACGAGTGAAATACTCAGACTCTACGACATGCAAGATTGGAAGGACTGTACCGGCGGCGAATAATGTCTCGGGCTTCTTAGATGGTGCCGATAGCAAAAGTTTTGTGAACGAAAGCACCTTAGCCATTATGTTGCAAAATTGCACCTTAACCGTCTGGAGACCGTGCGTATTTTCTAAGATGAGATTTGGGGTGCCGTTGGTGGGTGGGAGACTGGAAGAGAATAAGACTGGAATAGATTGGTGAATGGGACAAGATATTAAACTATTAAGTATTTGGCTGAGGAATGAAGTGGAAGCTTTGTAAGATGTGAATTTGGAATAATTTTTCTAGCATTGCAGTTAAGGAACTCTTTTATCGACAACAGATGGGTATGTCAACTCTTGTAATCATTAGTCTAAGAGAGCTAAAGCGAAGAGAGAAAGGACTAGGAAACAATTGTCCGGAAGTGGAAGATTAGAAGTGTAGAATAATTCCTTCAGAAAGAAAATCCGTTAGTTGACAAGAAGCAACTTTTTTATCTCTTTTTATTCGTTTGTATTATTAAAGGAGAAAGTAGTCTAGAGAAAGTAGTGGATCTGAAAGACGGGAGAGAAACAAGATGGTAAAAGGTGATAAATTCTCCATAGAAGGGTTACATACAATGAGAGAGAGAGAGAAATAAAGGAGAGGAAGGAAAATGATAACTAACAAATTTTTACTTTGGATGATAACTAAAAAGCTTACTGCTAATTGTCTAAGAGTTTAGTAAGAAGTTGAGGCAAATTCAAAGGTTTAAAAGGAAGAATTTAAAAGTTCAAAGAACTCTTTTATGCATTCTGTAAGATGAGATAGACCTTTAGAGCTCAAGCCCCTCAACCCACCCCACCCCTACCCCCAAGACACCCGCATACCCATCCACATTGGTGCTTAGCAATGTTTTAAATGTCAGATATCAGGGATGTATCAAACGATCAAAATCCATATGGGATTGCGGATTTCAGGAAAATATCGGGGATATCAAATAAATCGAATTGTCACATACTTGATGAGATCTATGCATACAAAAATATAAATAATAAATGTTTTAAATCACTGACCAAACTTTTAAAACAAATAAATATCCAAATTGACATTGTAACATTTCAGTCGATTTTTTGGGGGCCAAAATATTAATTGATATATTGGAAAAATCATATCGCCCAAAAATTGGCAAAATCGGAGTGTTGTTTTTGTAACAAACCATCTAAAAGGACATATCAACCAACATGTCAGTTGATATATCGATCATGTTAGGGATATATCACCCAAATTTGCCAAAAAACATTAGAGCATATTGAAACCATATCGTTTTGATGAAAGCCATATAAAAGGATATGTCGGCCATGTCGGTGATATTTAAAACAATGGCGTTTGGATGATATAATTTTTTAACTTTTGTTTGACCTTCAATAGTAAAGGCATTGATTAACTCTATGTGAGTTCTTTTTGGAAAATATCCTGCACTTCAACTGAGGTAATAGATGATTAGCATTTGTTTTTGGCTCTCTGAATCAGCATCTTAGCGATGTTTGTATACCTCTCTCCACTAAAGTTAAATATCACTTCCAAAATTTCATCCCATTGTATTGTTTTAGGTTTTGGTAGACACTGTTGGACTCCTACTTAGTCCATCTCATCCTCTTCTAGTTAGAAATGGGAACTATCCTTATCAATTCTTCAGTATCTTTTTATAGGCAAACATTTTTCGTGCTAACTTGGATTTGTCCAATATCTCACTTGGCACCATCTTGTTAGTCTTGTGACTATGCCAAAGCACATGGAAGTTGATCCATGAGGTATTTTAGGTCACCTTTTACCTTTTATAG